>NC_140823.1:152500-675000 GCF_050613455.1 Vespa mandarinia
GGTGATAGTAATCGTATTGAAATTGCTACCGACAAAATATTATTTGGTACGAATATGTTGATGCAATTGTTCGGCGAAAAACTTTCCTCCGATCTAATTGTGCCCCATAAAACTAAACCAGAGGAAGGTCGGAGCGAGATATTCTTCATTCCAGGTATTGAAGGCTATGGTATCATTTTCAAAACATTAGAATCGAAAATTAAGTCGCCAGCGACTTGTTTCCAACTTGGGACAAATTATGAATTAGAAACTGTAGAAGAAATGGCCCATTTATTTCTACCGGTATACTCTTTTACTAAAGATATATTTGATTAAATTAAATATTATTCAATCTGTTGTATTAAAATGGTATGTAACTTTACATATTACAGCATATATTAGAGAAACTTAAAGATCGAAAAGATTTTACTTTAGTGGGGTACTCATTCGGATCGCTTATAACAATTGAACTCACGCGACAATTAGAAACCAAAGGATTTAAAGGCCGGTTAATTTTGATAGACGGTGCTCCTCAACTAATGAAGGAACTTGTAAACGAACAGTTACAATCGTCATCGGAGGAAGAGCTACAAAACAAAGTTTTTGTTATTATTGCGAAAACATTAACATCTGTTAATATTGAACAGGTTTGTCATCCTTTTTCTATTTCTTGCTTTTGTCAAACGAATTTCAAAACGTTACTTTCTAGTTTGTACTTGAGTTGGAAAAATCCAAAACGTGGGATGAGAAAGTAAATGTATTCTTTAATGTATTGTCTTCCAAACACAAGCAATTATACTGCGAACGAGTTTTGAAAAACGCCATCCTTTCATTTTATGTGAGACCGCAAGCATCCATGAAATATAATCCAGAACCAATACCATATATAAGAACACCGATCATATTGTTCAAACCGATGTTATCGTCTGTAAAACATATCTCGTATGATTATGTACTACAGAAAGTAAGTTTTAGAAATGTTTATATATCATAAATATAACATTTATCTACTATAAAGTATTGTTATTTCCAGATAACTGAGGGCAATGTAGAAGTACATGTTATTGACGGCAATCATGCCACGATGTTAGAAAACAATGAAATTGCAATGGTGATTAATCGTGAACTGCTTGAGCAGAACTAATTAAAATTAAATGAAATAAATTAAAATATATATATACATATATAAAGCAAAATATATATATGTATACATACATATATATTTGCATAGCAAGAATACATAAATACGAATAAAAGCAATTTTACAAAAGTAATGCGAAACTACAAGCAATTCTTGTCGCATTAACCTGCTTATATTATAAATTATTTTTGCGACAGTAATGATAATAACATTGAAAATAATAATATAAAAACGACATTATTTGGAAATAATTAAGTAAATGTAATTATCTCCACGTTTGTAGTTAATTATACTTTTTAAATAAATTTCAAATGAAGGAAAAAGAAGAAATAATGATATCTCTTCTTAATTTATTCCGACATATAAAAAATTAATTAAAGTGATAAAATTAAAAATTAAGTGATAATATTAACTATTCATTTTTCTTTGTTTTAAAAAAGTGTATAATTCTGTTTTAATTAACAATAATTCTTGCTTTATTTACTTCCATTGAGAATACTTACAATATTATCAGCATCCTGATTAATTCTAAACAGTCTTTTAGTTTTACTTTCTTAACGCAACCAAATTTTCGGCAAATAAATTTTATTTCATTTAAGTCATTCAATCATTTAAGAACATATCTTTGATAACCAGGAATTATCGCTATCTCTCACAGATCAAGAAGGAACAAGATTTTCGGCGGGCTTCTTTTGTCTCGAATGATGTGTTCCGACTGTCACTTTATCGCCATATGATTGGTCAGACGCACGTCGATGCGCTCTTTATCTACGGCTCGTGCATCTGCGCTTATGATGATTTTCGCTCTGTTACACTGCGGTTACATATTATGAAAAAGAGGTTTCTATTTATATACTGTGAAAAAGTATTTTTTACTAATGATAGTGATTGACTTACGCATTCATAAGGATAATTATTAAATTCAAAACGATTTTCATGAATTATTGAACAAATTATTAAACAAACGTATCCTTTTCATACATCATTGAATTTAAGTAGATTTCATCTACGATATCACCTAGACAAAGGTTATGTGGTGCCATTTAATAAGTTAACCTTGATTTTTTATTTTAAAAATTATATCTTTGCAATGTTTATTTTGGTTTTGTTTTACTTATTTATTTTGGTAATTTAATCGACGATTGAGCAGAAATATTCTTCCTGTTTATGATACGAATGCAATTTTTCCCGTTATAACTTGGTCATGTTTCGATTGTTATTACTTATTATATTTGACAATGACAAGAGTTAAAGGAATGTTGAAATAAATAAAAAAATTAAGGAAATGGGTACAACAAAACTTATCCTGTTATTTTAGAAGATGGTGAGCGAGATTATGATTGAAAGTTCACACAATGAATTAACAATAGAAACTTCTGTGTCTTTCTCAAAAACGTGATTTGTGAAGTCTTATGAAGTGTATTCGAATAAGGCAGTGTATGAGATGAAGATATTAATGTAATTATACTTCCGTGATGCTTAATTCATTATTCAATGATTTTTTAATTTGCAGTTTGCAGTAGAGGGAGAATAAACTGAAGATGTTGCTAAAAGAAATAAGTTAGTTTGTAGTGATCAATTTCCTCTAGAAATTGTAAAAGTCATAAACAATGTTTTATAACTGATAACTACAAGGATAATGAAAAGAATGAAAACACGATTTCGATTGAAGAAGTAGCTATCTATGACGGTGACTTTCAAAAATTGTCTTACAAGACAATGTCATGGATCAAATATCAGAATATTATAGAACACCAGAATAAGATACACTGAACATAACCTAGATGTTATAAAAAAACTGTATGTTCAACTTTCTTCCATAGAGTATCAACGAATGACTAGCTACTTGTAAACTTTTCTTCAAGTGATTATATTATATGTCTCGTTCTCGATAATTATAATGTAGTCATGCTTGGCATGGTAAAATTATAACGTTTGACGCATAAGGTTTTTTAAAAAAGTAACGCCTGAAGTTTCTAGGTAAGAATCCAAATGAAGGTTCTGAGTAAGGATCCACAACTAAAAGAAACGTGGTTGGAGTAGAAAAATAAAGACCTGCCAGAGAAAAATAAAAAAGAAATCTTAGAATCATATATAATTACACTGAATTGTCCAAAATAAACCTTGAGATACTACCACTGCTATCAGATATTGCTAAAAAAAGAGACCAGCACTTCTTGGTCACTCAGAAATATGTCAGTACCATTATATGGGCGTTAGTGGCTTCTAGTTTCTATTTTAATAGATCCCCCGAAAACCGGCCTAGATGAGGATATATTTATGGATTATATCAATCACGCTGGGCAGATATTAACGGATCTCTTTCTTCAAGAGATTAAAGCACGAAAATCATTTATTACATCACAGCTAAACAAAAGTATTAAACCAGTGATAGACTCGATGGTTTCCAATGAATAGTTGTACGAGAACAAGCTCAAAGAAATGGTTATTGATGCAAAAAAGATAGAGAAGGCTTGTGCTGAGATTAAGAAGGCCCCATCGAAAACAGCAGTAAAGTTTCGAAGTCAGAGAAACTCGAAATACCCACCGGCGAATTACCATCCGATAGGTCAACAACAGAAACACCTGTTAAAATTCAAATCAAAGACGTACAGAGCCCCACGAAATCTGCCCGGAACATTAATCCGGAAGACAATCCACTCATCATCGAGGAAGTAGTAAAAGTACTTAAAACAGCAAGTCGTTCATCCTTCTATGTGGAGATATGGAAAGAAATTACAGCTGATAAATATATGCTCAGCTATTTAAGTGGTTATAAAATACCATTTACAGAGATACCGATCCAAGAGACTGTACTGAGGGAAAAATTTTTGTCTCTAGAAGGCAAAGCGAAAATTATTATAGAAATTAAGAAAATAATAAGAAAATGAGCTGTCAAGGAATGCAAGGACTGTAAGGGACACTTCATATCATCCTTTTTTCTAATTTAAAAACCCGATGGCTCTAATTAGTTCATAATCAGCTGAAAAGGGTTGAATAAATTTATTCAAACACCACATTTTAAAGTAGAGGACATTCAGTCAGCACTAGGTTTGGTTTCCCCAAGAGATTTCGTAGAATCCATAGATCTTAAAGATGTTTATTTCTCAGTACTTATATATAAACGCCATGGAAAATTTTTGAGATTCAAATTGAGATCAAGATTATGAAATCTATAGTAAATATATTAAGATATATCAGACAAAATGTACTTGTTTTATGCCTAGATGATTTTCTCTTTACTAATAAATCAAAAAATGGATGTGGACAAAATATAAAAGAGAGAGTTCAATTTTTAGAACTGTGGGGTTTAATTATGAACTATCAGAAAAGTTCCTTACTTGCAGAACAATATTGTGAACATCTAGGTTTCGTTATCAGTACTATTAATTCACTATAAATTTAACATATAAGAAAAAGATTCAAATAGTAAAACTATTAAACGAATTTAAAGTAAACAAAATGTAAAAAATTAGAAAATCTGCGGAATTACTTGGGGTATTGACGGCTGCTTGTCTTGCGGTAGTTTTATAGGTTCATTCACTGTAAGCGATTGGAGAGACGAAAATTTTAACATTAAAGTTTAATGACTGCAAATATGAGGGAAAATTTTTAATAATGGAGTTAATATTAAAGGAATTCGACTGATAGAAACTAAATGTTGCCATTGGCGCAAATCCAATTAAAATTCAATCTTATGCTCTCGAAATTTTCCCAGATTCATCCTTGTCAGGCTGAGGTTGTTACTATGGAGATAAAGAAATTTTTGGTTTTTGGGGCAAAGAAGAAAGAAAGAATCATATGAATTATCTTTAATATTTTGTGCGATAAAATGCTTCGCGTTGCGATGTGAAATATTACTTCTCTTAGACAATACCACAGCTATCGTGTACGTAAATAAGGCCGGAGTAGTCCAGTATCCACATCTTTGTGAGCTGAAATTTGGAAGTGATGTAAAGAGAAATGGATATGGTTAAAGGCATCATACATAATATTAGCAGAAAATACTGAGGCAAGTAGAGCATCAGGCAATGTAAATGTAAATTCTGAATGGGAGCTTCCTCAGACTGCTTTTCATCGAATTGAGAAAAAATTCGGCCCATTTTCAGTTGATTTCTTTGCTAGATTAAAGATTGACTGGATTAAATAAAAAATGTAAGACATTTTATTCTAGATTTCCTGACTTAGAAACGAAAATAGTGAATGCTTTCACTACATCATCGACAAATTAACAGTTCGATGCCTTTCTTCCACTTTCAATTATTTTACGTACACTTCGAAAAATAATTAACAACAAAACGGTTGGGGTGTTAGTCATACCAATATGGCCAACGCAGCCCTGGTATACTCCGTTCACATTTCTCCTCATAGAGCCTACCATGGTATTTAAACCAAGTAAGAATTTATTAATTTCTTCTTACAGAGACATGAGTAACCCATTAGCATCCCACGTTTTGTTGGCAGCACGGAAATTGTCAGGATGGCGTACGTAAAGAAAGGACTTACAGAAGAAACAGCAGATATGATGATAAATTTTATTTCAGTCACTGAAGCAGTATCAGAGTAGTCTGAAACGATCATGGACTTTCACACTTAAATAATCTTGATTTATTTAACTCAAGAACTACAGATATTATTAAATTCCTAAATAGTCAATTTAAAGATGGAGCAAGCTACACTACGCTTAATACTGCCCGATTTACTGCATATTTAATTTCAGCATATGATATTAACAAAGATGGATTAATATCACGTTTTATTAAAATCATATTTAAGCAAAGACCGTCTAAGTCAAAGTATATTCTTCAACGCGGGACATCGATCCTATACTGGAATACATAGAAAAGATGCATCCAATTAAGAAATTGAAATCAAAAGAAGTTGCAGAAAAAGTAGTAACGTTATTGATATTAACTACAGCTCAAAGACTTCAGATTTTAGCACTGATATGAATTGATAACTAGAAAAAATTAACATAACTGAATTGATTAAGGCATCAAAACCAGAAACATTTTCCCCGAACTGATTTTACCCTTTCACAATAGTAAACCAGGACTGTGTGTGGCCTCCGCAATCCTAGATTTCATAGATTGTACTAAGAAATTAAGAGATGATTAGACAACGAATTTGTTCATTGGAACTACAAAACCGTTTGGAGCGGTCATAGCTAAAGGTCATATAGGTCACTGGATCAAATCATGGTTGGGAAACACAGAAGTTGATACAAATCAATTTACGGCATATAGCACACGCTATGCAGCATACAATAGAGATGTAGACATTACAACAATAAGATGCAGTGCTGGGTGGACGATTATTTCTCAAACCATCTTTCAATTTTATAATAAATCAATTCAGGCTTCCAATGGCCAATTTGCACATGCAATTTTGAATACAAGTTGAGTATTAATTAACTCTCTTTTATTATATAATAATTTCAAACCATGGAACTTGTTTTCTTTTGCTTTTAAATAAAAAGAAAAATTTTAAGTAAAAAATTACCCTTCTGCCTTTAAAAACCTATATTATTATTATCGAGAATATAATTTTGATCAAACTTCACACGCCTTCGGCTTATAATTGATCTTACAATTATATAATTATGTTTTTATATATGAAACAAATTTTGATTATAGACAGTTAGAAGGTTTTTGTAAAGATGAAATTATTACAAATTTTTATTTTATAATCATATGTATATACTAATGTAAAGTATTACAATAACTAAATTTGCATTATATAATTTTTTTTTTAAAAGGAAAAATTAATTCTGTTATTAACTATTAAAAGAAAATATGAAAATTATATTATAGTTATGAATTCTATAATTTTGTTTAAATATGAAAATTTCATATTATATAATTTTTCTTTTTTTTTTTTTTTAGACACAAAACTTATTGTATTATAAAAGGGTTAATTCATTCTTCAATTCTCTTTTACTTTTTCCGATTAATCGAGCTCAACGTTTAGAGCGCTATCAATTCCTTTTTTTACTTTTTCGTTCTCTTTTTAATAGGGTCGATACGATAGTTTTATACATTTTCAATTATTTCTTTTAAGATACAATAAAATTGTAAGAGTACAATTTTAGAAAAGGTTCAGACATCTATACAATCATATTTTTCATTTAAGTTATTATATTGCCAAATCTTATTTTCTGAAAAGGATATCTTTGTAAATTTATAAATGCAAAGTTTCTTTTTATAACTCTAGTATAATTTTGAATAGACTGTCTTTTCTAGAAATTGAAAACCACTTGATTTAATGAAATTATCAAACGCAAATCGTGACGGAATCGTAAACTTGAAAATTACCCGCAGGATTTGCGGAACCGATAAATCGAAAAAAGTATTTTTTTTGTATCTATGAAGGGAACAGTATCTGAGAGGGGTAGTAACGATCGTGATGTTGGTAAATCATTGAGCGACATTGACTACTGCAAAAAAGTGCGAACCATTAAGACAATTGCACACGAAGAAATATTAGTACATTAAGTAGAAAATCTTTGAATGAAAAGACTTGGGTGTGAGGTTTTTAGGTTGTCGATGGTGGTAGCGATGGCAGTGGTGGTGCTGATGGTTGTGGTGATGGTAAGAGATTGATTTGGGTTTTATTGGGTGTGGATGTGTGGTTTTGGATGATACTGTAGTTGGTGTCGTAATGGTGCTAGTGATGCTGGTGATGATGATGGAGGGGATTTATTAGATTTAGAGGATAGGGGCTTTTTTAGATTTGGAGGATATTGTGGTTGGCGGTAGGTGGTACTTGTAATGGTGGTTTTTTATCTCTTTGTCCTTGTCACGACCCAGCGAATCTTTTATTGTGAACCTTTAATCACCCTCGGTGATCAATCATAATTGAATTCAAACGATGAAGAAATAGGTACATACCGAAATGATGAAGGAAAAAAACAAATTTTATCGATCTATTCGCAATTTCTGCGAATTATATGGATTCATTTTTTTATTTTTTTTCTTTTCTCCTTTTTTTTCTTTCTTCTCTTTCTTCTTCCAAAAGATCTTTATAATCTAATATAGTATCAGATATTCTTTGTATCTAAAAGCAATTCTTTCGCTAATCTTATAGTGGAATTTTAGTGTTCCTTCCCGTTCGAGAAATCTGGTACATTTAGACGATATGTTCGACCTTCCAATGCATACGTATATGAACATGTACGTGTCTGTATATGTGGAAATATTGGTCAACAATTTCATTAAATAGCAACATCATCTACAAGTCGGACTTTGGTTTATGTTAGAAAAAAAGAAAGATAGAGAAAGAGAAAGAGGGAAAGAAAAGTAAAGAAGATTGGAGAAAAAAAGTGAGAATGAATCAAGTGGAAAAGGAGAATGAGAGGATATGAAAAAGGAATGGGTTTGATTGAACGTACGCCGAAATATGCGGAAACACGTGAAAACGCAGGAGGTGGTGAATGAAATGACAAGGCTGACTTATTTAAAAATGTATTTACCGTCTGGCTTGCAAGGATCCGCCATCCTCTGGAAAGTTTGCTTTTTGTCCTTCTCGCTTTCCATCTCTCTCTCATTTTCTTTCTTTCTTTCTTTCTCTCTCTCTCTCTCTCTCTCTCTCTCTCTCTCTCTCTCTCTCTCTCTCTCTTTCTCTCTTTCTCTCATCCCGCATGCTATCGAGCTCTCTCTCTCTTACTCACTCTCTCTTTCTTTCTCCTTTCCTTGTGTGAGGATCATCTTTCTTCTATCCGCGAAAATGTAGAAATCCTGAAGATATGTTGATGTGACTTTTCATCTATGTTATCGTTCGAAACAATCCTTTCGATTGTATACTTTTACGATCTAGCAACTTCCCGAATTAATAATAAGTCGCAGAGAGATTTCTGATTTCTCGTAGAGTATCTTACTTGTATTATGTCTTTTGTCTCTTCTTTTTTGCTTTTTTTTCTTATCTTTCCTTTCTTTTTTCCTCTTTCCACGAGGAGGCTTCACGGTAGAAAAGTGGGGAAAGAGTCGACGTAGGAGTGGAACGGAGATAGTGTTCATTTTATATAGAGTAAATCGAGAACGGAAGAGTTATAATTTCGAGTAAATCGATGTGTGCCAGCATATCTTATGAAGGCATTGTCTTTGCAGTTAAAGCGGAATAAGGGAGAGAAAAAGAGGGAGTGAGAGAGAGAGAGAGAAAGAGAGAGAGAGAGTGACGACGATGAGCTTTTTAGAAGGTTATGGCGGGAATAGGGATAACGTAAGTTCCATCGATGGAGTTAATGTACCCACAGATAGGTACATAACGCAACGTGACACAACAGGAGGAGATGATGTAACAAACTATGCGTATATAAATGAACTGAAGGAGGGTATCCGTTGTCGTCAGGGTGCGCACATTCTATCCGAACTGCCGTTTGTCAATTTCGAATTTTGCTGCACCATTTCGCGGGAAATGTATCTAGAATAGATTGATGAAGTGTAACTATCCAATTTGGCGATCGTAGCACGACGGTATTTTTCTCTAACATCTTTCTTCTATATCCTTTTTTATCTTCGCTCTCTCTCTTTCTCTCTCTCTCTCTCTCTCTCTCTCTCTCTCTCTCTCTCTCTCTCGCACGGAGTCTGTTTCTCTCTATCTTTCTTATTATCTATCTGTTTATTTATCTATCCATAAAGAATTAGTAGTAACATCTCGAAGAGATGACTATCGTGGTGGGTTGACGGAGAAGCTCGTTCAGCAACGAGAGTCGTAGAGGGCAAGGGGGCACGAAGTTGATGCCCGATCAGTTATTAAAGAAGTAGGTATTCACATATTTCGACTTGTAAAATCGACAGGAATACTCGTTAGTAGTGAATCATGTAAGAAGTGCTATTTAGTGGAGATGAGGTACGGACCGATTGAGACGGACGGAGAAGGAAAGACAAGATGGTAATGAGAGAAAAAGAGAAAGAAAGAGAGAAATGGTACGGTATTCTCCCCCGCTTTCAGTATCGACAATGTTATCTATTTTCTAATTCGAGAATTCTTAAAACTTAATTCTGTTTTTCTTTCTATTCTTATTTCATATTTTATCTATATTCTCTAAAGTAGTTATTGTCTTTTTTGGAATTTATTTGCAAAAAAAAAAAAAGAAAACAGGAAGGAAATAACTAAATAAATAAATAAATTTACGCTTATAAATGATAAATGATTACTCTTGTATCATAATTCATATCAAAATAATAATAAAAAAAAGAACGAAAGTAAAAAAAAGAAACATATTTCATAAAAGTCATTTGCTTCTGCGAATCAATTTCTAGACAATTAATGTAACGATGAACAAATTTAATCAATTGAAACACCCTTTCTCGATCATTATCCTCTTCTTTAGTAATATCGAAAGATCTATTTTTGCGACCTCGAAGCATTTGGTCTTATATATATAAGAGAGTTATATATATATATATAAGAGAGTTATATATATATATAAGAGAGTGTAACTCGAGTTATCGATAAACTCTCTTTTTCTATATATATATATATATTTAGAAAGATTTTCGATAAAAAAAAAATAAAAAAAACGTAAGACATTTTTAAATGTTGAAATAATACTTGACGATTTAATAGAGAAATAAAATTGAGTAGAAGGGAAAAAATAAGAACAGTCAGGAAGTCAGGCAGGCAGGCAATTCTTTCAAAATAATAGAAATGCATTTGACTATTAATTATACATTAATGCGAAACTTTTATAATGTAATATTATATTGTAATATATTATGCTCAAATATATATGTTGTTTTAATCGAGGATTGTTAACGGCGACTGTAATTATTACGATAGTTAGAGTTTAATTATCTTGTTTCTTTTTCTTTTTAAAACTTTTCGATTCCGAGATACGATGGATATATTTCGAATATTTTCTTACTCGTTTATTTAACAGGGATTTTAGTTCTTGCGCAGATAAATATTAATAAGTAACTCCGTTTTCGAACTAATCTGTGAATAAAATGAAAGAAGAAAAAGAAATTTGTTTCGACCCATTAAGACAATCAGTCTTTTCGAATTGTATCGGAAATATTATTAATTCTATAGCGATTGAACCTGATTCGATGTTTTTCAGACACCATCATTAGGACGAGTTGATTTTCGCTTGCGTGATCGTCAAAAGATCGAAAAATTAAAGTCTCGTTCGATTCTATCGAAGCCGGTTTCTACGGACAAGATTTATCAAGAGCAAAAAGAAGATATCGTTCTTGTGTGAACATTATTTGAATTGCAACAGAGAATTAGCATTATTTTGCAATCACGTATATTTTTGGATTCAGCAGTTAATGATCGAAAAATATTCAACAGAAAATGTGCCACAGTGTGGAGATTTTACCAATCTTTTCGACGGAATGTATTAAAAAAGAAGTTATTCTTGATCGAAACGTATACGAAGTTTTGAAGATCCCGTTGTCAGGCTTTGCGTCGATTTTCGTTTTCGTGACATCCGCTGAAAGGTGACAAATCGAAATCTCGTTCGATTCTCTCGAAGCCGGTTTTTATCGATGTTGTTCAAACCGAATTTTATCGACGTGGTTTAACGAGAGTAACAAGAATATATCTTTCTTACGGAGATATTATTTCAATTGGAATTTTGAGTTAATCTATTACTTTATTTTTTATATACTTTAAACAAGAGAAAGAAGATATGATTTTAATTATTACTTATCTACTTAGTTACTTTACTACTTAGTTACTTATCTAAAATGACTTGCACAAACCGATTATATGAGCTTAAATGGGTCTATTATAGAACTTGAAAAAAGTTTGAGAAGAGGCGTCCACCCAGCATTGCGTCTTATAATCATCAACACATCTTTGGTGCGTTGTTGACATTGCTGCGTGCCGTGTACTGTACGCAGTAAATTGATTGGTGTTAATGCCAGCTTTGCCTAATAGCGATTTTATCCAGTAACCAATGGTTTGTGAAAATGCTGAACTATGAGGCTTCGTTGTCGGAATAAATAAATTTTTTATTCCCTTTTTCTTATTTCCTTTGTCTACTCAACATATTTTAAAATGGTAGAGATTACACAAAAGTTTGGTGCTTCCTTAAAAAATGGCAATATCAAAACTGAGTTGAATGAGCAGAGTTTTGTAGTTTTTATTTGCTCCGTGATTTTAATTTTAATCTCTTTATTACAACTATTATACAACTATTATTATGTCATATATTATAGCATATATTCGAATAATATGTAAAAATTTAAATAAAGTAAAAATAATTATTCTCCTAATTAATAAATAATTTTAGATATGTCATATATTATAGCATATATTCGAGTAATATGTGAAAATTTAAATAGAGTAAAAATAATTATTCTTATATTCTTTAATAATGTAGATAGGTAATTATTATATTAATTAAGAATGATAAATTATTATAGATTTATTATTTATTATAATGTAAATGATAAATAATTATTTTATACCCTAAATTATATTCTTTCAATGTATATTAATATAGATAATATTATTATAATAAAAATATTTATTAATTTTTTTAACAAATAGCTATTAATATTGATTAGTGCCAATGTTCGTAGCCTTTGAGCGTTTTCAATGTTATTTTTTCACTGAATTCTTTTAATTTCAGTCTTTCAGATGATTGAAGTTTATCAATATAATCTAATACATCTCATGTGGTATCATACCTTGATTTAGTTGGCTTTAATTTGAAACTATTAAAAAGGGGATATCAACCCATCTTCATTGATATCGTATGCTGAGATCAAGGAGATTGTTGATCGAGTAGTGTTCAAGATACTATAATATGGGCCGTCATTTAAACGATCACTTAAAAAATTAATAATGTCTGTTGTCTTTGTGTTAAATAAGTCGACTTTTCTTAGATGACAGAAGTCCCACCACCATTTAAGGCTGCACTCGTACTACTTTAATATAGACACAGTGGAAGATTTTATTATAACGTCGGCAGTATCTTCTGACAATCCTCTCTTTAAATAGGCAGTCCTGATAATTTTTCGACCATCAATGAAAGGTAAGATGCTAGCGGATGATTTTTGGATCTGCAAGAAGATTGTAATAAATTAATATTAGGTTTGAAAATAATTGTAGGTTCAACGAGGAGAAATGTAAACAACGAGTACCAGGATTATGTAAGCAATAATGACACTACTAGTATATCTTCAACTTGTTCATTGATAATTTTTCTTAAAGTGTGCAATATAAGTGTAAATGGTGGAAATACGTAAAATTTTTTGTTTTTCCATGATACAGTAAACTTTCTGCTTTTACTTCTGGGTCTGGATATCTAGAGTAAAACTTTTTACACTTTTTATTTATTCGCGAGGTGAATAAGTCTACTGAGAAGGACTCACTAATTGACCTTCAATTTGGTTAAATGCAGATCTGTTCAGCTCCCATTCCGAATCAATGTTAATATTACGCGATATCCTGTCTGCTTCTGTATTCTCAGCTGAAGGAATATATGATGTCTTTATTCATATTTTGCTTTCTTTACATCATTTCTAGATGTTTTGAGATGCTGAAACTGTACACCTTCAGTTCTGTTCACGTAGGAAATAGTAGCTGTCATATTGTCAAGTTAAAATAAAACTTCACATTCCGATAATTCTGATGTAAAACATTTTAACGTGAAAAAAGCAGCGAGTAATTCCAAGTAATTAATATGATTTTTCCTTTCTTGTTCATTCCAAAAACCAAAAGCTCGTTTACTATTACAAAAACAGCCCCAACCTGATAGAGACGAGTCTGAAAAAATTTTAATAGTGTATATTTGGGTTTTGATAAGACGTGAACCCATATTCGCGTTTATTTTCCATCAATTCAGATCTTCGAGTGCAAGTTTAGCAATTAAGATAGAAACGTCGTAATTTCCACCGTTGAATTTTAACGCAAGAAATTTCTGCCGTTCAAACCGTTTACAGTGGATAGTTTACCGTAGGTCAATTGATGTCAATATTCCTAAGAATTGTGCAAATCTCCTAATTTTATAAGATTTTTCGAACTCAAACTCGGCCGCAAATTTGATAATTTGTGCCTTTTCCTTTTCTGTTAGATTTAAAGAATAATTATATCAATCAATGATAAACCTCAGATATTTATATTTCTAATCTATGATACAATTAATGCACTTTTTCCATAATTTATAATCAAGCTTAAGTATTTCAATTTTTCAGCAGATTTTTTCATGTTTTGTTCGCAGGCGGTTTTTGATTTATAAATAAAAAGAAAATCGTCTAAGTATAATACTAATAGTATTCCTTGTACTCTTAATACATTAACTACAGCATTCAATATCTTAGTAAAAATGTATGGTAGTACAAAGACCAAAAGGTAGACGTTGATACATTTTTTCCATAAATATAAATCTGAGAAACTTCTTATATTTTTTGTGAATAGGTACAAGAAAATGGGCATCCTTTAAGTCTAACGAACTTAAAAAAACTTCACGAAATAGTATGCTTAAAGCGGATCGAATATCCTCTAGCTTAAAGTGTCTAATCTCAATAAATTTATTTAATTCTTTCAAGTTAAAAATGAAACGGTTTAAACCATCTGGTTTTGGAACGTGGAAGTATGATGAGATGAATTGTCCTTCGCATTCGTCGCATTTCTCAATGATACCTTTCCTTAGTTGTTTTTCAACTTCAATTTGTATTTTTTCCAAATCCTTTTATAATAATGAGATGAATTTTTTCTTTGGGAGGATTTTGTTGCTAAGGAATTTTATACAAGAAATTTTATATCCACTAATATAACTTAGTATGTATTTATCAGTGATTATGTTTTTTCATCGTTCTCGAAATAACTTAAACGACCAGCTATTTTTACCTTAATTATTTCCTTGATAATGATCGGCTTGTCCCATGTGACGTCCAAGATGATGGGGGTTATCGGTTTGAATTTTGTTGGCAACGTTTCTGCTGTTGATTCACATGGCGATAGCTCGTAAATAATAAGTAGTTGATATTTAACTCGATAGCTCGTAAATAAGTAGTTGACATTTTCCTGGTCCCGACCTTTGCGTGCTGGTTTTTGTGGAGGCTTTTCTTTTATATGTGCGTATACTTTTTCAATTTCTTTTATATACTTAACCTTATCTTTAAAGTTGTCACCATAAAACTATTCATTCGGAAGCATATTTTCTGCTACCATGTTTATATTTTTATTTAATTGTGGTGTAAAAAAAAATTTTCTTGCTACTATTTGTTGATAGTAGACATCAGTCAAATTTTGACCAGCATAGCTTACATAGTTAGTAAATAAGTCTTCATTCAGTCTTTCCGGTTGATCGATTACCATAGAGAACGCAGTACCTAAAGCGATCATAGTAGTCACAATTTTATAGTCCAGAAAATGCTCGCCTCGTTTTTTTGCGATATCTGAGAGTACTGGGATTATTTCTAGATTTACTTCAGGTGCTTCAATATAAAACTCGCCCTTTCTATTGTAAGAGTTTATGATCTCTTTATTGTTCTTGTTCGGAAGACCAGTGTTTTTCCATTTTAACTATGAATTTTTTAAATCCGGATGATATTTAACCTCTTTGAATTTGTATTCATTCGCGTCCACAACCAGCAACTTTAAAACATTGCTGTTTTCATTGCTTTGGTAAAATGTGCTTGGTGTATCTTTTTCTTGGTGTATCTCTTAGTGTATTTTCTACGATCACTTCTTGTGGTGGATTATTCTCCTTGTTCTCAACCTCTCAGAAATTGAGAATATATATATAGGATTAAAAAACCAAGAAACACTTGTTGTACATTTGTGATAATGTTCTTATTGAACTAGGTTACAATGGTTCAATTTCATTGTCGTATATAGACAAATCAAAACCTTGTTATTTGTCTTTGTTATATTTGTATAAAACAAATCAAAAACTGTCGGCTTGCCTATTTCAACTTTCGTGTGGAAAGATGAGATTTAACTTAATAAACATGAGGTTAAGATAATATACTTACCAGTTTTTTCGTTATCATTATTTTCATCGTTAGCTGAGTTTGATGTAATATGTTCTTTTTGAACATTTACTAAAGACTGTACAACCTTTGTTAGGTTATTCAATTGACTTTGCAGTTGATCCATCTTTTTCTCCTTTCGACGCTTCGAGCGATGATCATCTCACGATCTAGACCTCGATCGCTATTTCTTCTTTCCATCTGACATTTTTATTATATAGTAATCGACAATAATGAGGGTTTTAATTTATTATATTTCTTTGTTATATGAAAACACATTATGACGCTTCGGCACAACGAAACAATATGAGTATAGAGAGTAGAGAGTATAAGAGAGTAAAGAGTATAAAATGGTGTAGAGACGTCACTTTTTAAAAAATATATATTAAACGTTGTGAATTTTAGGTATGACAAGCATAATTACAATACTATCATTGAGATACTATCAACGAGACATATAATATAATTAACATTCAATATTACTCCGCCATAAGTTATATACATTTTTTCTAATTAATCGAGAGGCCTGATAAGCATACGGTTTTCAAATCTACTACCAACGTGTTCACGCCTTTCGATGAATCTTCCTATAGTACGAGTAGGTCGTCCATGTACGCTAATATTGTTCTACTATTTATCAAATATATGAAAATTTCATTAATTCCTTACCGTATTATTTAGCTCGACGAAATGCGGGCCCAAGCAGTAGACGACGACGCGCGCTAAACAGGCCAGAGTGATGCTAATATTCGCAATACGAACAGTTGCAATACGAAGCGAAATGTGAATACCTGTGATATAGCCTTTTACTTTATGCGATACAGCTCTTGTGGATGTCAACACTAATTTAATTCTTTTTCCTTTTATATATATATATATATATATATATATATATATATATATATAAATATATATTATAAATTTGTTTTATTTTACAAGATGATAAATAGCAGTTTCATAATTATATTTTATAAATAGACAATACTTCAACAGAAATTACTTCTGAGGGTCCTCAAGTAGAAGGAATCTAATTATTCGCGTTTAAAAATAAATAGCATGTTCTAAACAAAAAATTTAATTATGAGAAATGTTCACCTTGAAACAAAGAAGGATCATAAAAAACTCTCGTCGCATAATGGTAAGAACTAAATCACGGTTGTAACTGGCGAAAAATCATTCCAAGAGTGTGACTCGTGATATTTATGTTAGGTACAAAATTTGTATCACGAGTCAGACTCCTCAAAATACAGCAAGGGGTTAATATAAGGAGGAATATCACATGTGAATTGTTTAGACCGAACAGGATTCTTAAAAGAGGTATCAGCTTATTCACGTGTGACGAGGACAGATAGTAGGAGAATAAATACTTCTTGTAATTCGTTTATGGAATTTGAATTGAGTTCTCAACGCTAAATGCATTATGTTTCTCAGATACGATAGGAATGGATGTTCACCTTGTTATCCTTCGAAAGGATTCCATAAAAATAAAATAAAAACGAGTTGAATTGATACGATAAATATTAGGTATATTTAGTAGTGTATTTTAAGAAGTAAAAGTATCGGGTAGCATTAATTGGTCGCTCATTAAGGAGTCTTTTTTAATACAATATTACATATAAGCGAAAACATACCGAAGGATCTTCTTGATGAAATCCAAAAGGGTGAGAGTGTGAGTGAGCGAGTGAGTGAGTGAGGGAGAGTGAGAGAGAGAGAGAGAGAGAGAGAGAGAGAGAGTGAGAAAAAAGCATGGAAGTATGGCGGATAGAAATATAGGTAAAGAGATGAGAGAGAAGGAAACAGAGCTTGTCTCGCACTTTGAACTCTATCGAAATGAATCTTTATCCCCCCCTCTCTCTCTCTCTCTCTCACTCTCTCTTTCTTTGCGTCTCTGTTATCGATAAATGTTACTTATCGGAGAGGAGTACGAAATGGGCATTGACCATTGCGAAACGCGATACGGAGTGTTATTAAAACTCCGGTGGTTAACTTTCAAAGGATATATATATTATATATGCTATATTATACATACGGACTAAATACTACCACACAAACACTAAGCCTCTCCTTCCGTTTTGCTTTTTAGCTCTTACTAGTTTACTTTGTTCTTCCTTCTTTTTTCTTTTTTCTTTTCTTCTTTTTTAAACGAATTTTCTAAAAAAGAAATCTTTCTTTCTTTTTCTTATTTCCAATAAACTTTTGCAACGTGTACCATTTTTATAATATATGTACATATGTGTGTGTGTGCTTAAATTTTGTAATATTTTCGATATTAATGCACGAGAGAATAATTTTTCATTTAAAAATTTTTCTTTATGCATACTTAATAATCCATTAAAAAATTTTTAATTTTCAACCATATTTTAATTTTTACACATTCTGTGTAGGCATTGTGTGAGTGTGTATTTCAAATGTTATGAATAAAATAATACAGGAATAGTTACTTTGGTTAAATGAAAAATTGATAATAATAAATTTATAACATAATTGTTTAAGTACAAATATAAATCGTTCTAAATAACAATTCGACGAAGTATAAAATGAATCATTTGAAAACAAAAATGACATGAATATATAATATAATATCTACTATACATACATACGTACCTACATACATATATTTTATTTACCTATGTTCATTTTTATATTACACATTAATATTTACATTATTAATAAAAATTAATTAGATGTAACATTTACTACTTATATTTAAATAAGTCTAAATTATTTTGAATATATATACACATATGTACATATACTTATATACATGTATTTGTATATATGTATATATATAAATGATTTTATTACGCATACAATCTCATTCAAAAAATTTCTAAACTACGATTAATGATAATCCATTAATACTTAGTATTAGTAATTATTATCCAAATTCATCTATTTCATATAATTTTCGATTTTGTAAAGTTAAAAAATGTGTACGTATTCTTGTAAATCTATTTTCCAAGTTTTATGATCAGTCTCAGTGAAAACTCGTTTCTGCACTAGTACTAATAGTAATAATAGTAATAATAGTAGTGATAGTAGTCATAGTAAATATTAATTTGGATCAAAGAAAATGAAAATTAATAAATTTTAAACCTATCAGTATCTAGATAATGAATATAAATTAAATTAACATTGTACGCAATAGCGCGATGATACGTTAAATATAAATACATACATACGTGAAATGAAAATATTAAATAATTTGAACTCTAAACTCGAACGATCTTTTCTCGATGACGTTGTTTTCATGATTTTCAAGGATAGGTACTTCGTATGATTCCGACGCATAGAATGTACTTGTGGTACGTCCCTTCTCTTAACTCTTTCTTTCTTCTTTTCTCTCTTACTCTCTCTTTCTCTGCAATTGAGAAAAATAAAGAAATAGGGAAAGAGTTTATGTTTGAGTTAGTAACATAAAAAAGTGAAGAGTGACTGTGTGAATGAAAAAATTTTGAATGTTTCAGTAAAATAAAAAAATAATGAGTGAGTAAATGAGTGAGAGAGATAGATAGAAAGATAGTGTGAGAATGACTGATTGAAAGAGATGAAGAAATGATGAGTATTTCATTGAGACAGAGAAATAGTAAGTTAATGCATGAGTTAGTAGGATAGAGAAATAGTAAGTTAACGTGTTTGATTAAGATGAGAAGAAATAATGAATTAATTGAATAAGATACAGTAGTGAATGGTTCGAATAAAGTTCAAATACCTTATTTCATATAATTACAAACACTTGAAGTATTTATATTTTTATTAGTAAATTGCAAAATTGGATGCAATTATACAATTGTCGCTTGCATATATAGTAAGTGTAAACTTTACTACATACAGTAGCTAAAAAACTTTTACTTACCTTCTAACATTAACAAGAAAAAAATTGTTCAATTTCAGATATAATATTTTAAGTGGACACATACTCAAGGACACAATTATTTTTCATATTTTGCATTTTTATTTAATTTTTATATTTTTATACGTTAATATATAGTTCCTAAATCTTTTTGTTTTATAACCCACATCTTGTTTTATATCGCCACATCTTCATGTCATAAATTGTGTTAACCGAATGCATCTCTTTATTGGAATGGACTTTCAATCGTCTTGAATAACAATGTATAATTCTTTTAAGTTTTTTCTAGGTTTCTTCTAGATTTTTGTTGTTTTACGAATTTGTTGACGTCAATTCATAATATTTTGATCGGATTTAAATCCAGAAGCTGTGACGGCAACTTCATTATATTAATATTTTTCTCATTTAGAAATTATTTTATTATGCCAGCCTTGTGTTTCGTATTATTATCACCCTGATAGATTCAATTCGTTGACATTTCATTGCTGGCATATGAGAGTAACACATTCTTAATTATATCTGAATACTTAAAATGGTCCATGATTCCCACTATGGGATCGGTGTCATTGCACCCCAGATGAAAAGAGAACTTCCTTTTAAATTGTATAACCTTTTTAAATTCTTCTCTTACACGGCATCTGACATAGAAGTTCTTCCGTCAGAAGTAAATTGATTAAATATCAACACGTCCGTAAAAATTACTTTAGACCATTGTTATGATGTCAAATGAAAATATTTTTTGGCAAATGCAATTTTTGCTAGTTAATTCTTTTCCGAAATGAATAGTTTTTTCTGTGCCACTCGACCCATTAAACTAAACTCATTTAAACGACGTCATATCATTCGAACACTTACTTTTTTATCCAAATCAGGATTAATTTCAGAATGAATAGTTACTGCAGTTTTAAATCTGTCTGCCTCGGAAGACTTACGGATCCTTCGATCAGTTCTGGCATCAGATTTTAACGAAAATTGTAACGAAGGAACATTAATTTATTTTTGAGGAATATTATCAATGGTTCCAACTAATTTTAAGAGGAACATTATCTATGGTTCCAAAACATTCGATATACTTCATGGTTTGGAACCAGGCAACTCTGGATATTACTAGTTCCGGAAAAATTTAGCGATATGATTTCCCACTTTTTTGCAAAAATGTGTACTTGTCTTCGTTGTTCTGGTTGTTTCATTGTGATATTTCTTTATTTACTCATGTTAATGCTCTTTATAATACATCTAACTACACGAACTACTCGATCGAGATTGATAAGGACAATTTATTTTTCCTGGCAATACGATACGCAAAGCATCCTTAAGTATTTGACCATTGCAAAAATTGACGCTCCAAACAAAACATTATTTCTTAGAATACGAAAAAAAAATATTTGCTTCAATATTTATATTATGAATACGAATTTTAACTTTTTTGTTACGACAGTTCGCTTCACCGGAGAAATGCCACTGAATGGGGTATCATACCGAAAAATGTGCACATTAATCTATGGTGCTCGCATTTACATCTTTCAACGCTATTTTTTGCACTTTCATGTATATACACTTTAAGTGTTACGTAACAACTGTTTTGCCATATTATAAGAGAAACATGAAAATAAGTATGCATATTTAGTAAATATGTGTATATATGCATATTCAATAAAATTGTAAATATGTAAATATTATGAATATATTTTGCAATTATTATGAATAAAAATACAATTTAGGGTAATTAATATATCAAATTATAATTCTTAGTAATATAATTGAGAATGTTAAATTTTAAAACAAGGATAGATACACAAACCTACATTAAAATTCTTAGATTCATACATAGATTCGCGTCTTTCATCGTTTGCATTGGAAATGGCGCACATTTCATTTCGTTTTTTCCCTACAGATACATAAACTGAAGGAAAATGTCTTTCTGTTAGTTGTAATGGTAATTATTACCTGTTCTATGATGATGATTTGTAAGTTAATAATACTTTTCCAGTATTTCTCTGATTAATTGCTCTTGAAACTTGGCCATGGGTTCTTTCATTTTATATTTGTAAATTCAATAAGCATTGCTCACGCATTTGCCTAAAAAATAAAAAAAAAATATTTGCAGTACCAGTTCAATGATTTTCTCATTAAGTTCACAATGCTTATAAACACATAGGCTCTATCTATTGTACACATTGAATTATTATTATATAATAAGCATAAAGATTTTTGGATAACTTTTTTTCCTTTGTACCTGAATTCTGTTGCAAATTCTGCCGTATGCATGGAAAAAAAACATGTATATTTCTTTTTTATCAACCCACTTTACGACTGATAAATTACTGGATGAAATAGAAGATGCCTCTCTTTTTTTTAATCGATCATTTAGCTTTGGCATTTCTTTCGCCTTTTTCTTACGATCCCGCATGCATTTGTACGATTATTATATAATAGATTATATAAAGTTGTACTCGAATACCAATTATCTACGTAAAGGATATGGCTTTTTTCTAAATAAGGCTTCATAAGTGAACTTTTACTCTCAATTTTCCAATAAACTTATTTTCGTTATCCTATAAATAAATATTAATTAATTCGGCATAAATAATTATATCTTGTATAAATTCTGTCTGAGAATAAAGGATTTCATGCCAGATCTACTTCTTTTCGAAGGATTGTACTGCTTGAAGGATAGTAGCCACCCTTTATATGAAAATAAACTTTCGTCAATATATAGCCGCAGGTAAGGTTGAAATGATTGACTAAATGTTTTTCGTTATATATAAATAACTTTCAGTATTATGTACAAACGATCATTAGTGAACATAATATAATTCTGATAACATGGGTGAAATGTAGTATCCCTAACAATTTCAAATAGCAATCTCTAGTCATTATTTTATTCAGAAATATTACTCTAGAGATGTTTGTCTTCACTAATTACATATTCTACTAATGACAACTTTTTGTTGCGTATCATTAGAAATGACACAGCAAAAAAACAATACAATACAGTCGATACTGTTCCTTTTGGATTCTTTATATTATTGTTATTTTTTTTTAGATCAATACTGATTTGTTTTGATTTGCAATGAATTCTACGAAATCCTCAGAGCTGAATGTAATCTATAATTTTTGCTGATTTACTAATATTTGCTGATCTACTAACATTCCTGAATATTTTGACGTAAATTTATATATTTTAGGGATACAAATTTTTAACATCCATATATCGTAGTAGCTGTCATTGTCTTTTTCAATCATCTCTGGTTTTAATTCTAAAGTACTACGAATATTTCTTCTTTTTTTCCATAAAGATATTTTCATTTTCATTATCTGAATTATTTTTTGAATCAATTAATATGTCTGAAAATATAATTCTTTTTGAAGTTTGCTGTAGCATGCTGACAAAGGCGGAAAAACATTTTATAAAACAAACTTTAAACTTTGTTTTAAAAAGTTTTTTAAAACAAGCTTCAAACAAAAGTTTCAAATAAATGTTTCTCACCTTTTGAAGAATTAACCTCTAAACCGTAAAATTGTACTAATGATCGCATTTTTCCAATTATTTGTAACGGTTCAAGAAAGATTTTTTATCATAATATTTTTGTATCGTACAAATATTCCACTGTCGAATAGAAAAATCAGTAGAAACTTCTTCCGGTGTTCAGTATACCTTATATGCTTTCAAAATATACTTTTAATAGGATTAATTCAATATTGGTCAATAGAATCAAGAGATACTCTACAGATATAGTAGAATCTTTTTGCCGACTATAAGCAGATTATAAACAGGATGTCGTATGGATGCTGACTGTAGTCGGCGCTCGTAATAAAAGGGTTAAGAATTACAGTTGTTTTATTTTTACTCTATTTCTTTACAGATATATCATACTTCAATATGTATTTCTATCCTGTACTTAAGTATATGGCCGCTACTATATGTACATGTATATATATATTAAGTGCATATATGTTAATATATACATATTATTCTATATATATTAATATAGTAAAAATATTAAGTTAAAAAAAGGTAAAACAGAAATTAAATATAAAATTAATAAATATAATGGACAGTTAAAAGCTTAGTATACGAATTGATAATTAAGTTCTTCCGTGTTTCATAAATGTAATGGAAGATAACTCGAATTCTACGACTAAATGTGTCCATTCTTTTCACGAGTCAACTTATTATTATTATCATCATTATTATTAGTACTATTTTTCCCTCTAAAGATTATTTTTTCAAAAAATGAAGCCATGAATTTTGTATATCTTGTCTCAAGAAGAAGAAGAAAAGAACGATAGAAAAGGAAAGACTTTTTTAAATGTTAAAAACTTATTCATGAGTAAAACGAAAACTTGACTTGTTTGGTTCCTGACGATAGGCAATATCTATTACACGTGTGCAAGACTATCCCGTTGCGTATCACTCAATAAGACTAGTTGACGAAAAATAATATAGATTTATCGGATCTAGATCTATCGAGTGCAATGACTAATAATTTCTTTTCTTTTTTTTTTTGTTTATTTAATTTCTTTAGTTAAGAATAACTACAGTATTATAGAAATTTTAACAATCCCACTTCTGAAGATCTGTAGGAATTTCTATTATCCCATTTCTGAAAATCTATAGGCGTTTCTATATATACAAGGATAGCTGCGATTAATAAAGAAATAAAAATCAATGGATATTTATTATGGAAAAATAATAAAAGAAATAATATAATAATACAGAATGTTAGTCTTTTCGGACACGGACATACTACAACTCTTCTTTGCCCAAAAACTACTATTTACCTGGAGTTTTTCTCAACATTGTCCATTCGTTGTTTTTTTCTCGCGTACTTCCCGTAGTCTTTCTCACATTCGTACATACGCATTTAGCAATCTTTATCAGCTTTTGTTTTATTTTTTTTATCGTTACTCATCTCACTCATACTGCATTATCATCTCACTTTCTCTATCTCAATCTCAGTCCATTCTCAATAATTCATAAACAATGTACTTTACGCGTATCAACGTCGTATGCTATATTAAATTTAGTAGGTGGTTAAAATTTGTTATTAAGAATCTCCATCCCAAAAATTTTGTTTGACGTGCCACTATATCTTCTTCCCAAGTTATAAATTACAAAATTACACACGTTCGTGACATACCCCATACATGTTGCTACTTAATGTAGCAACATATTAGCGCGCGGTTGTTCTTATTATGTGTATTTGTGCTAGTTTAACCGTTTATAATCCCTAAAGAGGCATATCCAGAGAAATTGAATTCAAGATTGAAGAAAAAATGGTTTACAAATGAGCGGTAAGGATTTAATACGAAGAAAATGGAAAGATCTTTCACAATTTGTTAGACTGTGACGGGTAGAATCTTGTCCCTAAATTAAAGAAACACACTACACATGCTGTAGTATTTTTGAATATCGTCTTGTAAGTACGCTATACCACATCCATAGTGCGCTGGTAGTACTACGAAGGAACCGTTGACCGAGGATGATTTTATCGAAGTCCCGTTCCTATTTTCGATGTTTATGCGTTTCTTCGACATCGAATGTTGTGTTATCCATGCACGCACCCATTTACTGTGAAAATTTTGGATTTTCATTTCTAACCGCGTACACACTCTTATTCTTCTATTCTTTTAACGAAATCAACTTTTATTTAGACCGAAGATATTTTTTGTTTTTTTAAGTGCTTCTGAAATATAAATTTTGTACTTAACAATTTATTGATATATTTATACATATATATATATATATATATATATATATATATATATAATTTATTTAGTTTACCTAAGTAAATATATATATATATATATATATGTAATATATATATGTAAAGAAAGTATACTTTCTTAAGTTAGATTTGCCGCGCTTCTCATGTCCCGCCCTTCTATTGTCTTTTGTTATCTACAAGTCGAGCCATTAAGATTTGGAAGAGAAACGGGCATTAGGAAATAGAACTTAGACGAGAGAAGTAGGACGAGAGATCACTAAGAAATTTTGTAAAAAAAATAGTAAATAAAATTTAAATAGTGAATAATAAGCGTAAATTGTCGTTTCTTTGTTCACAGGTAAGACTGTAAATAGTAAATATTCGCCAATTAATAAATAAAGATTTATAATCCTTTGTTCACATAGAAACATATTTTCGTTTATCATCTCACCTAATAAATTCGAGATATCATGAAACGACAATTTACGTTTATTATTCACTATTTTGAATGAAAGTCCTGAGTAAAGATCCACAACTAAAAGAAACATGGTTGAAGTAGAAAAATAAAGACCTGCCAGAGAAAAATAAAAAAGAAATCTTAGAATCATATATAATTACACTGAATTGTCCAAAATAAACCTTGAGATACTACCACTGCTATCAGATATTGCTAAAAAAAGAGACCAGCACTTCTTGGTCACTCAGAAATATGTCAGTACCATTATATGGGCGTTAGTGGCTTCTAGTTTCTATTTTAATAGATCCCCCGAAAACCGGCCTAGATGAGGATATATTTATGGATTATATCAATCACGCTGGGCAGATACTAACGGATCTCTTTCTTCAAGAGATTAAAGCACGAAAATCATTTATTACATCACAGCTAAACAAAAGTATTAAACCAGTGATAGACTCGATGGTTTCCAATGAATAGTTGTACGAGAACAAGCTCAAAGAAATGGTTATAGATGCAAAAAAGATAGAGAAGGCTTGTGCTGAGATTAAGAAAGCCCCATCGAAAACAGCAGTAAAGTTTCGAAGTCAGAGAAACTCGAAATACCCACCGGCGAATTACCATCCGATAGGTCAACAACAGAAACACCTGTTAAAATTCAAATCAAAGACGTACAGAGCCCCACGAAATCTGCCCGGAACATTAATCCGGAAGACAATCCACTCATCATCGAGGAAGTAGTAAAAGTACTTAAAACAGCAAGTCGTTTATGAAACTTTCCCTGTGTATGAATCATCCTCTTTCTGTCCGCGGAAATGTTGAAATCTTAAAGGTATGCGGATGTGACTTTTCATCTTATTATAAAAGGATTGTTATCGTTCGCAACAACCCTTTCGATTGCATACTTTTATGATCTAGCAACTTTTCGAATTGATAATAAATTCCTCTAATAATCATCGATTTTTGATCTCTTAGAGAAATCATTAAAGTGATTTTTGATTTCTCGCAGAGTATCTTACTTTTATTTTCTCTTTTGTTTTTTCTTTTTTGCTTTCTTTCTTTTCTTTATTCTTTCTTTTTTCCTTTGTCCTCGAAGAGACTTCACGAAGTAAAAGCGGGAAAAGAATCAATGTAGGAGTGGAGCGAAGATAATTTTCATTTTATTGGGAATAGATCAAGAACGAGAGAGATATAAATTCGAACAAAACTGATGCGCGCCAGCGTAACTTATAAAGGCATTGTCTTGGGAATCAAAGCGGAATGAGGAAGAGAAAAAGAGAAAGAATGAGAGAGAGAGAGAGAGAAAGAGAGAGTCAGTGATGTGAGAATGACGATGATGAGAAGAGTAGGAGGGTATGGCGGGAATAGAGATAGCGTAAATTCCATCGAGGAAGTAAACGCGCGCATAGATAGGTACATAACGTAATAGGCGACAACAGAAGGAGATGCTTTAGCAAACTATGCATATATACATGAAATGAAGGAGGGTATCCGTTGCCGTCGCGGCGCGCTCACTCCGTCAAAACTGCTGTTTGCCAATTTTGAACTTTGCTGCAGCAGTCCGTGGGAAATGTATCTAGGATAGATAGATGAAGTGTTAATATCCAATTTGGCAATCACAGCGCGACGATATTTTCCTCCGCCATCTTTTTCCTACCTCCCCTCTTATTCTCCTTCTCCCTCTTTCTCTCTCTCTCTCTCTGTCTCTCTCTTTCTCTCTCAGAGACACACACACAGTGTCTCTTTCTTTCTATCTTCCTCATTATCTATCTATCTATCCAGAAAGGGATAGTAGTAACAACTCGATAGGATGGCTATCAAGGAGGGATGGCGGAGGAGCTCGTTCAGAAACGATGCTCGGAAAGGTTAAGAGGACACTGAGCTTGATGCCCAATTAGTTATTAAACGAGTGGGTATTCACGAGTTATAAAATCAATAAGGATATCCGTTTGTAGTGTATTCTGTAAGAAGTGCTATTTACTAGAGATGAAATATGGACCGATTAAGACGGAGAAGGAAAGATAGGATGATAAAGAGGGAGAGAGAGAGAGAGAGAGAGAGAGAGAGATGGTAAAATATTCCCCTCTTTCAATATCGGCCTGAGAGAAAAGAGAGAAAGAAAAAGTCGAGACTCTCCCTTTTTCTCTTTCTCTTTCTCTTTTTCCCACTTCTTACTATATCTTTCTTTTGATCTCTTTTATTGATTCGCCACACACCCGCAAATTCCTTATCCAGCCGTATTCAGTCCTTGCATATTTATCTTGCCCATAATTCCTACTTCTCAGGTTGGGCAATCCTTCACTTTGGTTGTCTCACTACCAATATTGAAAGTGACCGAAAGAGAGAAAGAGTAGAAAAAAAAGACATAGGGAGGGAGAGTATGAAAGAAAGAAAGAACATCAGGTCGTCACCTATCGATTGAGTTTTCTTTTTGAGCGCTGCTTTTATTTGGCATTATCCTATGGAAAAGAAAAGAAAGAAATTTTCATGGGAAAACTCATTTACGACGTAAAAAGTTGCTTTGTCTCGAAACATTCATAGCGATGTTCTTTCTTAGATGTTGATTGATACAAAAAGAAAATCTGTTGTACGGCATAGAAAATGTGTCGTCGCTGTCTCCCTCGCCACGATCTTTTAATGACCAAATATTTCTGTAAATTTTTCGCCAAGATTTTTCACTTTCGTGTCAACGTGCATTAGAAAGTAATAAAATCGTAAAAATACGAATAAATTTCTCAATTATTCGATATAGAAAATTATTGATATTTATTCCGACGGGTAGATGTTTACACTATTTAATTTGGAAATCGTGTTTTCATTCTTTTCATTATTCTTGTAGTTATCAGTTATAAAACATTGTTTATGACTTTTACAATTTCTAGAGGAAATTGATCACTACAAACTAACTTATTTCTTTTAGCAACATCTTCAGTTTATTCTCCCTCTACTGCAAACTGCAAATTAAAAAATCATTGAATAATGAATTAAGCATCACGGAAGTATAATTACATTAATATCTTTATCTCATACACTGCCTTATTCGAATTCACTACATAAGACTTCACGAATCACGTTTTTGAGAAACCTGAAGACACAGAAGTTTCTATTGTTGATGTATTGAGTGAACTTTCAATCATAATCTCGCTCACCATCTTCTAAAATAACAGGATGAGTTTTGTTCTACCTATTTCCTTAGTTTTTTTATTTATTTCAACATTCCTTTAACTCTTGTCATTGTCAAATATAATAAGTAATAACAATCGAAACATGACCAAGTTATAACGGGAAAAATTGCATTCGTATCATAAACAGGAAGAATATTTCTGCTCAATCGTCGATTAAATTACCAAAATAAATAAGTAAAACAAAACCAAAATAAACATTGCAAAGATATAATTTTTAAAATAAAAAATCAAGGTTAACTTATTAAATGGCACCACATAACCTTTGTCTAGGTGATATCGTAGATGAAATCTACTTAAATTCAATGATGTATGAAAAGGGTACGTTTGTTTAATAATTTGTTCAATAATTCATGAAAATCGTTTTGAATTTAATAATTATCCTTATGAATGCGTAAGTCAATCACTATCATTAGTAAGAAATACTTTTTCGTAGAATATAAATAGTAACCTCTTTGACAATATATAATCGCAGCAAACAAAATACTAACTTATCATGAGCGTACATGCCACAGATAGTGTGCGCATCGATATGCGATGATCAACCATATGGCGATGAAGTGACCAGTGGAAAAACATCGTACGACACAGGATCCAATTTGAAACAAAAGAAGCCCGCCTGAAATCTCGCTCCTTGATCTGTAAGCGATAGCGATATTTCCTAATTATCAAAGATAATTTCTTAGAAGGGAAGATTCCAGATCCGCAAATTTAGGAGATTATGAAACTTTAGAAATATGTAAAGTTTATATAGGTATGTATTACGTAATTTAATTTTCCTGCTAATACTCACTCCATGGGGATAATGAAAATTATCCATTTTTCGATTTTATATTATAACTGGTATACCGTAAGAGATAGAGAACACAGTCTAAGATAAAAGTTTTTTCTTTTAAATAGAACTAAAATTTGACGAAATACATATCATTTATTTATATGGTTGGACAAAAGTTATAAACGTAATTATTAATAATTTCTTCTAAAATTAATTTTTTCATGTGAGGTCAATCTGATTAATGAAAGTACAGAATGTTTTATAAAAAAAACTAAAAGTCATTAAACTTTCGATTCAATCGAAAATAAGATACTTTTTCACATAATTGTATAGTTTTAAATCAAAATATTACTTAATCTCTTGGAACGACATATTTCAAAACGATTTTGACATATCGACTTCATTGGATGCGGAATCTGACATTATTTTTGGCCCAGCATAGTTGTTCGATGTATTTCCAATGTCCACAGATTTTTCACAGTAGTTATTGTCTTCCGTAAATTGAGGAAAATGAAGTTGCTCGTTTGGCTCTATTTGTTTATATATATTGTGTCAATAGAATTCAAACAATTAAGACTATTCATTACCTCTGGTTTTTATCAAGGATTAAAACATCAATAAACATCAAGGAGAACAGCCATAATTCTTGACCGATTTTGATGAACAAGATGTCATTTTAAAGACGAAGATATAATCTACGGTATATTGGTTTCAAATTTTTTAAAAAGGTTTTTATAAACTATTCTCGAAGAATACCATTTTTAATACGATTTATTTTTGAAGGAAAAACAGATTTTTCATGGGTTTGAAACCAACACACTGTAGATTAAACTTTTGTCTTTAAAATGAGACCTCGTTCATTAAAATTGATTAGGATTTACTTCTGTTCTCATTCATGGTATAAATGCTGACATTTTTCGCGAAGAAAAAGTTTAATACTGTTTCGTTCCTCGAAATATTTGGCAAAAGAGATGAAGTTCGTAGCCCTATTACTGATTTTCATATACATGCTGGAATGACGTATGTTTTATGTCCATGAAGTAACGATCGGCTGGTTGGTTCTGTGCATAAATAGCTGATGCTTAGATTTTTTAAACATTTTCGAATGTAAAGAAAAACTTGCATGGGGAAGTTATGATAAATGACTCAATCATTTTAATAATTTTTTAGTCAGATAATTTTATGGTAAAAATAAGGAACTACGTATTCAATTATTTATGTCAAAGAATCTGAGTTTAAAATATTGTTAAATTTTGGAAAAATTTATAGTTTCTTTTAGACTTTGAGAACTAAAAAGAGAAATTCTATATGTAATGTATAGTATATTGATAATTTTATAGTTCTAAGTTCAAAGCTAACATGGCTTTAATTATTTTATGATATTTTTATTATGGTATCGATCTAAAAGAAAATAATGAACAAATTTACTCTTTTTTTCTTATTTGATAATTGATTTTCCTTATTAGATAGTGAGGTGTTGTTATTCAACCTTTTATACTTATTTTCTCTACTGATGGCTGACGTGAATTTCACGGTGATCTGTGCTAGATAGGACACATCAGCAATATAATTTTGTTCGATGGCAAATACATATAAAGTATACACATTTGTCCATTATTTTTTCAAAATTAATAATTAGTGAATATTTATATTATATATTATTTTTAATAAAGATCAAAATATGAGTTGTTTTCGACATCATGAGATTTTTGTCCCAGTGGCATTTTGTTATGGTTCTCACTGTAGTTGTTCATTTCATATTATTACTATTATTACTATGATTACTAAGATAATAATATGTAATTTAGTTATACAATTACAAAAACAATAAAAAGAAGAAGAAACAATAGGATGAACTTATATTATATACATCGTGGAACAAACGATGATGGTAATGTATGATAATAAAAGAAGGAAAAATGTATTATTTTATGTGGTGGTTTGAAACGTGAATTCTCAACAAATCGTGTTATTGATAATTTCGACGCATGATCGCCTACCTAATACAAACATATTTGAAGAAAAGTACGAAACGTTAATATTGTTTTCTTTCCATATGTTTCTCTTTGCTTACATACTTATGATCGCTATGCATTTGTTTCCACACGGTTTCTTACTCACGATCAGTCGAAACTAATTGTTTTTACTTTAATATCCTTGTCAATAAATGATATGAGTATAATGGTTGTCCAGCGCATAAATCGTTTATTACAAGAGAAAAATTATATCGGAATTACAATGGTCGCGGTCATGCAATATGTTAATCTGCTCTATCGCCTAACATAATTATTTTAAATTCTTTCATATGGAGTCTTCTCGAAAGAAAAATATGTCAAGTGCAGTCAGAGATAGTTAAAGGTTGCCAGGTTTATTTAATAACAGTAATTACGATGCCATATAGATATTATTTGCAAGGTAATTAGTCGGAATAATTGAATGATAAACAAATTTTTCAAAAAAATCAGTGCCAAAATTTATTATAACTTCCATTAGAATGATTTTCTTTCCCATCATTACAACTATTCTATAAAATAAATATATATTATTTCTCGATACCTAAAGTAATAAACATCTCTTAATTTGCACATAAAATAAATACGTATATGTTAATTTTTGATATTTAATATCTATTCACGTATAAATTATTGATAGCGCTGTACATCTTTTTGATACTAAGATGTATTCTATGTATGAAAAAAATCTCATTATCGATTTACGACTAAGATGATTTTACGGGTGTCTTTTTTTAATCTTAATGTCTTTTATGACCAATTCGCAACTTAGATTATTTATCAAGTAATCGATTCTCGATTAATCTGTGTCAGCGATTCTGTATAAATATTTGATTTGTGATAGCATCGTTTTCCTGTCTCGGAACTTATTCCTGAAGAAAGATTTGCCGTGTTTTTTCGCAGACACTGGATCGACATTTTGCTATTGCGGACACCTTTCGGTTCTCCAAAGCAAGTAAGATTGCTTTAGTGAATTGTTTTGTCGATTGACCATGACTAAAATGGTGCGGGATACGATATTACTGAGACGACGATTCCAGAACTTTTTCTTGCTAAAATCTGACGAAAATAATAGGCCCTGTTTAGATTAATCGATCGTCTAAACCCGCAATAAATTCTTCTAATCAATAGGCTAAATATTCTCATATTTTGGTATTTAACGCGATTCATTAGTTTGTCATTATCCCTACTTCAAAAATCTCTGTATTTAGAATGTTCGTTGTCGGAAACAACCAAGGACTTTCATCTTAAAAATCATCGATATTTTTCATAGTCTAAGACTATCTATAAATAATCATCATTTTGAACATTAGGAAGAGTTCTGTACAAATATCTGAAACAATAACAATATTAAACAATTTTTATTTTATACTTCGAATCATGAAACGTTATCTGATGTACGATCTGATGTAATGCGAGTAGTTGCTATATAATACGTCATTTCGTGGAGTTGATTGTTTTGTTTACTATCAAGCTGCTGAGAAGGGGCATAAATTTTCGATTGAATAATACAACAAATTCAAATCATCAGTTCAATTCAAATCATCCATTTCGTTCTATTCTAACAATCTCAAATTTATTATAAGAAACGAAAGCTTTTAAAATAGATACGCATATAATCACCATCTACGTGCTCTCTCTCTCTTTCTCTCTCTCTCTCTCTCTCTCTCTCTCTTTCTCTCACTCTCTCTCTCTATCTCTCTCTCTCTCTCTTCCTCTCTATCTTTCTGTCACTCTCTCTCTCTCTCGTTTTCTCTTCCTCTCTGCCTTTCTCTTACATTTATTAAATACATGCGCACGTACGTATAAACGTATAAAGTGCATTGGAGTGTGCAATCAAGATGAAATACGAGTATATCGTACAGAAATGATTACCGAAAATATGCATAGATGGAGAGTTACCATCAATTTATCTAAATCTATGTAACATTCTTTATATACACTTCACACATAAACTTTATATAAACTCCAAATATATTTGTAATTGGTGATAGATAGAAAAAATCATGTGGAATTTGTCAAAAACAATATTGATAAATTGATAGCCGGAAATAGTTTAAGGTTGGTCAAATTGATGATCCAATGCTATTTATTTGTAGAAAATATATTTTGTACTATATTATTTATTATTTATTATTATTGTTGAGATAATCAAAAACAAGTCTTGATTTGATAAAATTTACATATTTTGGTATATGTAATACCAAACTATGTAAATTTACTACTAATACTAATGGATACGTGATTAAGCATTCGTATTCGTTTAAGGAGTTTTCTGAAGAATCAGAGAAAATATATTGAAACGATTTTTCCTTGAAAATTACAAAATCTTGCCGTAAATTAACTGGAAAAGATAGACAGATTGACCGAAAAGATTGAATGACTCAAATAGAACAAAATTTATTTGCCGGAAATTTTCATGCATTAAGAAAGTGAAACTAAAAAATTTGGTTTCTTTTTTGTGTAATCAGGATGTTGATAATGTAGTAAGTATATTTTGTAGAAGTAAGTAAACCAAAAATTATTGTTAATTAAAGGAAAATTATACACTTTATTAAAACAAAGAAAAATAAATAAATAATTAATATTGTCGTTCCACAAAAAGAGTTTATAATTAATTTTTGACAGGTCGGAATATATTAAGGAAATATATCGTTATTTCGTCATCTCCATCATTTCGAATTTATTTAAAATGTAGAATTAACTACAAACGTGGAGATAACTATAGTTATTTAATTACTTCCAGATAGTCATTTTTATATTATTATTTTCAATGTTATTATCATTACTTTTGAAAAATCTGTCTTATTTGTGTTTTACGTATTTCTGCTTTGATTTATGATTATATCGTTTAATATAAATTCTCTTGTTTAAATAATAATATCTCTTAATATTAAATATATTTATAATAAAATTACTTTGATGATAATAATAATAAAAATATTCACTATTATATTATAAAATATTTATTTAGAATACAACGAAATTTTTAATAAACGATATAATGATAAAACAATGTAAAAATACATAAGTAATGAATAAGATCAAGTTTGTAATAATAATAATGTGAAATTACAAACTGTTTGTGTCGCAATATCCTGCTATTGGATAAATAGAATAAGTAAAAAGTCTTGACGAAGTTAATTTTTATCATTTCTACGAATAGAACTAAACGTCAAGCAAATGTATATGTATATATTACTTCATCTCATTTAATTTTTATTAATCCCGTTTAAGCGGTTCATGATTAATCACCATTGCAATTTCATCGTTTTCTAACATCGTGGCATGATTGCCGTCAATAACATGTACTTCTACTTTGCCTTCAGTTATCTGAAAATAACAGTACTTTATAATAGATTAATGTTATATAGATTATTTTTTAGAGTACTTTATAATAGATTAGTGTTATATTAATGATATATAAAAATTTTTAAAACTTACTTTCTGTAATCCATAATCATACGAGATATGTTTTACAGACGATAACATCGGTTTAAACAATATGATCGGTGTTCTTATATATGGTATTGGTTCTGGATTATATTTCATAATTGCATGCAGTCTTACATAAAATGAAAGGATGGCGTTTTTTTGATCCCGTTCCAAATATAATTGCTTGTGTATGGGAGACAATACATTAAAGAATGCATTTACTTTCTCATCCCACGTTTTGGATTTTTCCAATTCAAGTACAAACTAGAAAGTAACGTTTTGAAATTCGTTTGACAAAAGCAAGAAATAGAAAAACGATGACAAACCTGTTCAATATTAACAGATGTTAATGTTTTCGCAATAATAACAAAAACTTTGTTTTGTAGCTCTTCCTCCGATGACGATTGAAACTGTTCGTTTACAAGTTCCTTCATTAGTTGAGGAGCACCGTCTATCAAAATTAACCGGCCTTTAAATCCTTTGGTTTCTAATTGTCGCGTGAGTTCAATTGTTATAAGCGATCCGAATGAGTACCCCACTAAAGTAAAATCTTTTCGATCTTTAAGTTTCTCTAATATATGCTGTAATATGTAAAGTTACATACCATTTTAATACAACAGATTGAATAATATTTAATTTAATCAAATATATCTTTAGTAAAAGAGTATACCGGTAGAAATAAATGGGCCATTTCTTCTATAGTTTCTAATTCATACTTTATCCCAAGTTGGAAACAAGTCGCTGGCGACTTAATTTTCGATTCTAATGTTTTGAAAATGATACCATAGCCTTCAATACCTGGAATGAAGAATATCTCGCTCCGACCTTCCTCTGGTTTAGTTTTAAGGGGCACAATTAGATCGGAGGAAAGTTTTTCGCCGAACAATTGCAACAACATATTCGTACCAAATAATATTTTGTCGGTAGCAATTTTAATACGATTACTATCACCTGATAGCTTGTTGTTCATTTTCATAAGTTTGGCAAAGCTTAAGCTGCGAATGTCCTCCGCGTTGAGATATATTTCATACTCGCGCTCTAAAGTTTGTTTTATTTCTATACCCATCATAGAATCCATTCCAAGTTCAGACAAGGAAGTATGTGGATTGAAACTATTCAAGTCTTTAATACCTATACTCAAGAAATTATTATTTAAATAAGATAAAGACAGTAAAAGCGAGCGAAAAAAATAAAATTATTAAATTTAGCGATAAGCATGAATTAAGCGAAACTTACACATAATTTTTAACACACTATTTACGACATTTTCCTCATTGTCGGCACCTAATCGTTTTTCAGCGACTATCATACTAGCAACTATAGGTTTATCCTGTACCAAAAATCGATTCATTTCTTTTAAACATGATGTTATTTTTTGTTGTAAAGTACCGCCAATAACAAGTTCTTTATCGTCATCCTGCATGTCCGCGACAAGACCGACGTCTCCAATAGCTCCCCATTGAATAGCTAATCCAGGCAAACCCTCTTCTACTCTCTTTTCGCATATTCTTTCCATAACGGAATTAGCCATACCATAATTTGTTTGCCCAGCGTTTCCTCTTCCGCACGAGACGGAAGAGAAGACTACGAAATGCCGAAGATTTGGACAAAGCTTTCTAGTAACTTCGTCCAAACGTTTCGTTGCCCAGGCTTTTCCCTTGAAACATTCTTCAAAAGTTTTCATCGTTTGGTTACTACAAATACAATCTTTCAAAGACACCGCGAGGTTAAATATACCATCGATGGGACCTTGATCTATTGCTGATTTTACTACAAGCTCGCAGTCTTCTTGTTTAGCCGCATCGAGACCGACAAGGATCTTAATATTCACGCCGTATGATTCCCATCTCTTGATTCTCATTTGTTGATAACCATTCTTTATGCCATTTCGCGAAGTAATGACAATATTTGTAGCATTTCGAAGAACCAACCAATCGATTAATTCTAACCCAAAACCACCCAAGCCGCCAATAATTATATAGCTTTTGTTTGGGTAGCATGTATAATAAGGTTCAGCCAAGATCGGTGTATTCAGTGGTTTATCTTCTTCGCGTATTTTTATTAGAATCTACGAAATTCAAGATGAATTTCGAGTTATAATTTAAGATAGTACAAATAAATGAATATTAAAACAACAATCACAACTTACTTTTCCAATATGTTTACCAGCAGCCATGAATCTAAAGGCTTTCTCTACTTGATCTCTGCCGAAGATTGTTCTTACAATCGGTTTGATTGCATTTTCCTTAAGGAGTTTGTTTACTTTTGAACTTATTTCATTTCTGATTCCGTCCTTGGTAACTATAATTTGATCTAACATTATAGCATGAAAACTGATCTCCTTCGTAAAGGCATCGATGTCTAGCGGATTATTTGCAGCTAAATCAAACTTTCCAATTTCTAAAAATCGTCCTCTATAGGCTAAACAACGCAGAGATGCTAAAAGTTTTTCTTCCGCTAAAGAATTTAGAACTATATCTACACCTCTACCGTCGGTTTCTTGCAAAATCATTTGTTCGAAGCTAGTATCTCTAGAATTTCCAATATGATTATCGTCGATACTGGGAAATGTTTCTTTAATGAAATTACGTTTTTCAGGTGTACCAACTGTAGTAAATATTTCACAGCCTTCGTGAAGAGCTAAGGTAATCGCGGCTTGGCCAACACCACCAGCACCAGAGTGGATGAGTATTCTATCACCTTTTTTCATTTCTCCGTTAATATAAAGTGCAGCAACACATGTGGAATATACGCATGGTACTGTCGCTGCATCGTCCAAACTCCAACTTTCAGGTACGGTCCAAGAAAAAATTTTGTCCATTTGGCAAAGATTTGATATGCATCTGAAAGAATATTATTCATTTTATTTTCCTTCATTTTCTATTATTCTCGATTATTTTCACGATTAAATCGCAATCTTATGATTTTTAATTAGCTCACTTGTTTGGATTAATTCCCATAATACGTCGACCACCAGTACTGATTCCGCTATATTCAAATCCAAGTACGTTGTCAACATTTTTTCTGTTCTGCTGAAACACATCTAATCCAATTTTACCTGTTGCCAACATCACGTCCTTAAAGTTCAACGATGCATAATGGATACGAACAAGATCTTCCTTTTGATAGTCTTTCGTAATTGGTCCTTCGAGCCATCTTAATGAACTTAAATCTCCGCGTGACTGTTAAAAAGTGTTATTGCACAAATTTTATTGTATTATTTCATGATATTTAAGAAAATTGGGTGAAATGTTCTTACATACCAACTGATTAACAATGGCATGATACATAAGCTTTGGTTCACCGGATGGAAGTAGTTGATGTCTATATGATCCCCATACGTTTCCTGGTCGTAAAACATTGATGACAAGATCGGTTTCGAGTTGTTCCGAATAAAGGGACAATTCTAAAGAAAATTTCGGCGCTTTAAGATCCTGAATTAGAACAGCTCGAAAGATTTTGCCTCCAGGTTCTTTTTGTAAGCAATTAATGAATCCTAAGAGGCCAGATTCAAAGTTTCTTTCCTCAAAAAGTATCACCCTCATGTTATCTTCTTGTGTTTCATTGGCAAGCACATTTTGTACTTCTTTCAACCAGTTAAATTCATTGCTCCTAACATTAATAAATTGAGTATATTTCGAAATTTTCTTGATCTTCCTTAATAATATCCACGATTCCTCTGAAGTACGTTTCTCCAAAACTATACCTAATTGAAATTCCTTTAAAATAGAAAAGTCCAATGTTATATTTTCTTTTTCGCGCGATAAAAGGAAAGCTCCATCTTTTGTAGATTTTAAAAGTTGTTTTAAACTGTCCTTTTTTTCATTGGTTAATAAACAACATCCAACTGCTAATATCGCTACATCATCTGTTCGTAATTTTGTTGATTCTAAAATTTCAACATTTTTAAGAATATCTTCTTCGTCAAATTTCTTTGGTGGTGCAAATAAATTAATGCTTGCTTGAATCGAAGGTAAATTGGCTAGAATGTCTCTGAACAATGGAGAAACAAGTTTCTCTGCAGATATATTGTCATTATCCTCAACGAGTTCTATTGTTTTCACTTTCATCATTGGTATATTCTCAAGAGTAATATGCATAGATAACGTTAATATTTCGCGTAATGACATTTCCCTTCTGTCACGATAAGCAATGAATTTATGTTCTTCGATAATTGGATCACTGACAGGTTTCTTCCGAACAATCTCACTGGCCCTAATATTATGAATTTCCACACCCTCTGTTACAATCACATCAATATCCTCAAATAATTGTACAGGTACATCTGAAATAATATTATTGAATATAAAGGAATTTGCTATATAGATTCACTTTGAATTAAAAGTAAGTATTTACATTTTTTATTGGTTGTCAAACTTTGCAGATATCGTTGATGAGCTTTAGTATCTATTATCAATTTTCGAATTCCAGTCGGTACGAATAAACCTCGGGTATCTAAAGCGAGTATTTTCATCTGCAATATGTTATCCAGGAATGCTACCCAATTTTTTTTCCACTCGATATGTCCTTTTTTTCCTGAAACTGAGGCACTGTTTAAACTTCGAAAGAGGCCGCTATATTGGTAACCACGTAGCTTCAACTCTTTATAGATATCTTTCTCATCTAATTCTTCCTTCTCATTGCTAGCATTTGCTTTGAGTAGATCAAGGGGTATTTTCTCTTGTAACAAGTTTGTTGCAATACGAATCAATCCAGTAACAATAGCAAGACCACCTTCGACCACTTCGAAATTACCACTTCCTGTTCGTTAGTAGATTGACATATGTTAAATTCTCAGTAGAACAATATATAAATACAAGTTGTGGAAAGTACCTTTTTGAATCATGATTATCATTTCAATTTTGCCTTCTTTCGGAATGGTGGTAGCTCGATTAAACTTTACATTTTCTATGACAACAGATACTTCACTGTACAATTGTCCCATCATCATGCCGAAAGTTTCCCAAACCAAACATAAATATCCTGTAGCTGGAAACAAATTTCTGCCATCGACCACGTGCCCAATAACGTACTGATATGCTTCATAATCGATAGATATTTGAAATATTCGTTCGCCAGAATCAATTCTCTCTTGTCTATTGTAATCTGCCACAAACCAGTCGTCTGAATGTTTCCATCTAAACACATAATAACGTTGAATTTTTATATTACATTCAGAAGAAATAATTATTAGCCTTTTTCGTTCTCTATATCCTCGTAATACTTACTTAATAAGTGGTGATATCATTGGAGTACCTCGACTGACCGGATATTCTACGTGTGGATATAATTTAGCAAGATCAAGCTGTATACCGCTGTTATAAATCTTCCCTAATGCTTGCAGAAAAATGATCACGTTATCTTTATCATTTAGATGATTTAATGCAATATTCCTGACGGTTGGTTGCAATGATTTTCTTAAAGTAGCTTGTAGTAGATTTTGCGATCCAATTTCAATCGTGACAACATTGTTCGGAATCAGAGCTAATGATTCTGCAAAGAGTACAGGATTCAACAGGTTATTGGTGTGATACTCAGCTGACGAGAGTTTTGCGGCTGATGTCGACCACGCGTTTCGTGGCACCGATGTACTGAGCCATTTTTCACTTCGTGCCTTCGCTACTGGTATCACTTTCTTTAAATATACAAAAAGTTTCGATCCAACTGCTGCCATATATCGGCTATGATAAGGTATATTATTGCACGCTACCTCTTCCACGATAACTTCAGTTGCCTTCCAAATACAAACACATTCAAAAAAATCAATTTAATAGTAGGGAATATTTTTATTGGTAAGATCCTGATTATCTTCAAACGAACCTGTAATTTTTTAACGAATTTCTTCACAGAATCGGTCGGTCCGCTAACAGTTGTACTTTTAGTTCCATTGTGACATGCGATGTCGATATCAACAGGACAGCAATTTTTCAGATCTTCATAGGAAAGCCCTACCGTTGCCATAGAACCATGAGATATTTCTGTTTCCATCAAGGCAATTGCTCGCGAATATGCTGCTAATATCATTTCCTCTGCTGTAAAACATCCATCTGCGTAGGCACAACCAAGTTCACCAACGGAATGTCCGATGATGTAATCTGGCACTACACCTACGGAAGTTAGAAGATCTACCAAGCCGATCTGTAAAGATTTTTTCCTTTTGTTAGAACTTATCGAACGTATGCACTTCTCCCAAATAAATAAATAATTGTCGATATTACCTGAACTGCAGCAATTCCGACGATCGAATGCAAGATATTGTCGAACATGCTATTATCTTTTTCAGTTAAAATTTTATAAATATTCAATTTATACTGTTTTAATATAGCGTCGCATTTCTCTATAGCTTTAGCAAATATAGGGAATCTCATTAGACTTTGACCTGTAAATTACAAATTCTACGTTCCAGTACATTTGATCGCAATGGTTATTATTTCCATAGTTACGAAGAAATAATAGAACAAAAATTTCCGTACCTGTACCAGAACAGTGCGATCCCATTCCAGAAAAAACAAATAATATTGGTTTTTTGATACCAGAATAATTTTCAATTTCTATCAATTTTTCGTCAGACGATTTAGAACTAGTTATCGTGTATCCTCGACATAAATGACTTAATGTTTCTTTGAGATGAATATCATGAAGGAGACGAATAAATTCGTCATCTATCGGTCGATTATCGATCTACGTAATAAGATGTTGAAATTGTATTGCTCTATATTACTGTAGAATAAACAAGTATTATATCTTTATGTTTTCCATTTAAAAGAACATTTCACCTACATCATTTAATATGGTTACAACTGCTTCTTCGGTACGTCCAGAAACAATTACGGGTCTTGGCAAATCGTCATCTGACAATCCTTTATTGACCTTTGCTTTTTGATTTGATTTAAGTAAGACGTGAGCATTAGCACCACCAAAGCCGAAAGAGTTAATGGATATGTATTCCCCATCAAGTGGAGATGTTTCGGTAACAGTCATGATTCTCCCTTCTGTAAAAGCTTTTACGTCTTTGCGTAGTCGATTAAGATTGATATTTGGTGGTATTAGGCCTGACTCCATCGATATTATCGCCTGTAATATATCAAAGAAACGAAGCTGGACGAATAATTGTCTCGTCTTATACTTCAAAATATGTTTACCTTAGCAATGGAGCACATTCCACTGGCTGGTTCGGTATGACCCAAATTTGATTTGATAGAACCGACTTTAAGAGGATTGTTTCTGTTTTTTGTGAAAATCTGATCTATAGCATTTATTTCTTCAGGATCACCTACTTTAGTTCCTGTACCATGAGCTTCGATGTAATTTATACAAGCTGTTGGTACACCGCATTCATCGTAGAATTCTTTCAAAAGAGTACTCTGAATTTGACTAGAAGGAAATGTTATTCCCTGTTCCTTATAACCATCGCAATTTGTTTTCGCATGAATAACTGTTGCATAGATTCTTTTAGCATTTTTTCCTTTTTGCAGAAGTGCAACAACTACGGCTTCGCTGCGCACGTAACCATCTGCATCTTCGTCGAAACACTTGCAACGACCATCCTCAGACAATATTCCTGTTAGAGAGGTACAAAATGGAATAATTGTTTAATACTCTCATGATAATTCGAGAAAAAAGGAAAAATGCTTCAAGAGAATATCATAATTAATACCTAAACGTTTAAATTGCAAAGTTACAAATGGATGAAGGCAAAGATTTGATCCAGCGACGATCGCGTAATCGCATTGTCCGTTATTTATAGCTCTATATGCGTGTTCCATCGCAAATAGACTTGAGCTGCACGCGGAATCGATGCTATATGTTGGTCCAGTGACACCCAACCAATGCGAAATTCTGTTGGCCATAAAAGCTTTGCTACAGCTTATGATACCAAAGCCATTTACCTACAATTAAAAAGACGTATTATACGGCTTATCCGACCATAGTAGTAATTTTATATAAGTAATCCATCTATAAACTTATCGTTTGATCGATTCCCCTACTTGGAGTTTGTCGTAGAACCAAGTTTTCTCGGTGTCGGAGAAACATGAACCTAAGAATACACCTGTCCTCGTTCCACGAAGATCTTTTGGATGAATTCCAGCATCTACAATAGCTTCATAAGTATGTTCGAACAATATTCTGCCCATAGGATACATAGTATGTGCTTCTTTAAAGTCGACGTCAAAAAATAATGCATCGAATTTCTCAATATTGTTAATTTTCACCGTTCGTCGTGGAATTTCTGAATGCTCTAATAAAAGATAAAGATAGAAAAATATTAATATTGTTTAATGGTTACGTTGTTAAATAAAATAGATTATATACGTATAATCGATACCTGTATTTATTCCGTTATCTGTGATACAATCTTTGCGATTAAAAATATTATCTTTCAATTCATACAAATTGTTGGATTTTGGAAATCTACCAGCGATTCCGGAAATAACAACTTCTTCGCCTGGTTCTTGATCGGCATATTTGAAAAATTTGTACGATTCCTCTTGCTCCTTAAACTCATTCATGACGTTATGATATTTTACATTCGTTTGTCTGAAATAGAAATTGGACACGAACTGAAATTGTTAACGAAGAATTCTTCGTTTTAATAATGCTATCCCTCTCCATGAAATTCGTTATATCACGTCACGTATTATAAGTTCTTGTATTTTTCCGTTCTACTTATTCAAATGAAGATACATTTTTAACCGACCTTAATGAATTTATTTATTCTTTTTATACTAATTAGGTACGTCATGGTCAATGAAAGAGCACTGTTCAATATTGAAACGATAAAGTTAAACAGTAAAATATATGTATATACATATATATACACATATATATATACAGACACAGGAACACAAAATATTTATATACCTACGCGTGCGCTTACATAAACACTCATATAAAGCTATATCTGTTCCAAATGTCCTTACTTTTCATATCTAATACTGAACCAAATACTACAAACATATATTATACTTTGTTTATCTTGTATTCCTTTATTAAGTTAATACATTATATATAAAACCATATTTTGTAATATATACTTATAAATATATACGAAATAAAATAAGTAAAGACAAATCAATATTATCTAACGAGTTTTCTTTAATACAAAAATTTTACCTTCTCCGTATAATCTTTTTGTTATCTAAAATTTAACATGTCCTATAACAATAAAGAGAGCAAAAGTAAAAATAATAAATAAACTTTAGTAGCGGTTTACTTTGATACCCGAATAATAAATAATTAATGGTGAATATATAATTTAAATAAGTATCATGCACGCTACGTAGCTTTGAGATATATGCATAATGAAGAAAAATAGTACGAAGTGATAAAGGAACAATAGACGCATAATTTAAGACTATTCATGAACTTTTGTTCAATGTGTGTGTAAATAGAGCATCAAGTATGGAAAAAATATGAATTACTAATCAATTAGGAAACGCTGTCTTTGTCATACTATCGTATCATTGTATAAGTTTGTTTTATTATTTCCCTCTCACTGTTCCATAACAATCAGTTTTATGTGAATAGAATATACTGTTAGTAGACTGCGAACAGACCCTTTTCAGTCTCTCTTAAGTATATCTTTCGTTGATGGTAGCGTGCGTCTCGCAGTAATCCGTCCTAGTAAGACGTCGATACGCATTTGGTTTACGATAAATGCGTAGAAAATAATACATATAATTAACACATATATGAATTAGTATATAAATCTGTGACAAAAATAAGAATTTGTCCAATATTTTCTTAAATAGTTAGTGAATAATTATATATTATATTAATTATAATAAACGCATAACAATCATTAAGTAATAAGAAAAAGAGAAACGATAGCGGACGAAAACAAAAGAAACGTTTCATACTTTTCTTCAGATGAGTTTGTATTAGACTGTTGATCATGTGACGAAATTATCAAGGACATGATTTGTTGAGAATTCACACGTCAAACTACCATATAAAAGGATACATTTTTCTTACTATTATTATCATAAATTATCGTCATCATATGTGTTATGATGTATATAATGTAAATATATTTTCTGTTTCTTCTTCTTTTTACTTGCTACATTATTACTTTTTGTTGCTACATTATTACCTTACACATTATTATTATAGTAATAGTAATAGTAATAGTAATAGTAATAATATGAAATGAACTACTACAAAGGAAACGATATCAAAATAGCGCTAGGAGGAAAATTTCGTAGATGATGCGAAAACAAACTCACATTTTGATCTATATTAAGACTAATGTACAATATATATATTCACTAATTATTAATTTAAAAAAAATAATCGATAAATATATACTTTATTTGCATTTGTCATCGAACAAAATTATACTGCTGCTATATCCTATCTAGCACAAATCACCGCGAAATTCACGCTTACTATCAGTGGAGGATATAAATATAAAAGACTGGATACTAACATCTTACTAAATTATCAAATAAAGAAAAAGAGTAAATTAGATAATTATTTTCTTTTACATCGATACAATAAAAAAATCACTGGAATCATGTTAGCCTTAAACACTTAGAATTTCTGAACTACGGATCTGGATGCTTGCCAATATAGTATATATTACTTATAGAATCCCTTTCTTTTTAGAATCATCTGATCAAAGCACAATAAATTGATTGAGTGACTTATGTTAATTTCTCCATGCAAGCTTTCCTTTGCGTTCGGAAATGTTCAGAAAATCTGAGCATCAGCTATTTATTCACAAAACCAAGAAGACAATCGCTACTTCACAAGGGGCGTCAGAGTAATATAGAGAGTATATTATTCCTTTGCGAAAAATGTCGAGAACAGGACGGTACTATGAGAACCGAAGTAATTCTTGACAAAAATGAATGAACAAAGTCTCATATTAAAGAAGAAAGATTAATATTAAAGAAGAAAGATTAATATTAAAGAAGAAGGTTTAATAATGCGCTGTTTCGGCGGAGTTTTTAAAACACTTTTTATTTGTGCATAAACCATTCTCGAGAAAATACTATTTTTTAACACGATTTTTGATTCAGAGAAAGAAGAGAGAGGGAAAGTCAAAGTGACAGAAAGAAAGTGAGAGAGAGAAAGAATGCTGCGAGCGATGGCGATCAAAAGGTGTCTATGTAATGAGAAGCGAGGAGAGTGCAAATGAGGCCATATGATAACAAAAGATTTGTAACTTTGTAGGTGGACAGAATCATGAAAATATTTAGTTCAAATTATTTCCCAACATGTAATTTTATTTGTAATAAAAATTTTTAATAACTTCAGTCCATACGTTTCGATTTCTCAAGAAATATTGTAGAACCAAAATAGCTAATCAAATGCTAATATATGCCACCACATCGTATTTTTTAGATAAATAGTTTCTCAGATCTACGGAAATTAAAATTTGAATCCGTTACTTATCGAATAAAATATTACGATAAGTCTATTGGTTCGTATTTTTTCGTAGATTTTCCAGATCTATTCTGAATATATTGCTATTCAGACTATCTAAGTTCATGATAAACTTGTAAATACTGAAAGTTGAAATGCCGTTCTTGTCACTTCCTACCGTTAACAGAACTAAAGTATATTACTATATTATTATGTAAAGAGGAAATGTATTGATACGTCAAATGACGTTAGAAGAAAAAGACAAACAATTTTCATATGTTCGCACTGCGGAAAAGTACCGCACCGCAGAAAAAAAAATTCTCCCTACTGCGCGTTACATTTTTTTCGAAATATACTGTAGGTTTTTTTGTTTATGCTGAGATAAAGTAAAGATTGATTGCCGTCATATATCTGTGACGTTGGGCTTTTAATGGAAATCGGTGCGTTACAGATATATAACGTTGACAATGAACTTGTTAAACTCATTATCATTATAGACAACATTTCTCTCGAAAGTAGACATTACACAAAGTATAAGAATGGTCATCCTTTGTTATTCAAACGATAGTAAAACATCTTGCGCATATCTTTGCTATACATTTCGGGATTTATATTATATTTTTTTTCTTTTTTGGTAATTTCATTAATTTTCCGCGATACTGATTTTTTATATTTTATAAAATTTTTTCTTAAGTACATTTCTTTTTATCTCTAAAACAATGGTCATATTCACCATGTTTTTTTCAGTTGGAGATTAAAATATTCGAGTAATAAGATCAAATGTAGAGGGGTGATAGTCAACTATTAACTGAGAAAATTCGATAGAAATATAAAAGAAGGATAAATTTTTTAATGCCTAGATGTATACGTTTACTTCTTGGATAAAAAGAGAAAGTAAAGATATTTATAAAGAATTAAAAACTTCAATATATCTCTTACTTATCGCGCAAAAAAGTCTTAAATAGTTTTATCTCTTTCAATCAAACTCTTTTTGATAGAACATCAAAATAAAATGAAATTTTGTTGAACATATACCACTTCCTTTTAAAATATTATATGGAAATATAATTTTTTAAATTGGTACAATCCGCCTGTAGACCATCCTCCGAAGATAGCATCTGTTATGTGACGAATTCAGATTTAGGGCAAAATATGCACTCGTCATCGAATCTAGTAAATAACTCGGTTATTAGTACACCGAAATATATGCTTTATTATGATGCCATTAATCAGTAAATGATAGTTGAAGAAGAGGATTTTTGTGAAAGGGTTAGGCCGAAGAACGAAATATATCTGTTGATCTGAATGATAGCTCTCATTAAAAGCATCTTTCTGGATATAGGTCAGAAATCCACTTGAATTTTTTTACCTTGTTTACTCTTTCTTTATAGGTGAACCTTTATTTATAGGTTCACTTAGAGTGAACCTCTTAAGGTTCACTGTTTATATACACTTTATCGATTTATATACCATTTGTCGACTCTCTTAACTCACACACCTTAAGATAGTAATAATAATATGTAGTAGATTATTATATAACACGCTCACACTCGCAAAATCTTTCAATCTTTCATTGTATTTATTCAAGTATCTTCATTCTAACGATGATATTTTTGTAAAATAATAACGGATGTACATATGTATGTAATGTAAGTATATATTACAATATGTCCTGTATATATGGATGTACATAAATGTGCGAATGTATAAATATTTAATTTTATTTTTCTTTTATTGTATTTTACTATTTCATTTATTTTATACCTATTCTTATTTCTTCTAGGATAATAAATCGTTTTTTTTTCTAATTGGGCATATTAGTATAAAATAACAATCGCTGCTTTTTTTTTCTTTATTAATTAAACCTTTATCTATAAATTGAGACCTTGTTCATTAAAATTAATCGAAAATTACTTCTGTTCTCATTGATGGCTTCATAAATATAGGTGTACAAATGCTGTATTCGACATTTATCGCGAAAAAGAAGTTTAGTACTGTGCAGCGATTGCACAGCACGGTTTTGTTCTTAAATATACGATGTTCAGATTTTTTGCACATTTACGAACGCAAAGAAAAGCTTGCACGAGGAAGTTACGATAACTAATTCAATCATTTTAATGAGTTCTCACCAGATGGATTTTATGGCAAAAATGAGTAAATACGTGTCCAATAGTTTATGTCAAGGGATTTGAATTTAAAATATTGTTAAATTTTGAAAAAAACTTGTAGTTCTTTTAGTACCTTAAAAACTAAAAAGAATGAGGTTCTATAAGTAACGAATAGTACATTGGCAAGCGTTCGGATTCGTAATTCGTGAATTTTAGGTGCTTGAAGGTAATAAATTGTTTTTTTTTTATTGTATCAATGTAAAAGTAAGTAATGAACTAATTTAATCTTTTTTCCTTATTTGATAATTTAGTAAGGTGTTACTATCTAGGCTCTTATATTTATTTCTCCCAATGATTGTTGACGTGAATTTAACGGTGGTCTGTGCTAGATAGGACATGGCAGCAGTATAATTTTGTACGAAGACTAATGCATATAAAGTATATACATTTGTCGATTATTTCTTAAATATTAATAATTAGTAAACATATATATTATTTTTTAATAAAGATCAAAACATGAGTTTGTTTCCATCATGTACAAATTTTTTCTCCCAGCGCTGTTTTGTTATGATTTCCTCTAAAAGTTCACTTCATATTCATATACTTTACCACTGTTGACACACACGCGCGTCTCTCAAATGTTCAGAGTACCTTCTCTTAAGAGAATATGTAACTATTAGGAATATCTACCATTGGGGACTTGTTGGATACTTGCTAAGAGAATGCATAGATAAAAACACATTGCCACCTTTGTCCAAGAACTTAAGAATTTTTAGTCAAGTTACACCTTTCAGACCCACGATATATAAACTCTCGAATCATATTAAACGTTACTGGTTATCACTCCTTCAAATATAGCCAGCACAACTATATTACACAAAACCTTATTACACAAAACACATCAATAATTGTATCTTATTTCAACAAATATACTATGATAGCTTCAATTCACGCAATATTTATTATCGCGTATTTACTTCACGAGTTTCACAGGATCTTTTAAAAGAACGCGCGTTCTCCCATTAATTTGCGGAAACGCGGCGAACGTTATTTTGGTAACGGTCTGCAACGGTATCCTAGTCTAGTGGGTCTATAATTCTGACGACAAAGAAGAGACGGGAAATTCTCCAGGCAAATCGACTATCATCGCTGGTCCGGTGTGAGATGCTTATCTGGAAACGCTCTAAAAACTTGTGACCTCACGATGCAAGAACTACTATTACTATAATAATATATAATGTAATAATACAGTAACAAAAACAGTAAAAAAAGAAGAAACTGAAAAATGTACTTATATTGTATACATCGTGACATATGATGACGGTAATTTATGATAACGATAGAAGGAAAATTGTATCATTTTATGTAATGGTTTGAAACGCGAATTCCCAACAAATCATGTTCTTAATAATTTCGAAACATGACCGACCATCTAATACAAACGACATATAAAGAAAAGTACGAAATGTTTCTTTTCTTTTCGTCCGTTATGTTTCTCATTGTTTTATTATCTTATGATCGTAATGTTTTTCTCTGCACACTGTTTCTTTTTACTCATGATCAGTCGAAGTTGATTGTTTTTATTATTACAATATAAGATGTATTAAATAATATCCTTATATATATATATATATATATATATATATATAAATAATATTTAAATACATATTTATTATTGTTATTATTATTATTAGTATTATTATCAGTAACAATAATAGCAGTATATTATTATTAGTAGTAATAATAACCGAAGTAATATAGAGTGGACTAGTCCTACTGGGGGAACCACGTAAGAACAAAAGTGTTGGGAGTTCCATTTCATAGGCAGTATGGAAATGAACTCATGTTTTAATTTATATTAAAATAATATAAAATGTAAGTATTCACTAATTATTTTAAAGAAATTATTGGACAAATTCTTATTTTTATTACAGATTTATATACTAATTCTTATATGTGTTAATCATATTTATTGTTATATTATTTTCTATGCATTTATCATAATCCAAATGCGTACTGACGTCGTATTCAGTACGGATGATTGCAGGATGCACGCTACCATCAACGAAACATATACATATGAGAGACTAAAAAGTGTGCGTTCAGAGTCTGATTGTTATGTCGCGTGTGAGGAGAATAACGACAAGTTTATATACCGATACGATAGTCGCATGTTGAGGACAACGTTTCCCGCTTGATTAGTAATTCATATTTTGTTCATACAACTTCGAATAATCCAGAAGTTCGAATAATCTCCTTCGATCATGTAGGCCAAAATTCACAGGAATCGTGGCTGTTCGATGCCCGACGGCAAGATGGAATCAGACAATCGACTATTTTTGGCGGCTTTTCCAGACGGATTAATTAGTACACTCATTGAAGTCAAATGACCACCTTCAATGAAAGATATGACACCAATGGAAAGAATTGAACGTAATAAATTACGTTCGAATCTTTCGATTCGAGAATCGACGCGGATTTTAGAAGCACAACATGCTTATGACAATCAATCCTCGGTTTCCAAATATTAGCATGCCTCCATTTTTTATTTTACAGTAATAATATAAAATGTATTAAATACAGGAAGGAGTAAAGAGTTTATGTTTCAATTGTATGTTTCAATTGGAAAATCAAAAGTGGAAGAAGAAAATCAAGGTACTATAGTGCTATTTATTCGGCTGAACCAGTCTTACATATAAGCGACTGCTTCGAAAGATACCATACCATGAAGAATATAAAACGAGTCATACATAAACATAGCAAAACTAAGTAGGTTTTGTCAGATTTGGACAACAAACTCTCTTATATTTACATAAATTTCTTATATTTAAATAAAGATTTAGTTTTTATAACGCAAATGTTCAACGTTCATGTTTGTAGATATTTTCTCAACTGCGCGCTAATACTTCTCGTTTATAGCGAGGCTCGCTTGTCGCGCAACTCCATCAGAAAAGATATATGTATATAATATCTCGGATTGATTATGTGAAGTGATAAACGAAAATATGTTTCTCTGTGAACAAAGGATTAAATCTTTATTTGATAATTAATACTTATTTGCTAATTACAGTCTTATCTGTGAACAAAGAAACGACAATTTACGTTTTTTATTCATACTATTTAAATTTTGTTTAATATATATTATCTTTTATAAATTTCTTTATACACTCTCATGCTACTTCTCTCGTCTAAGTCCTATTTTCTACTGTCCGTTTCTCTTCCAAATCTTAATGGCTCAATTTGTAGGTAACGAAAGAATTTGTAGATAACAAAAGACAATGGAAGGGCGAGCTATGAGAAGCGCAGCAAATCTACCTGAATAAATTATACTTTCTTTACATATATATATACACACACAAACACATCATACATTTACCTTTTCTATTTAATTCACTCACATATTTATTACTCTATTTTTCTCGCAAACCATTCGCTACTATTTCTGTATCTTAATCAATTGATTCACTATTTCTATATCTTACTCAATCGCACGTTAATTTGTTATTTCTCTATCTTACTCAATCATAATCTAATTCACTATATCTCTGTCTCAATGAAACATTGTTGAGAAAATATAAAGAATATAAATAGATACGTTTAACTATGAGTTATATAAATAGGTACGTTTGTATGAACTATTGTACATAAGTATGCAGACATACATATATTATAATACATATTATGTTTTATCTTCAGGTCTTTTTTTTCTTTAAATGATTCATTTTATGTTTCGTCGAATCTCTATTTGAAATGATTTATACTTTTACTTAAATAGTAAAGTAGTACATTTTATTATCATCAATTTTTTATTTCACCAAAGTAACTGTTACGTACTATTTCATTTATAGAAATTTCAAATATATACATACACATCTACATACTATACGCACTCAGGACATCTGAAAATTAAAATATGATTAAATATTAACATTTTAAAATTGATCAGTATGTATAAAAAAATATTTCTAAATGAAAGACTAATCTCTCATACATTAACCCTTTGACTACTATTGACGCCTAAAGGCGTTTAGAAAACTTTCGCATGTGATACTACAGGCCCATAAAAATATTGCCCTTATAATGGTATTATAGGCGCCTAAAGACGCTTAAACTTTGTTCGGTCCACTGACACGGGAGGCGTCTACCGGAAAATTTTATCGATCATAATTCCTACAGATCTTATATCAATCAGATTTGAGTGAATACTAATTCAACAATTATGTATTTCGTTAGAATCATATATTATTTAAATATGTTTGTATTTTACTTATTTTTTTGTTTTATCCTTAAAATGACAAATTGAGATAAGAAAATGTTCAGAATAAGTGCATGCAAAAGTAATACAACATTCTGATGGTTTAATGATTCTGATTCTGATTCTGATTCTGATTCTGATTCTGATTCTGATACTGAGGAAACAAGTGATTTTAAAGTGCCCGTTCCTTTTACAAGTGTATGATTAAAAAACGTCATTTTGTAACCTCTTCATCAGAATCAGAAGAAAATAATATAGAAATTACACCAAAGCAAAAAAAAAATATAGAAATAAATTTTCATAAATACAGAGAAATTTCCAACCTACAATTTACGAATTTGATGACGAGAATAGTGGAATTGAAGCAAGTGTAATTGCGTAATCATCTATTCTCGATTTTTTTCAAATTTTTTATTTACAAAAAGACTCATACACTTCATTGTCGAGCAAAATAACAAATATTCAGAAAATAGTACAAGAGGCTCTGTACATAATTCTAATGTAACTGCTATTCCTGAGATGTATAATTTTGTGATCGTTACCATGCTAATGGCATAAATGTATAAGAAATCTATATCAGTATATTGATATAAGAATATGATAATAAGAATAGAATGGTTTGAAGAAATAATGTCAAGGGTTCAATATACATTACTAAAGAATCTGCATTTCTGTGCTAATGACATTAAAAATCACGATCCAATTATGAAAATACGTTGTATTTTTGAACAATTAAAAACATTCTTGAAAACTGCATTTTATCCATATGGAAAGTTATGTATAGATGAAAGTTTCTTATTATTTAAAAAAAGATGTTATTTGAAACAATATATACCATCAAAAAGAAACAGGTTTGGAATCAAATCCTTTGTCTGTGTGAAAGCAAGATAGAATATATTCAAGATTTAAATGTATATTCCGGAGTATATTTAAATGTATATATGTATAATATCTGAAGACATACCATCAAAATCCATAGGAAAGTCTAGATAGACAATAATGACACTTCTTGAACCATATCTTGGAAACTCCGTTTCCAATAATTGGTACAGCAGTCCCAATGTTTTCTTCAAGTTACATAAAAATTTAACCAACGCATATGAACGGTAAGAAGAAACAGGTAGAATATACTAGAATTAAATAAAAAAATACAAAAGAAAATGTGTATTTCGTTCAACAGAAAATATGGTAGCGTTGAAATAGATGGACAAATGGGAAATGTGAACGATTTCCACCTATTATTGTCCAAATATGATTGCGACAAACAAGAAGAAAAAATAATCAGATCACAATATACAATTGATTAGAAAAATACAATAGGAGTGGTTGACAAATTTGATCAGATTTTATATAGTCTGAATTCTATCAGAAAAAGATTAAAATGATACAAGAAATTCTTTTTTTATGTGTTTGTTTTAACTGTGTATAATACATTTGTTTTATATAGCTATGCAATTGTAAGAAACTTATCTTTTAGTAAATTTCATTTATATTATATAAAACAAGTTTTACAAAAATACAGCTCAGGTAGAACACATGATAGTAAATCAAAAGTACTCATAATGAGCCATTTCGTTTGACATAAAGGCATTTTCCGTTTCCATATATAAAAATGCAACAATTCGGAGAAACACAAAGCAGAAATGTGTAATGTATAGAAAACATAACAGAAGAAGTGAGACACATTACGAATACATAAAATGTGATATAGGAATATGTTTCTAATTGTACCACCAATTGTACCACTGAATGAAAATACAACATATTGATACTCTCTTTTAATCGACGTTCAACCTTAAAAGAAAACAAATTTAATAAAAAAAGATAAGATTTATGAAAATTACTTAAATGGAATAAACGTCGGCCAAATTCTAACAAGTGACAATTGACATATTCTACGTTTTCAAGAGGTAAATAATAGCCAAAGCAATTAGCCCACAAAATAAGATCCTTCGATGTTCACAAGGAAGAAAATTCTTTGGACAAGTTCGTTGACTGATAAGCTTCTAACATAGCCAATGTCATTTTCAAAACCTCCATTGTCCATATCCTTATGTTTTAATGCATATCTCAGATGAAGTTTCAACATAGCAACAGTTCTTTTCGAACTTGGAGACCTTGAATAATATCATACCTGTACATATAATCTAATTATTATTTATTTAGTTCTTTAAGCATCAAAATAACCAAAGATAGATAATATGTAGCCATAAGACATTCTCATCCCAGATGAAGAACAGTAATAGAATCCGCAGTACAAAATAACGTTAATGAAATTCGAGCGAATTCTAAATCATCTTCGTGAAATTCTTTGTCCTGACATAATTCTCTCACCAATTCCTACAAAGAGAAAGATGTTTACCATCAATGTAGATGAAAATTTTTATTTCTTTAAAAAAAAAACGCATAAAATTACCTTCATCTCTTTGGTAGCTAAACGTATATCTTTAAGGATTAAAATAACTTGTGAACTATTTCTAGGTTTATAGGTTCTTTCATGAGAAGATGAATCGAAACCAACGCAAGCTCGTTTTAAACGCGTAAAAAGATCTTGTGCACTATGGAAAGATAATCCTTGTATCAAAGTCGACGGTACATTATCATTATTTTATATAGATGATAACGCAGCAGCTATTAGGGTACTATTATCAGAGTCTTCTTGGTTTCGTAAAATAACGGAATTACCGTTTTCTATCCAGGATAAAATAAATGCTAATGCCCTTTTAACGGGTCTAAAAGTACATGGTAAAGGTTAATTAAACATTGCGTTTCATAATACGTATAATATTTCCAAGATTATTACTTGAAAGTAAAATAAATCTGTTCTCCGTCCCAATGGATTGATATATGTCAATGAACGGTTCTAATCGATCGGACTTATCGTTATAAACAATATCGAATGGCTTATCAGGATCTAGACATCTACAATCTATCGTGTGGTAAATCAAATAGGCCATATTATCGCTAACGTTTTGATTTTCGATTTGTGCCTCTGTACCAAGTGTCTGTGTATGAGCTTTACGTAAATGACACAAAACCGAATTGACCAAATCGAAAGGTGGTGATCGTACTGAGTTGTTTGTCTTTTCACTCACACAGATAAACAGGTATGCCTTTATATTGTCCCGAACGTTAACAGACAAATTTTCGATATTTAAGACAAACGGAAGTGAATCCGGATTAATCGTTCCAAGATGAACGAGTCCTAATCGCGAAACTGTAACTGGATTCGCACTTGCTAACTTTTGCGTCTCGAATATGAATCTGTATATTTTTTTTTTTTTTTAAGCAATTAGTGCGTTAATGGTGTTGATAATAAAAGATATATATTTTGAATTATTCTATCTTGTACCATTTTCGACTATGACACTAACGCCATTAGGTGATGTTAACAATTTATTATCATCGAAATCGTAGTTTAATGTTTCCAACCATTTTGGTTCAACGTCGCCATTAAAAATGATCCAAATTGAAATTTCACCGGCTGTAATTACAGTGTTCGATAATAATCTTTCTTTCTGTTCTCTTGGAAAATAAAAAAAAAATTAATAATAATTCTTAATTATATCAGTTTCGTCATTGTATTATTAATTAGGATGAAAATTACTTTATTTCCTAACGTGTCCCAAAAGCTTTGATCTTGACAATGCACCAGAATAAATAGGACACTGATCTACTGGTTCTCCAATTTTCAACAAAGGCTTAGCTAATAGTTATCGAATAGTCGTCTTTCTGTTACTAAGTGGGTCAACGATCGCAACGTCTGTTCGAATTTTTAATTGATCGCTCATTTGTATACGCTGATCTACGATATTCTTGATGTGATTTCTAAATTTGCTAAGCTCTAAGAAGGCTTCTCGCAAATTTTTTATCTCGTTGGACACCACGGTTAACAAATCATTTGTTTTAGGAAGACTTCAACTTACAAATAGAGAAATTTTTTGCCGTCGTTCTCAGTTAATTTAAATAATGTTGAATTTTTTATCGCGATTAATAGACTGATTAATTAAAAAAAAATATCTTTATACATTTAGAAATATTTAATATATAATAATTAATTTTTTAATTTTAATATCTAGATAATTCATCGAGATGATTAGCCGGTGAAATAGTATCGATTACCGATTGGTCTAAGGCCTCTAAAGCCTCTATCGTAGTGAAATTGTTTCGAATATAAATTTTGAGATATTTCACTAGTTTAATAAAACTATTGACAAGTATAAAGCATTCCAAAAAACCAGCGCATTCTAGCAACGCTTTGATGATATCAAATTTATCAGGATGAGCCATGCCAATTAGTCGAACAGTTGAGCCATTTGAAAATCTATGACGTCTACCATATTTATATGGTACTAACTAGATTCATTGTGATAAATACGCAAAGTTTGGATCGAGATTGACTCTTTGATCGCCAAGTACAACTTGACTGAATCCGTCTCTTATAGTTTCTTGAAGAGGTCTGGTTGTTAACGCTACGGCGCTTAATGTTTTTCTTCGAAACTATTCAATTCGTCGAAACATCCCCAAGGACTTCTTAAACTAAACCATCTAAGATTCTCTTCATGCTGCTTGCGACCATTCCTGAGAAGAAAAAGAAAAATTTTGTTTATCATTACAATTAACGTGATAATACCCACTGCTTTGTGCTTTTTCAGACGTTCTGTCAAGCTTTATTAGCCGTATTAACTCCTACGACATTGAAAAACGATTCTAAACAAAACTTTATTGATTCTTAAATTTAAAAAATATTAATTAATTTGTATCCGCGAATAAGAATTATCCAATTTTTCGCTCGTACAAACTGTCGATATTTTAGCAGGATCAATAACAGCTTTCATTTTGTTACCAATCCCAGCATATTAGTTTTGAATCCGTTTATGAATTTCATTGGCAAATCCAACTTCTTCAACGTTATGTGACTTCCTTTCTAACTCCTTTGCAGCAAAGAAATGAAAATTAATAACTGCTATTAATCTTGAGGGAGCCTCGACGCGCAAATTCGAATACAAATGTTCCCAATAATGGCGAGATGTTGATTCTATATCGTTCCTAATCTTTCCAGTGTCAATACTTATTCACCCAATTTTTACCACGTTTCCTCGCAATTTTTTGACCTGAATTAACAGATACAAAAATAATAAAAAAGATACGTACATATGTAATTAATTTTATTATAATTAATATATGATATCTATTTATCAATCTATTCTTATCATTAACTACCACCTCTTGTGCCCATTGTTTAGCGTCCTTGATAACTTTACTGCAATCATTCGGAAATGCTCCCTTTAATCAGTTGGCATATAAAATTAAATTTTTTTTTCCTTTTCATCATAATTTTTTTTATCACTATTATCATACTCTAGAAATATTAATCAGTAGCTAAATATTAATATAAAGATCATTTGTAGATGAAATATTGAATAGGTACTTTTCGCCAATATCGATTCTCGCTGGTGTCATCTAGTCCAACTACTTGATTTTAACGGATTCCAAGCATTTTAAAGGAATATCAGCTTGTTTCTATACTACGTTGAATGGGTAAGTACTCTTATGAATTAGATTACCAAATTGAGCTTGCTCGACATTACACTCCACGAAAGTTCGTAAGAATTGAGAGAGTATATTGTATACTAGAATATATCTCCAATTTATTCGAGAGTTATATCGCCATTACAACATTTCATCGCTAAATATTAATTCAATCTTAAGTTCTGGTAATTTTCTTAACAACGATGGCAAGATGCCTTTATGGGAGAATGAATATATAAGTCGTTGATTTTGAAAATAGGACAACTCCATTTTATGAAAAAAATATATATATTATGTAAATATGTCTTCATATTCACATATAAATTCCTTTTTTCCATTTCTATCTCTCTCTCCTCTCTCTGCTTCTTCCTCTCCTCCTCTATTTCCCTCAAACTCTTTATATTTTTCTTTCTTTCATGTCTTTTGTGTTTTCTTTTCTTCTACTTCCATCTTTTTCTCCAATTGCATCAGTAGAATTGACGATTCGTTCCAAAGAAAAATAATTGAGTTACCATAATGAGTTATTTAAAATAAGTATAGAAATAAAACCTATAAGAAAGAGAGAAAAATACAATTATTTTATCGATCAATGATATACGAGGAGAGAAAAAAAATATACGTGAGCGAGTAAGCACTTACTGACTTTTCTTTTACGATATGGAAATATATATAAAAAAGAAAATAATAAAATTGAAAATATTGATTATCGATCGGTGACTGAAGAAAAAAAAGAAGGAAAATTGATAAAAAAAATGTAAGCACAGACGATGTCAGGCGTGGATTCGTTCTGTTGACATTTTGGTCCAATTTGATTTTTTTTTCTTTGAATTCGTTAATCCACTACGTTTAATTCATTTTCATTGCAAAACATTATTCTAATACTTTCGGTAAAATGAACGATATCTCACACCAGCGGAAATTATAATACATTTTCCGGTTGAATTGCACATATGACCCGCGTCCACCACCGACACCAACACAACTCTTCTTCTTCCCCTTTCACCTCTATTTACCTATCTTTCTCTTCAATATGACCGACATTTTTCATTACGGCATAAGCCGTGTTATTGAACATTTCAATTTTCTACATTCTTCAATTACGATCAACGTATCTAAGTACTTACGTACGTACGCAGATGTGTTGTGCGATACGTATATATGTATATAAACATATTATGCGTACTTGTTAATCGACTTTACAGATAATATAAATTTTAAGGTTATTTATTTGTCTTCCAGTAAATCAATACAAACGTTCTTGAATTCTAGTAAACTTTCCATATTGATATGATTAGTTACGTAAATTTACTTGTATATCTATACATATATGTATATATGTATATATGTATATATATGTATATATATATATATATACATATTATATGTATATATGGTAAATACATATGTTTCGTATTATATACGATAGTATTTGTGTAATTCGTAACAGTGAGACCGGAATTGTCATGAAACGACGACGTTCAGTAAAAGAGTGGCGTCGAAGACAAACTTCAATTAAAAGTGTCATTTAACTCTATTGTGTCGACCAATTTATGATGGAAACAGTTTAATCGTTAATTAAAGAAGGTATGGGAGTGCTTTTTCATTTACCCTTAAAGTGCCACTAGTCTTGTTTCATTTCAGTATTATTTTACGAAACTATTGTAGAAGTACAATCATTTTTTTGTCTTTTTTTTTTATTTCATTTCTTTTATCTTGTTTATTTATTTATTTATTTATAAATTTTATTTTATTTTTTATTTTGTTTCTTTATTGAGAAATGAAAAGTAAATTATAATCAAAAGGATCGTTAAATGTAATTACGTTGACTTTATTATTTTATTTCTTTTCTATTTGGTTTCATTTTGATCGGAACAAGAGAATCAAGATGGTGGTTTTATTTTCCCGAGAGAAAAAATATTTATATGAATATATACTATATGTACTATACTTATATACATACCTATGTACATACCGATGTTCATTTTTATATTACACGTTAATATTTACTTCATTAATAAAAATGAAATAAATGTAACGCTTACTGCTTATATTTAAATAAGTTTAAATCATTTTGAATATATATACATATATACATATACTTGTATATACATATATACATATATATATATATATATATATATATATATATATATATTTACATATAATCGATTTTATTATATTTTTTATAGTCTCATACAAAAAATTTTTAAACTAGGATTAATAATAATTCATTGGTACAGATTTTTATCTAAATTTATCTATTTCATATCACTTTTCGATTTAATAAGATTAAAAATGTATACGGATTCTCGCAAATCTATTTTCCAACATTTACGTTCTTAACAATAATAAAAAATGTGAAAAATCGTTTCAGTACTAGTACTAATTATAACAATAATAACAGTAGTAATGGTAGTAGCGGCAATAGTAAATATTAATTTGAATCAAAAAAAATAAAGATTAATAAATTTTTAACCTATCAATCTCTATCTAATGAATTATATCTAATATTTTTTATTATATCTAATGTATTCTAATATTATATATAAAATTATATCTAATAAATTGAATTGACGTTGTACGCAATAGAACGATGGTACGTTAAATATAAATACATACATATATAAAAAGAAAATATTAAATGTTTTAAACTCGAATGATTTCTTTTTCAATAACGTTATTTCTGTAAATTTCAAGGAAAGACATTTCGTATGATCCGACATAGAGTACACGTACTTGTAATACGTCCCTTCTCTTAACTTTTTTACTCTTTCTCACTCTCTCTTCCTCTCCCTCTGTCTGTCTCTCTCTCTCTCTCTCTCTCTCTCTTTCTCTCTCTCTCTCTCTTTCTCTCCCATTATTTCTGTAATTGAATAAAGTAGAGAAATAAGAATGAGTAAATGTGTGCGTTAGGAAAAGGAACAAGTAAGGAGTGAGTGTATTAACGAAAAAAGTGAAGAAATTGTGGCTGATACGGTAAGAAAGAGAAGTAATAATTGTGTGAGTAAACGATTAGACAGAGTAAGATGGAAAGTGTTTCATTGAAACAGAAGTAGTGAATTAGTGTATGAATGAGTCAGATAAATAGCAATATAACGTATGATTGAATAAGATATAGAAAGAGTGAATTAATTGAATAAGATACAGAAATACTAGTGAATAGTTTGTGGATAAGATAAAGCAATAAGTATGTGAAGGAATTAAATATAGAAATGGTAAATGTATAATATATATGTGTATATATATATATATCCCTTTCCGGACGAGAAGTATTGGTACGCAGTTGAGAAAATATACACGTTGATCATTTGCGTTATAAAAACTAAATCTTTATTCAAAAAGAGAAAATTTTTTGTCCAAATATAAAAAAACCTATTTAGTTTTGCTATGTTTATATGACGTTTTATATTCTTCATGATATGGTATCATTCGAAGCAGTCGCCTATATGCAAGGCTTATTTAGCCGAACAAATACCTTCTATAGTACCTTGATTCTCATCTTCCACCTTTGATTTTCCAATTGGAACAACCACAAAGTCTTTACTCCATCCTGTATTTAATGCATTTTATAATATAATAGTAAAATAAAAAATGGCGGCATGCTAATATTTGGAAACCTAGGATTAATTGTTATAAGCACGCTGTACTTTTAAAATCTACGTCGATTTTCGAATCGAAAGATTACGTCCTTTGCGGGAATCGACAATTTCTGGTAAAAGGTACTCGTAATAAAAAGCTGTTAGCTTCTCCTTTATTTTATCTGAACAAAAGCAACTGTTTTTTTTAATTTTATCTACACTCATTCTTTTCGACATCCAAAGAATTAAATAATATCATTGTCTTTGAGTGATGTGTAAAAAGATTCTGCACTTGGTGTATGAATGTAATCTTTGTACGTCCGATTCTTTCCATTGGCATCATATCCTTCATTGAAACTGGGCATTTGATTTCAATGAGGATACCACTTAACCCGTTCGGAAAAGCCAAGAATAGTTGATGTTTATCTATAATCAGATCCATATCTTCAATATCGAGTCCGTACTCGGTGGAGAATCGTCTAATTGGCAATGACTCTTTCTCAATTCCCCACCTAATATTATTATGTCTCTTGAAATTGAATTTTACACAAGACCTGCGCGGCTTCCTTTTACAAATTTTTCCAAACATTGGAGCTCACTCCATTCGATAGAATTTGTTTATCCACAAGTTTTGCACTCTATTTTGAAAGTGTCTTCTTTATTTAACGATTCTACAAATAGTTTTCTGACATGCATCAAGTCTTTGTCACATAAATAGGATGGCTGAGGACAAATCACATCTGGTTCATAATCATCGTCGTTTTCAATATGAAATTTCTTCGCGGGATATTGAGAGTCTTTTACTTTTCGTGAATCACAAATTCGACGTTTTCTATTCACATACTGTAAAGTAAAGTTGCCCGTATGATGACAGCAACTTTGCATCGAGCTTGATATGAACTGCTTAAGACAAAGTTTGTTATGGACGTGCCATATCAAACTGGACACGTTAGCTGTTACGTAATGCATTGACGATAATATTTCGTTAAAAATACCAATGTTTTGCATTCTCTGTACGTGATTAATCTCACTAGGTTTTTCTTTACCAGTGTAATTATATTTGCTACATTTTTCACGATAAACAAAAACATGGTAGAGTTCATTGCGAATATATTACTGTAATTCCTCCACGTTGATATAGAGGCTGTTTTTGTTATCCTTTACAATATTTTACAGCTACCGTAACAGCGAATCGCAAACGTTTCAAATGTTTCTACAAGATATTTCGCTGAATGACGGAGCCATGATATTTATTTACACAAAGAGTCTGCAAAAGGCTACAATAGTTTTGTAATATATGATTGCGGCATTCACTCTTGTCGATTAGTAATTCTGGACAATACGGCAAAGCGTTTTTCATTTTCCGGTGTACGTTGTTCTCACCCCTGATCAATTTGACATATTTCAAATCGTACATTTGGACATTACAACGAAACGTGTAACTCCTATTGTGTCTAATTCCATCTGTATTGTCAGACCATAACAATTCTTGTAGCATTGATGATCGCAAAGAGCTACTTTTGTACCGTTTAACCGATCGTAGACAGAACAATATTTATTACGCACCTCAATATATAAAATCTTTTTTGTATCAAAACTGGAGATTGCGACTACGTCCGATAACAAATTATATAGTTTCTTATATTATCTTTTGACCCATGATTCATCTGTGACGACGGTGATACAAGGTATATCACCGTGATTGACTTCTTCTTTTAGATAAGCAATATTCGTCTCCTCCTCTATAGCTTCGGACATTAGTTTATATGTCGTACTACGAAAATATTTTGATACAATAGTAAGGTATTTTATTCATGTACTATTGGAGAAGCTTGTGATATTTATCACGGCACAAAGTTCTTCTAATTGCGAATATCTGCTGCTAGATACTATTCAGGCGTTGACATTTGAATTTATTTCCGTTGCATCATCACTTTCTTTCAATCTGACTAAGCAAACCACATTTATTACATTTTAATTTTATTATACTTATAAAACTATTCGTGCTTACTTGTATAGTATCCAAACATGGATTCTGTAAATTTTCACTTTATGTGCTGGATATTCATTCCATTCTTTTTATGGAATTATTTCTTCTTTCTTTTTCCTTAAAGCCAATGGATTGCCTCTATTTTTTTTCCGCTTGTTAGAAGGCCTTTCTTGGCTAACATTTTTAAAACTCACTCGCATGACAAAAATTATGAAACTGAAACACTTCGACTAATCGTGAATTAAGAAGAAGTACGGAATCAATTGCATTACGATCAGATATGGACATGGTATCATATAAATCATTACATTTATTGACAAGGATATTATATTACTAGTTAATTTTTATTAAGCATATTAAGAAGACTAGGGTCATCATATCTTTTGAATATTTATTAAAATAATATTTTAAAAAAAAAAATTCATAGCTGTTGTGCATTTTTGTTTGTTCTAAGTTTTTTGATTAAACAATGTTACATATCGTAAAAAGTGGACGTTCAATACAAAAATGTTTCAGATAAAGTTTGTTTCAAATAACTTTTCAATGTTCAAACCTTTAGTTCAACTGATTTATTTTATGAAGTAAGAGAAAATAAAATTGTGATAAAAAATGTTTTACCATTATCTAGAGGCCATGAAAAGGAAATTGTAAGCTTACGAGTAAGTCATGTTAGAAATTATTTTTAACTATTATTAAATCGAATAAAATACGAGTATTAAATCTAACAAGGGATAAGTATGTACTTAGATTATAGATGTTTAATATAGATAAGAATAGAAATAAAATGATTAATATTGAGAGGCGTTTCTTAAGGAAGAAAGTGAAATAAGTGCTTCTTGCTAACAAAGCTAAATACAAGCTTATGACTGTTCACAACCTTCTGTTCAAAGCATGTGTGTCTTCAACAGTAGATATGGACTAAATATGAATTACAAATTAAACGGGGAACGTTGTTCTCGCCATGCGTCTATCGTAATTAACAGAAGTAATTTTCGACCAATTTTAATGAACAAAATCTCATTTAAAAGATGAAGATTTAGTCTACAGCGCCCTTTTGGCGGAGTTTGGAAATAGCTTTTTATTTTTGCGTAAATTATTCTTGAATAAATACGATTATTTAATATTATTTTTTTTCGAAGAAAATAAAGATTTTTCAAAAATTTGGCGAAACGGTGCCGTAGATTAAACCTTCGTCTTTAAACTGAGATCTCGTTCATTAAAATCGGCTAAGAATTGCGCCTACTCTCATTGATGACGTAATCCATTAAAAACCCAAAGGTAATGAGCAGACTTAAATACCAAAAATTTTGTATTCACAAAAGAAATGAGCGAAAGGTGCAAAAATCGAAATAAAAACTAGAAAAAAAAAACGTTTGTTATTTTATTTTAATATGTCCAATTAGAAGAAAAAACGACTTATTGCTCTAGAAGAAATAAAAATAGGTATAAAAGAAATTAAATAGTAAAATATAATAAAATTAAAAAAAATAATTAAATATTTATAACCTGTTTGTTTACATATATATAAACACCCATACATATAGAACATATTGTAATATATACTTACATTACGTATATATATATATATGTAAAGAAAGTATACTTTCTTCAGGTAGATTTGCCGCAAGTCTCATGTTCCGCCCTTCCATTGTCCTTTATTATTTACAATTTTTCTTTGTGACCTACAAATCGAGTCATTACGACTTGGAAGAGAAACGGACAGTATGAAATATAACATAGAAGAGAAAAGCAACACGAGAGCTAGAAGAAGATTCATAATATAATAGAAATAAAATTTAACAGTGTGAATAATAAACGTAAATTGTCGTTTCTTTGTTCACAGATTTATCACTTTGTTTACAGAGATACATATTTTAGTTTATCACCTCCCATAATCAAATCGAGATATTATATATATATATATATATATATATATATATATATATGCGATATTATTTTACAAAAATATCATCGTTAGAATGAAAATACTCGAATAAATACATTCGCTATGAAAGATTTTGCGAGTGTGAGCGTGTTATATAATAGTCTACTACATATTATTATTACTATCTTAAGGTGTGTGAAACAGTTAAGAGAGTCGACAAATGGTATATAAAGTGAAAGTAAAGAGTAAACCTTAAACGTGCTATAAAGAAAAAGTAAGGTAAGAGAATTCGAGTGGATGAATAACCTCTATCCAGAAAAGTGCTTCTAGTGAAAGCTATCGTTCAGATCGCAATTTACATTTCGATCTTTGGCCTAACCCGTTCACAAAAATCCTCTTCTTCAACTATCATTTACTGATTAATGGCATCATAATAAAGCATATATTTCGGTGTACTAATAACCGAGTTATTTACTAGATTCGATGACGAGTGCATATTTTGCCCTAAATCTGAATTCGTCACATAACAGCTGCTATCTTCGGAGGATGGTCTACAGGCGGATTGTACCAATTGAAAAAATTATATTTCCATATAATATTTTAAAAGGAAGTGGTATATGTTCAACAAAATTTCATTTTATTTTGATGTTCTATCAAAAAGAGTTTGATTGAAAGAGATAAAACTATTCAAGACTTTTTTGCGCAATAAGTAAGAGAAATATTGATGTTTTCAATTCTTTATAAATATATTTACTTTCTATCTGTATCCAAGAAGTAAACGTATACCTTTAGATTTTTACAAATTTATCGTTCTTTTATATTTCCGACGAATTTTCTCAGTTAATAATTGACTGCCACCGTTCAACATTTGATCTTAATCTCGAATATTTTTATCTCCAATTGAAAAAGACATGGTGAATATGATCATTGTTTTGGAGATAAAAAGAAATGTACTTAAGAATAAATTTTATAAAATGTATAAAACTTAGTACTGTAGAAAATTAATGCAATTACCAAAAAAAGTAATATAAATCTCAAAAAATATAGCAAAGATATGCGCAAGTTATTTTACTATTGTTAGAATAATGAGAATGAGTCTTCTTACATTTTGTAAAATGTCTGCTTTCGAGATGTCTCCAATGATAACATGAGTTATTAGATTTTCATTAAAAGTCCAACGTCACAGATATATGAAGGCATTCTTTACTTTATTTCTGCATAAATTAATACAAATCTGTAGTATATTTTGCAAAATTTCGAAAAAAATGTAATGCGCAATGGAGAGAATTTCTTTTCCGCGATGTGGTATCGAACGTACTAAGGTTGTTAGTTTTTTAATACTAACGGCGTTTGACGTATCAATACATTTCCTCTTTACATGATAATATAGTAATATATTCCAGTTCTGTTAACGATAGGAAATTAGTGGCCTATTGAACTTTTAGTATTTATAGGTTTACCATGAACTTAGGTCGTCTGAATAGCAACATATTCAAAATAGGTCGGGTAAATCTGCGTAAAAATATGAACGAACAAACTTATCGTAATATTTCATTCGATACATAACGCATTTAAATTTTAATTTCCGAATGTCTGAAAAACTGCTTATCTAATAAATACGATGCGGTGGCATATATTTGCATTCGATTAGTTTATTCTGCAATATTTCTTGAGAAATCAAAAAGCATGGATTGAAGTTATTAAACATTTTTATTACACATAAAATTACATATTGGGGAATAATTTGAACTAAATATTTTTATGATTTTGACTACTTACTTACGAGCTTTCAAATTTCTGTTTTCACATGGCTTATTTTATATTCATCTCACTTCTCGTTATATAGATTCATTTTAATCGCTATCGCTCGCATCACAATCTCTCTCTCTGTCTCCCTCCCTCTCTCTCTCCATTACCCAATCAGAAAATCGTGTTAAAAAATGATATTTTCTTGAGGATAGTTTATGTACAAATAAAAATTTTTTTAAAAACTTCGCCGAAACAACGCCGTATGTTACACTTTCTTCTTTAATATCAGATCTTATTTATTTATGTTGGTCGAGAATTACTTCTTTCTCATAGATGATTTAAATGTTGACGTTTTTCGCGAAGAAATAAGGTAGTACTTTGACACTTCCCGTAAAGTAGCGATTGTTTGCTTGGTTTTGTGAGTAAATAGCTGATGTTCTGACTTCTTGAGCATTTCCAAAGACAAAAAATGAGCTGCATGCGCGGAGAAACACGAAGTAGCTACGATAATTATTTTAATGAGCTTTGGCCAAATGATTCTATGGCAAAAATAAGGAAATAAGTAATCAATCGTTTACGTCAATGCATATGAGTTTCTAAAATATTATTAAATTTTGGAAAAATTTGCAGTGTCTTTTAAATTTTGTAAACTAAAAAGAAAGATATTCTATTAGTAATGTATTGTATATTAGCATGCATCCAGATACGTAGTTTAGGAATTTTTTGTGTTTGAGGTTAACATGATAGCGATGGTTTTTTTTTATTATATCGGTGTAAAACAAAATAATGAACTTATTTACTCTTTTTTCCTTATTTGATAATTTATCAAGGTGTTATTATTCAATGTTTTATATTTATTTTTTCCACTGATGGCTGACGTCAATTTCGCGGTGATCTATGCTGGATAAAACATAGCAGCAATATAATTTTGTTGGATGACAAATGCATATAAACTACATAAAGTTATCGATTATTTTTTCAAAATTAATAATTAGTATATATATATTATATATTATTTTTAATAAAGATCAAAAAATGAGTTTGTTTCCACATCATCTATGAGATATTCATCCTAGCGCTATTATGATATCGTTTCCTCTGTGATAGTTCATTTCATATTATTGCTATTATTACTATTATTTCTATGATAATAATATGTAATGTAATAATATAGTTACAAAAACAGTAAAAAGAAGAAAAAAACAGAAGAATATACTTATATTGTATACATCATGACATATATGATGACGGTAATTTATGATAAAAGATGGAACATTGTATCATTTCATGTAATGATTTGAAACGCGAATTCCCAACAAATCATGACGGACCGTCTAATACAAACAACATTCGAAAAAATGTACGAAATGATTCTTCTGTTTTCGAACGATATAGTTTTTCCTTCTCTTACCTTACGATTGTTATGCGTTTATTATAATTAATATAATATATAAGTATTCACTAATAATTTTTAAGAAAATATTCAACAAATTCTTATTTTTGTCGCAAATTTATATACTAATTCTTTTATGTATCAATTATATTTATTTTTTTTTCTATGCATTTATCGTAAACCAAATGCGTACCGACTTCGTATTTAGCACAGATCTCTGCAAGACACGCTACCATCAACCAAAGATATACATATGAGAGATTGAAAAGTGTACGTTCGCAGTCTACTACTAATTACACGCGTTGTTACATACGCGTGAAAAGGAATTGACAAAACCAGCTTATACACAGAAACGATAGTGACATGACTAAATACCTTGATTCATACTTCATATTTTGTCAATACTTGTTGATCAATTTACACACGCTTTGAACAGAAGGTGATAAATAGTCTCAAATTATGCGTCGCTCGTTTGTTTGCTACTCCATATTATTTTTTTTTCATTATGCATATATCTCAAGGTTAGATAGCATACAAAATATTTCTTTAAATTATATTATCATCATATATTAATTACTATTCTGGTATCGAAATAAGTCGCCTTTTGGGTTCACTTATTATTTTTACTTTTGTTCTCGATATCGTTATAAAACATGTTAAATTTTACGTAACAAAAAAGTAACACGGAGAAGGTAAAATTTTTGTATTAGAGAAAACTCGTTAGATAATACTGATTCGTCTTTACCTATTTTATTTCGTATGTATTTAAAAGTATATATTACAAAACACGGTTTTATAAGGCTCGCTAAATGTTTTAACAAAATTTATTAAAGGAATAAACAAGGTAAACAAAGTGTAATATATGTTTGTACTCTTTTGTTAAGTATTACGTATGAAAGATAAAGACATTGAGATAAAGATATACTTTTATGTGCGTACGCATAGATATAAACATATTTTGTGCATCTGAATGTGTGTGTGTGTATATATATATATACATATACATATATATAAATATAATATCTATATATATATTTATATATATATATATATATATATATATATATATATACATATATATATATATATACATATATATATATTTATATATATATATATATATATATATATATATATAATATCTCAAATTTATTAGATGAGGTGATAAACGAAAATATGTTTCTCTGTGAACAAAGGTATACTTCTTTGTTAATTTATAATTATTTGCTATTTACAGTCTTACCTGTGAACAAAGAAACGACAATTTACGTTTATTATTCTAACTATTTAAATTTTATTTTCTATATTATCTTTATAAAAATTCTTTGTAATTTCTTGTGCATAGGTCCTATTTTTTAATGCCCGTTTTTCTTCAAAATCTTAACGGCTCGACTTGTAAATAACAAAAGTCAATCGAAGAGCGGGATATGAGAAGTGCGGCAAATCTAAGTTAAGAAAGAATACTTTCTTTACATATATATTGCATAAATAAATATTTGTGTATAAAATACAATTTTCATACTATACGTTAAGAAGAAGTATTTAATTTTATATTTTAATGGAAGCTGCTATTACTTCAATAATAACTTTAACTGTATATACCAGATATATTATTAATAAATAATATATTATTTAAATATATAATTAATTATTAATATTAATAATTTATTATTTCAATACATCTGATCGTCGTGAATTTGTTTATATTAACACAGCTTTCTAGAAAAATAATATACACAATCTGGGAGATATAAGTTTAAGAATATCCATTATCAACTTTTTAATCAGAATAAAAAAATAAAAAGGTAGTTCATTAGAGTCAATTAAAAATATATCTTCATTTGAATAAATCGAACGGAAGGATACAAGAACTTATAATACCTGACGTGAAATAACGAATTTCATGGAGAGGGATAGCATTATTGAAAAGAAGAATTCATCGTTAACAATTTCAGTTCGTGTCCAATTTCTATTTCAGACAAACGAATGTAAAATATCATAACGTCATGAATGAGTTTAAGGAGCAAGAGGAATCGTACAAATTATTCAAATATGCCGATCCAGAACCAGGCGAAGAAGTTGTTATTTCCGGAATCGCTGGTTGATTTCCAAAACCCAACAATTTGTATGAATTGAAAGATAATATTTTTAATCGCAAAGATTGTATCACAGATAACGGAATAAATACAGGTATCGATTATACGTATATAATCTATTTTATTTAACAACGTAAGCATTAAACAATGTTAATACTTTTCTATCTTTATCTTTTATAAGAGCATTCAGATATTCCACGACGAACGGGGAAAATTATCAATATTGAGAAATTCGATGCATTATTTTTTGACGTCGATTTTAAAGAAGCACATACTATGGATCCTATGGGCAGAATATTATTCGAACATACTTATGAAGCTATTGTAGATGCTGGAATTTATCCAAAAGATCTTCGTGAAATGAGGACAGGTGTATTTTTAGGTTCATGCTTCTCCGACACCGAGAAAGCTTGGTTCTACGACAAACTCCAGGTAGGGGAATCGATCAAACGATCAGTCTATAGATAGATTATTTATATACAACTACTTATATGGTCGAATAAGCCGTATAATACGTCTTTTCAATTGTAGGTAAATGGCTTTGGTATCATAAGCTGTAGCAAAGCTTTTATGGCCAACAGAATTTCGCATTGGTTGGGTGTCAATGAACCAACATATAGCATCGATTCCGCGTGCAGCTCAAGTCTATTTGCGATGGAACACGCATATAGAAATATAAATAACGGACAATGCGATTACGCGATCGTCGCTGGATCAAATCTTTGCCTTCATCCATTACTAACTTTGCTATTTAAACGTTTAGGTATTGAATATGATATTTTCTTGAAGCATTTTTCCTTTTCTTTCGAATTATCATGAGAGAATTAAACAATTATTCTATCTTGTACCTCTCTAACAGGAATATTGTCTGAGGATGGTCGTTGTAAGTGTTTCGACGAAGATGCAGATGGTTACGTGCGCAGCGAAGCCGTAGTTGTTGCATTTCTGCAAAAAGGAAAAAATGCTAAAAGAATTTAAGCAACAGTTATCCATGCGAAAACAAATTGCGATGGTTATAAGGAACAGGGAATAACTTTTCCTTCTAGCCAAATTCAGAGTACTCTTTTCAAAGAATTCTACGATGAATGCGGTGTACCAACAGCATGTATAAATTACATCGAAGCTCATGGTACAGGAACTAAAGTTGGTGATCCTGAAGAAATAAATGCTATAGATCAGATTTTCACAAAAAACAGAAACAATCCTCTTAAAGTCGGTTCCATCAAATCAAATTTGGGTCATACCGAACCAGCCAGTGGAATGTGCTCCATTGCTAAGGTAAACATATTTTGAAGTATAAGACGAAACAATTATTCGTCCAGCTTCGTTTCTTTGATATATTACAGGCGATAATATCGATGGAATCAGGCCTAATACCACCAAATATCAATCTTAATCGACTACGCAAAGACGTGAAAGCTTTTACAGAAGGGAGAATCGTGGCTGTTACCGAAACGTCTCCACTTGATGGGGAATACATAGGCATTAACACTTTCGGCTTTGGTGGTGCTAATGCTCACGTCTTACTTAAATCAAATCAAAAAACAAAGGTCAATAAAGGATTGCCAGATGACGATTTGCCAAGACTCGTAACTGTTTCTGGACGTACCGAAGAAGCAGTTGTAACCATATTAAATGATGTAGGTGAAACGTTCTATTAAATAGAAAACATATTATACTAGTTATATTATTAGAAAAGATATTATACTTGATTATTCTAGAATAAAATAGATCAATACAATTTCAACATCCTATTACGCAGATCGGTAATCGACCGATAGATGTCGAATTTATTCGTCTCCTTCATGACATTCATCTCAAAGAAACATCAAGTCATTTATGTCGAGCATACACGATAACTAGTTCTAAATTGTCTGACGAAAAATTGAGAGACATTGAAAATTATTCCGGTATAAAAAAACCAATATTGGTTGTTTCTTCTGGAATGGGATCGCACTAGTGTAGAAGGGGTACGGAAATTTTTGTTCTATTATTTCATCGTAAATATAAAAATAATAACCAAATGTACTGGAACGTAGAATTTGTAATTTACAGGTCAAAGTCTAATGAGATTCCCTATATTTGCTAAAGCTATAGAGAAATGCGACGCTATATTAAAACAGTATAAATTGAATATTTATAAAATTTTAACTGAAAAAGATAATAGCATGTTCGACAATATCTTGCATTCGATCGTCGGAATTGCTGCAGTTCAGGTAATATCGACAATTATTTATTTATTTGGGAGAAGTGCATACGTTCGATAAGTTCTAACAAAAGGAAAAAATCTTTACAGATCGGCTTGGTAGATCTTCTAACTTCCGTAGGTGTAGTGCCAGATTACATCATCGGACATTCCGTTGGTGAACTTGGTTGTGCCTACGCAGATGGATGTTTTACAGCAGAGGAAATGATATTAGCAGCATATTCGCGAGCAATTGCCTTGATGGAAACAGAAATATCTCATGGTTCTATGGCAACGGTAGGGCTTTCCTATGAAGATCTGAAAAATTGCTGTCCTGTTGATATCGACATCGCATGTCACAATGGAACTAAAAGTACAACTGTTAGCGGACCGACCGATTCTGTGAAGAAATTCGTTAAAAAATTACAGGTTCGTTTGAAGATAATCAGGATCTTACCAATAAAAATATTCCCTACTATTAAATTGATTTTTTTGAATGTGTTTGTATTTGGAAGGCAACTGAAGTTATCGTGGAAGAGGTAGCGTGCAATAATATACCTTACCATAGCCGATATATCGCAGCAGTTGGATCGAAACTTTTTGTATATTTAAAAAAAGTAATACCAGTAGCGAAGGGAAGTAGTGAAAAATGGCTCAGTACATCGGTGCCACGAAACGCGTGGTCGACATCAGCCGCAAAACTCTTGTCAACTGAGTATCACACCAATAACCTGTTGAAACCTTTACTTTTTGCAGAATCATTAGCTCTGATTCCGAACAATGTTGTCACGATTGAAATTGGACCGCAAAATCTACTACAAGCGACTTTAAGAAAATCATTGCAACCAACCGTCAGGAATATTGCATTAATTCATCTAAATGATAAAGATAACGTGATCATTTTTCTGCAAGCATTAGGGAAGATTTATAACAGCAGTATAAAGCTTGATCTTATTAAATTATATCCACACGTAGAATATCCGGTCAATCGAGGTACTCCAATGAAACCCCCTTATTAAATAAAAATTACGAGGATATAGAAAACGAAAAAGGCTAATAATTATTTCTTCTGAATGTAATATAAAAATTCAACGTTATTATGTGTTTTGATGAAAACATTCAGACGACTGGTTTGTGACAGATTACAATAGACAAGAGAGAATTGATTTTGGTGAACGAATATTTGAAATATCGATCGATTATGAAGAATTTCAGTACGTTATTGGTCACGTGGTCGATGGCAGAAATTTGTTTCCAGCGACAGGATATTTATGTTTGGTTTGGCAAACTTTCGGCATGATGATAGGACAAGTGTACACGGAATTATCTGTTGTCATTGAAAATATAAAGTTTAATCGAGCTACCACCATACCGAAAAAAGGCAAAATTGAAATGATAGTCATGATTCAAAAAGGTACCCACTCTCCACAACTAGTACCTACATATTGTTTTACAGATGTTAACATATGTCGTTCTTTGAATGAACAGGCAGTGGTAATTTCGAAGTGGCCGAAGGAGGTCTTGCTATTGTTACTGGAGTGATTCGCGTTGCAACGAACTTGTTACAAGAGAAAATACCCCTTGATCTGATCAAATCAAATATTGGCAATGAGAAGGAAGAATTAGATGAGAAAGATATCTATAAAGAGCTGAAACTACGTGGTTACCAATATAGCGGCCTCTTTCGAAGTTTAAACAGTGCCTCAGTTTCAGGAAAAAAAGGACATATCGAGTGGAAAAAAAATTGGGTAGCATTCCTGGTTAACATATTGCAGATGAAAATACTCTTTACAATACTCTTTAAAATACTCTTTAAAATATTCTTTACAATACTCTTTAAAATACTCTTTAAAATACTCTTTAAAATACTCTTTAGATACCCGAGGTTTATTCGTACCGACTGGAATTCGAAAATTGATAATAGATACTAAAGCTCATCAACGATATCTGCAAAGTTTGACAACCAATGAAAAATGTAAATACTTACTTTTAATTCAAAGTGAATCTATATAGCAAATTCCTTTATATTCAATAATATTATTTCAGATGTACCTGTACAATTATTTGAGGATATTGATGTGATTGTAACAGAGGGTGTGGAAATTCATAATATTAGGGCCAGTGAGATTGTTCGGAAGAAACCTGTCAGTGATCCAATTATCGAAGAACATAAATTCATTGCTTATCGTGACAGAAGGGAAATGTCATTACGCGAAATATTAACGTTATGTATGCATATTACTCTTGAGAATATACCAATGAAGAAAGTGAAAACAATAGAACTCGTTGAGGATAATGACAATATATCTGCGGAAAAACTTGTTTCTCCATTGTTCAGAGACATTCTCGCCAATTTACCTTCGATTCAAGCAAGCATTAATTTATTTGCACCACCAAAGAAATTTAGCGAAGAAGACATTCTTAAATATGTTGAAATTTCAAAATCAACAAAATTACGAACAGATGATGTAGCGATATTAACAGTTGCATGTTGTTTATTAACCAATGAAAAAAAGGAAAGTTTAAAATAACTTTTAAAATCTACAAAAGATGGGGCTTTCCTTTTATCGTGCGTAAAGGAAAATATACCATTGGACTATTCTATTCTAAATGAATTTCGATTAGGTATAGTTTTGGAGAAACGTGCTTTCGAGGAATCGTGGATATTGTTAAAGAAGATCAAGAAAATTTCGAAAAATATTCTATGTATTAATGTTAGGAGCAATGAATTTAACTGTTTGAATGAAGTAGAAAATGTGCTTGCCAATGAAACACAAGAAGATAACATGAGAGTGATACTTGTTGAGGAAGGAAACTTTGAATCTGGTCTGTTAGGATTCATTAATTGCTTACAGAAAGAATCTGGAGGCAAAATCTTTCGAGCTGTTTTAGGCCAGGATCTTACAGCCCCGAAATTTTCTTTAGAATTGCTCCTTTATTCGTAACAATTCGAAATCGATCTTTTCATCAATGTTTTACGACCAGGAAACGTATGGGGATCATATAGGCATCAGCTACTTCCATCCTGTGAACCAAAGCTTATGCATCATGCCTTCGTTAATCAGTTGGTATGTAAGGACATTTCATCAAATTTTCATCGAATATCATGAAATAATACAATAAAATTTGTGCAATAACACTTTTTAACAGTCACGCGGAGATTTAAGTTCATTATGTTGGCTCGAAGGACCAATTACGAAGGACTATCAAAAGGCAGATCTTGTTCGCATCCATTATGCATCGTTAAACTTTAAAGACGTAATGTTGGCAACAGGTAAAATAGGATTAGATAAATTTCAACAGGAAAGAAGATATGTTGACTGCGTACTTGGATTAGAATATAGCGGAATCACTATTGATGGTCGACGTATTATGGGACTTAATCAAAACAAGTGAGCTAATTAAAAATCATGAGATCGCATATAGAAAATAACAGAAAATGAAATGAACAACATTTTTTCAGATGCTTATCAAATCTTTGCCAAATGGACGACATTTTTTCTTGGACCGAGCCTGAAAGTTGGGATTTGGAAGATGCAGCGACAGTACCATGCGTATATTCCACATGTATTGCTGCACTTTATATTAACGGAGAAATGAAAAAGGGTGATAGAAAACTTATCCACTCTGGTGCTGGTGGTGTTGGCCAAACTGGTGTTTACCTTAGCTCTTCATGAAGGCTGTGAAGTATTCACTACAGTTAGTACATCAGAAAAACATAAATTCATTAAAGAAACATTTCCCAATATCTATGATAATCATATTGGAAATTCTCGAGATACTAGCTTCGAACAAATGATTTTGCAAGAAACCGACGGTAGAGGTGTAGATATAGTTCTAAATTCTTTATCAGAAGAAAAACTTCTAGCATCTCTGCGTTGTTTAGCTCATGAAAGGAGATTTTTAGAAAATGGAAAGTTTTACTTAGCCGCAGATAATCCGTTAGACATCGATGTCTTTTTGAAGGAGATCAGTTTTCATGCTGTAATGTTAGATCAAATTATAGTTACCAAGGACGGAATCAGAAATGAAATAAGTTCAAGAGTAAACAAACTCCTTAAAGAAAATGCAATCAAACCTATTGTAAGAAGCATCTTCGGCAGAGATCAAATAGAGAAAGCTTTTAGATTCACGGCTGCATGTAAACATATTGGAAAAGTAAGTTGTGATCGTTGTTTTAATATTCAATTATTTGTAGTATCTTAAATTATAACTCGAAATCCATCTTGAATTTCGTAGGTACTAATAAAGATACGCGAAGAAAATGAACAACTGAATACACCGATTTTGGCTGAACCTTATTATAGATGTCTCCCGAACAAAAGTTATATAATTTTTGGCGGCTTGGGTAGCTTTGGTTTAGAATTAATCGATTGGTTGGTTCTTCGAAATGCTAAAAATATTATCATTACTTCACGAAACGGCTTAAAGAATGGTTATCAACAAATGAGAATCAAGAGATGGGAATCATACGGCGTGAATATTAAGATCCTGGTCGGTCTCGATGCGGCTAAACGAGAAGACTGCGAGCTTGTAGTAAAATCAGCAATAGATCAAGGTCCCATCGATGGTATATTTAACCTCGCGGTGTCTTTGAAAGATTGTATTTGTTGTAACCAAACGATGAAAACTTTTGAAGAATGTTTCAAGGGAAAGGTCTGGGCAACGAAACGCTTGGACGAATTTACTAGAACGCTTTGTTCAGATCTTCGGCATTTCGTAGTCTTCTCTTCCGTCTCGTGCGAAAGAGGAAATGCTGGCCAAACGAATTATGGTATGGCTAATTCCATTATGGAAAGAATATGCGAAAAAAGGGTAGAAGAAGGTTTGCCTGGATTAGCTATTCAATGGGGAGCGATTGGAGACGTCGGTCTTGTCGCGGATATGCAGGATAATGATAAAGAACTTGTTATTGGCAGTACTCTACAGCAAAAAATAACATCATGTTTAGAAGAAATGAATCGATTTTTGCTACAGGATAAACCTATAGTTGCTAGTATGATAGTCGCTGAAAAACAATTAGATGGCGATCGTGAGGACAATGTCGTAAATGCTGTCTTAAAAATTATGTATAAGTTTCGGTTTATCCGAATTATGGTTATTGCTAAATTTAATAATTTTATTTTATTTTCGCTAGCTTTTTTTCTTTATCTTATTTAAATAAAGAATTTTTGATTATAGGTATTAAAGACTTAAAGAGCGTCAATCAACAAATTTGCTTGGCTGAACTTGGAATGGATTCTATGATGGGTGTAGAAATAAAACACACTTTAGAGCGCGAGTATGAAATATATCTCAACGCAGAAGATATTCGCAGCTTAAACGTTGCCAAACTTATGGAAATAGATAATAAGCGAACAGAAGTTAGTAACCGTATTCAAATTGCTACCGACAAAACATTATTTGGTACAAAGATATTGATGCAATTGTTCGGCGAAGAACTTTCCTCCGAACTAATTATCTCCCTTAAAACTAACCCAGAGGAAGGTCGAAGCGAGATATTCTTCATTCCAGGTATTGAAGGCTATCGTATCATTTTCAAAACACAAAACATTAGACTCGAAAATTAAGTCGCCAGCGACTTGTTTCCAACTTGGGCCTAATTATGAATTAGAAACTATAGAAGAAATGGCCCTTTCATTTCTACCGGTATACTTTTTTATTAAAGATATATTTGATTAAATTAAATATTATTCAATCTGTTGTATTAAAATGATATGTAATTTTACATATTACAGAATATATTAGAGAAACTTAAAGATCGAAAAGATTTTACCTTAGTGGGGTACTCATTCGGATCGCTTGTAACAATTGAACTCACACGACAATTAGAAGCCAAAGGATTTAAAGGCCAGCTAATTTTGATAGACGGTGCTCCTCAACTATTGAAAAAACTTGTAGATCAACAGTTTCAATCGTCCTCGGAGGAAGAACTACGAAACAAACTTTTTGTTTTTATAGCGCAGACACTTACATTTGTTAATAGTGAACAGGTTCGTTATTTTTCTCTTTTCCTATTTCTCGCTATTGTCAAACGAATTTCGAAATGTTACTTTCTAGCTCGTACTTGAATTAGAAAAATCCAAAATGTGGGATGAGAAAGTAAATGCATTCGTTAATGTATTGGCTCCCGAACACAAGCAATTATATTTGGAATGAGATATAAAAAACGCTCTACTTTCATTTTATGTGAGATTGCAAGCATCCATGAAATATAATCCAGAACCAATACCATATATAAGAACTCCAATCACATTGTTCAAACCGATGTTATCGTCTGTACGACATATCTCGTATGATTATGGATTACAGGAAGTAAGTTTAAAAATTTTTATACTTCATAAATATAACATTAATCTATTATAAAATACTGTTATTTTCAGATAACTGGCGGCAAAGTAGAAGTATATGTTATTGATGGCAATCATTCCACGATATTAGAAAACAATGAAATTGCAACGGTGATTAATCGTGAACCGCTTCAGCAGGATTAATAAGAATTAAATGTAATAAAGTAATATATATATATTTGCATAGCGTTTAGTTTCAGTCGCAGTAGTGATAAAAATTAGCTTCGTCAACACTTTTTACTTATTATTTACTTTTTATTTTTACTTAATAATTAATCCACTAGCATGATATTGCGACACAAACATTGTGTAATTTCACATTATTATTACTATAAACTTGATTTCATTCGTTATTTATGTATTTTTACTTTTATTTATAATTATAGCGTTTATTAAAGATTTCCTTGTATTCTAAATAAATATTTTATAATATTTATTTGAATATTATTATTTGAATATTAGTATTATTACTATCATAAGCATACAACAATTATTATAAATACAACATACAAACATACAACATTTATTATAAATACATTTCATATTATGAGATGTTATTATGAAAACAAGGGAATTTATATTAAACGATATAATTATAAATTAAAGCAGAAATACGTAAAAAACGAATAAAACTGATTTTTCAAAAGTAATGCGAAACTAAAAGCTGTTCCTAAAGCATTATCCTGTTAATATTACAAATTGTTTTTGCGACAGTAATGATAACATTAAAAATAATAATATAAAAAATGACACCATCTGGAAATAACACTATCTAGGGTAACTATGGTTATCTCCACGTTTGTAGTTAATCGTACATTTTACAAAAATATTAAATGAAGCAGAAAAATGAAATAACGACATCATTTTTTAGTTTATTTTGATACGTGAAAAATTAATTATAAACATTTTTGTGGAGAAACAATATTAACTATTTATTTATTTTTCCTTGTTTTAAGAAAATGTATAATTTCCCTTTAATTAACAATAATTTTTGCTTTATTTACTTCTATTTAGGCTATTTACAATATTATCAATACCATGATTAGTCCTAAACAATTTTTTAGTTTCACTTTCCTAACGCAAGAAAATTTTCGGCAAATAATTTTTATTTCATTTGAATCAGTCAATCTTCTCGTCTATCTTTTCCAATGAATTTATGACAGTATTCTTTAATGTTCTAGTAATAATCGTTACAATATAATATTTTCTCTGTTGTTTCAGAAAACACCGTAGAAGAATATAAATGGTTACTCACATATCGATTAGTATTGTTCGAAATATATAAATTTTATCAAATGAAGACTTGTATTTGATTATTTCTACAATAATAATAAATAATAAATAATATATTACAAAATATATTTGCTACAAAAAAATAATATTGGATCATCAATTTGACCATTCTTAAACTATATCTGGTTATTAATTTATCAATATTGTTTTTGACAAATTGCACATGACCATTTCTATCTATCGCCAATTCTAAATATATTTGAAGTTTATATGAAGCTTATATGAGTGAAGTTTATCTGAAGAATATTATACAGATTTAGATGAAAAGACGGCAACTCTCCATTTTAAAAGTTCGCGATTTTTATAATAATTTTGAGATTACTTTTTAGATAATTTTGAGATTAATAGAACGGAACGAATGATTTGAATCCAGCTGACGATTTGAATTTGTTGTATTATTCATTCAAAAATGTATGCCCCTTCCCAACCGCTTGATAATAAACAAAATAACTGACTCAATGAAATAACGCATTATATAGCAATTACTCGCATTATATCAGATCATATATAACATTTTATGATTCGAAGTGTAAAATAAAAATTGTTTCGTTTAACATTGTTATTGTTTCAAATATTTCTACAAAACTCTTCCTAATGTTCGAAGCGATGATTATTTATAAATAGTCCTAGACTATGAAATGTATTGATGGTTTTTAAGTTGAAAGTCCTTAATTGTTTCCGTTGACGTACATCCAAGATACAGAGATTATTAACGTGGAGATAGTGACAAACTAGTGAATTGCGTTAAATATTAAAATAAAAGAGTGTTTATCCTATCGATTAGAAAGATTCATTGCGGGTCCGAGCGATCGGTTAATGTAAACAGAACCTACTGCTTTCGTTAAATGTTAGTAAAAGAAAGACGGCGAGGATCGTGTTCCTTATAAACCTTTTGGATTCATCGGCTCAATAATATCGAGACCCGCATCGTTTTAGTCATGGTCAATCGACCAAACAATTCATTAAGCAATCTTACTTCCCTTTGAGAACCCGCACCGAAAGTTGTCCGCAATAGCAAAGAGTAACCTATGTCTACAAAATAACACTGTAAATCTTTTCTCAGGAATAAGCTCCGGAAAAGGAACACGAGACTATCACAGATCAGGTATTTCTACAGAATCTCTGACTTAGATTAATTGCAAATTGATTACTTCTTAAGTAATCTAAGTTGCGAATTGGTTATAAAATATAGTAAGATTACAGAAAGGTACCTATAAAATCATTTATTCGTTAATCGATTGTATAACGAGATTTTTATCACATATCGAATGCATCTTAGTCGCAAACAAGTTATCAGTACTTATTCGTGAATATCTATTAATTTAGGTACCGAAAATTAACACATATATATTTATTCTGCTTGCGAAGTAACACATGTTTATTAGTTTAGATATCGAAAAGTTATGCATATTTATTTTATAGAATAGTTGTAATGATGAGAAGGAGAATCATTCTAATGTAAGTTATAATAAATTTTGGTACTGATTTTACCGAAAAATTTGTTTTACCACTCAATTCTTCCGACTACTTACCTTACAGATAATATCTATCTGGCATTTTAATTATCGTTATTAAATAAACCTGGCATCCTTTACTTATCTCCAACTACACTTGATATATTTTTCCTTTGAGAGGACTTCATACAAAAGAATTTAGAATAATAAAATTAGGTGATAGAGCAGTTTAACATATTGCACTACAGCGTCGTATTTAGCGTCCATTGTAATCCCGATTTAATATTTTTTTTGTAACAAAAGATTTATGCACTGGACAACCATCATACTCATATCATATATTTAAGTAAAAACAATTAGCTTAGACTGATCGTGAGTAAGAAACTGTGTGGAAACAAATGCATAACGATCATAAGTTAATAAGATAAAGAGAAACATAGGGAACGAAAAAACGTTTCGTATATTTCTTCGTATGTTGTTTGTATTAGATTGATGGTCCTGCATCGAAATTATCAAGGACTCGATTTGTTGAGAATACGCGCGTCAAATCACCGCGTAAAATGATATATTTTTCCTTTCTTTGTTATCATAAATTAACGTCATCATATGTACCAAGATTTATACAATATAAGTATATTTTCTCTTTCTTCTTCTTTCTGCTGTTTTTGTAACTATATTATTACACTACATATTATTATTATAATAATAATCATAGTAGTCGTAATAATAAGAAGTGAACTACTATAGAAGAAACACTAACAAAGCAACAGCGGAAGAAAAGTCCCGTAGATGATGTGGAAATGAAATCATGTTCTAATCTTTATTGAAAATAATGTATAATATATATATATATATATATATATATATATATATATATATATACATATATATATATATCTATATATATACATATATATATATATATATATATATATATATACATATATATATATATCTATATATATACATATATATATATATATATATATATATATATATTATATATATATACACATATATGTATATATATATATATATATACATATATATATATATATATATATATTCACTAATTTTAATATTAAAAAAATATTCGACAAATTATATTTTATATGCATTTGCCATCGAACAAAATAATACTGCTGCCATGCCCTATCTAGCACAGATCACCGCGAAATTCACGTCAGAATCTGGAGGAAATAAATATGAAAAATTGGATACTAACACCTTACTAAATTATAAAATATAGAAAAAAGAGTAAATTATTTCATTACTTTTTTTTACATCAATACGATAAAAAAAATACACCGGAATCTTGTCGGCCTCGAACATCTAGAAATCATGAATTACGAATCTGGACGCTGCTAATATACTATTCATTATTTATAGAATCTCTTTCTTTCTAGTTTACAAATTCTAAAAGAAACTATAAATTTTCAAAAATTTGTAATTTTGTAGAAACTCAGATCGCTTGATATAAACGATTGGACACGTAATTCCATATTTTGGCCATAGAATTATCTGGCCAATGCTCATTAAAATAATCGAGTGAGTTACCGCAGCATCTTCATAGGAGCATCGTAAAAACCATTTTTTTTGCGTTTGGAAATGTTCAAAAAATCTAGGCAACAGCTATTTACGCACACGACCAAACAGACAATCGCTACTTCACGGATATAAAATGTACACTATTCAAGCGTGTATATAAAAATCAGTAGTTGGGCTTCATCTTTTTGCCACAAATTTCAAGGAATGCCATAGTAATAAAAGTTTTCTTTGGAAAAAATGTCGTCATCAATGAGAACACAAGTAATTTTTGACTAATTATGAAGAACAAGATCTCATTTTAAAGGAGAAGCTTTAAGATACGACGTTTTGTCTGAATTTCGAATAAGCTTTTTATTTGTACATAAACTATTCTCGGAAAAATATCATTTATTAACACGATTTTTTTCAAAGCAAATAATGCTTTTTCAAAATTCAGGATAAAGAGCGCTGTAGATTAAACTTTAGTCTTTAAAATGAGACCTCGCTTATTAAAATTGATCAAGAATTCCGTCTGCTCTCATTGATGGCGTATATAAATATTTAAAAACCAGGGGTAGTAATCAGCCCTAAACAAAAGAGGGAAGTTTAGCTCCAATAATGTTATTTGTGTGTATAAAACGAGCCGATTGGAAATCGATCAAAGTATGGTCTGTCCTGCGATGGTTTATGGAAGCGTGGCGTAAAAAAGATAGGCGATAAAATAACGAACTCGACAAATGTCCGTAAGAAATGTTTAGTGCATAGATACGAATGCGAGTGGGGATGAAAAGGCTATGAGATGACTTAAAGAAAAGAACAGAGTAACGAGTGCAGTCTTGAGTGGACGAATAGAGAGTAACAACAGAAATAAATATCAGAGATTAACGACAGAGTAAAGAGTAAAATCTTGAGTATACCAGAAAAAAATAAAGAGTTGTAATATTTTAGTTGTAATATCTTTTTATAGTATCTTTATTAATAAAATTCTTGTTAACCAAGAAAAAGTGTGCTGTGTTAGTTAATGTGTATCTTCCTAGTAGAATTACGAAAAATATCACACATAAATAAGAGGAAAAATAAATAGAAAGAAAAAAGCAAGAAACATAGAAAAAATTAAACCAGGAAAAAAAGAAAAACATATAAAATATAGGCTTTTCTCTCTGTCTCTCCCTCTCTCTCTTTCTCTTTCTATCAATCTATCTATCTTTTATACTTTCATTGTATTATTAGAAACTCGAATTAATAATTACATATATGTATTATTTATAAAATAATTTTTCGATGCACACATGTTTTACGTGGATTTGAAAAATACTTTATTTTGATCAATGTTTGACTTTACACACAAGATAGTTTCTAAACATCAAATTATAAAAGTACTTTCCACGCAATGCACATCTATCATATTAATTTTAAGATTAACGTAATAACAAAGATGTGTCTAATAAACAGAGATTACGCAATATAATGATATAAAAATGGTATATCTAAAAGAGTAAAATTATTTAAATACATCTTGCTTCTCGCAACGTTGTATCAATGAATTTCTATAATTTTTCATATACACTTTTCGACAGAGTGTATCATTACGTAAAGCTAATATTCTTCAAAATTGGCTCCAATTCCTCGAGAGTTATTCATTCAACGTTTCAACGATCTATCTATCTAGCAAGACTTATTTCACTAGTGCTTTAAAGGTTCTATTCTTGGGAAACTACAAAACGACCTAATCATGTAAGTACTCTGTATAATAAATAACAATAATATATAACATTATTGTTATATACTATTATAACGCTGAAATAAAAAGATAATTTAATCCATCCATTTTAAAATGTTTTATCTATTGTAATAGAAAAATATACAAATATATCGGAATGTCTGTGAATTACGTCTTCTCAGGCTGAGTTCCTTTAGAAGGCAGATGACCACCTATTTATTAGTCACATTTTCTTGGTGTCTAGAAACTGTCATCTAGTTCCAAGTTTCACTTCGAACTTCTCTACGCCGGCTCATAACAACATATAATTACATATATAATAATAACTAATAATATATATAATTAATCATAAATACATATAATATATAAATATATAAATATATATAAAATATATAATAAATATATATATATAATATTATAATATATATTATTATAATAAATATATATATAATAATATTAATAATATATATAATTAATAATAAATAATAAATAAAAGCATTAAATAAAATAATTTGTCCGTAACATTTCTTTCATAAAATGATAAGGTTGGACAAAAGTTCTAATCGCAAAAACATATTCTACCGTCGACACGATAACAGATTTTTGGTTTCCATTATACGATGATACAAAGAGACATATTATATTTTAATATACTGTACCATCTATTACTTTACCACCTGCCGATAATACGTTATCGATATCGTTCTGATGGTAATTGCTCCTTAATTTACTGGATCAACTCTGTGTAAACAAATGTAATTATAATGCACGAATAATTAACAATTGAAATTAACGACACTAAGTATCTATTAATTGTTTCTCATGAATCATTCAATGCAATTTATATTATTAATCGTATGTACTTATTAATCTTGGCATGATATAAAAATAATTATTTTTCCCTTTTTCTCAAGAAAAAAATAAAAATCATGAAATATTTAACATTACAAAAAAAACTTCAGATATACTATTTATCGCGTATTCATGATATTGACCGATATATAACGATTGTCACATCAATTACGGAAATGATGGCTTTATACGAATTAGTTGATAAATATAAATCAAATTTTTAATCAAGACCATCCTACATACATCTATATATTGTTTATAAAATAATTCTTCGATGAGCACGTAAATATCATCGATTCAGAGAAAATGCAAATCTGATCAATTTTGAAATCTGATGAATGTTTGATCATGCATATAAGATTTATAGATGTGTTTCATAAACATCAAGTTATGAAAAATGCATTACACTTAAACGTAACGCACATCCATTATGTATAGTTTAAGTTTATCTTATTTACACAGATATATTTTTTTGCGAGTAAGTAATAAAATATAATACAATATTGTAGACTTGAGGATTCTTTCTCCCCTGAGAAAGTGAATGCAAGTGCATATGAGATAAACAGAGCGGCTATTACACAAAGAATGTAAAGTTCAAACGTTAGTGACATGTATATGTGTGTGTATGAGTAAAACCAGCCGATAATATAATAACGAAATAAAAGACTCAGATGTTGTACGCAGTTAACTGCTGATTAAACAATAGACATGTACGAGTTTGCGTGTGTGTGAGACAAGTCGATCCAGAGAATAGCGATCCATATCTCACATGTAGGATTACACAAAATTTCCAACAATTTAATGATATAAAAATCGTTTATTAAGAAGTATAAAAATTGTCACGTTTCAAATGCATTTCTTACGTTTTGCATTAATATATAAGATAAATATTCTTTCAATATTATCTTTTATTTCGTAAAAGTTATTCATTCAACGTTCCAAATGATCCAACGATCTAACGATGCATATTTTACAACATTAAAGATTTTATTTTCAAAAAAACCTCAGAACGATTCAATCATGTAAGTACAGTTTAATTATTCTTTTTTTTTTAGCTTATTGTTATTGTTGCATCGTAAGAGCGTAACTATGAGAGCATTTCCAAATACGCGATGAATAAGGACAGTAGCAATAGGCTAGGATACCGTAGAAGGCCGTCATCAAATTATCGCTTGCTGCGTTCCCATAGATTAATGGAAGAACGCACGTTCTTTTAAAGAATTCCGTGAGACTCGCTAGGTAGATGCGCGATAGTAAATAATATTGCGGTCATTGAAATTATCACCGTATATTTGATGACATAAGATATAGTTGTTGATGTGTTTTGCGTAATGATGCGTAGTTAGTTATACTGGCTACTTCTGAAGAAGTGATAGCCAGTAATGTATAATAGGATTCGGAAGTCTAGATGGCGTGAGTCTAAAGGATGTAATTTGATTGACTTTTTGGCGTCTTTAGAACTATTCATAAAGACTGTAGTGAAATTAGGAAAGGGAATAAAAAGGACAGCGTTGAAGTATGATCTGAGAATAGATGCCTATTAGTCAGAGATAATTCATTGGAAGGTTTGAACATTCCATGTGTGCCCCCTTTGTTCTAATGATCATATAGACTAGATGTCAATGCATATTTCAGGCCTAAGCACCAGACAACCCTTGGCTCGTCGCAACTAGGCGTCTAGTTTCACTATTTATTTATCTTCCGGCTCGACGCACTATTGAAAATTTGATTGAGAATGCCTAACCCCGAACAATAGTGGCCATGTGTTTTTTATCTATACGTTTTCATAGCGAGTATCCAATGAATTCCTAGGGGTAAATATTTCTTATAGTGATATATGACCCTTAGGAGAAAATACTATGAACAATTGAGAGACGCATGAGCGCGTCAATAGTTATAAACTGCTATAAGTAATACTTAATGTTGTGTGTATGTGTGTGGGTTAATAATTCATAAAAATGAAATGAATAAGAAGATGTAATTCACAATTTAAGAAAGTTTCATTGATTGTTTCTCTGACATTAATAATCGAAAAACATGTAATTTAAACGAAGTAATATGACGAAATTAAAGAAAATAATTGGTTGATAAAGTGTATATATTATATTTTATTTAACAATTACTTATTTCACATTCGTCACGTAATGAATCTAAATGCTAACTATCGTAAAATTACATCTTTTAAACTTATCTTAAACTTATCTATTTAACGTTTTATTTTTTAAATTTATCCAACGGAAATAATGAATTAAATACCTCTTCAACTTTAAATGTTGTAATATAATTAAATAGTATCATTAATACTAATATATAAATAGTATCAGTAGTTACTGAAATAGTAGTAATAAAGAGATTCTTTTAAAATAGTTCGTAAAACTCGTAGTAATAATATTCTTTCTATGAAAGGAAAAATTATGAGGGAATTCTACGTATGCAGAAAAGAGAAAGATTTTCGTTTAAAAACATGAGATAGAGAGATAGAGAAGAGGGTGGGAGAGATGGAAAATGAGCTTATATTTCGCAAAAGCAACGATTTGTTCGATTTGAAAAATTCAATGAAATATAGACGTGAACGATAACCTTCTTATGAATTTTAAATCTCACCAGAATAAATCTTATATTCCTATTAAAGGTAAATTGCGTTAAGCAATTAGTACAAATATCTTTTGAAAATGAAGAAATTTGCTGACAATTCTCTTGTTTTCATTAACAATGAAATCTTAATCTCTCGACGTTAAAATCAACCTTAAAATCTGATCTTAAAACAGAACAAGCTTAAAATCTAACATCTGCTAGTTTCTTGTTAATTTATCGATTAATATTATTTTCATTAGAAGTAATTACTTATCTTCCTATTTATTTCGCTTATTTTGCTGTTCCGTAGATTAGTTCATAAAGAGTTAAATTATTTTCAAACTTATCAAATCCGCTATTGCTGAAATATCAATGTCACATGATAGGTATTCATTGGTTTCAAAGTGACATCTTCTACAACTTTTATTAAGTTTAAAATACTGATTTTCAATAAAAAAAAAAGTAACTTTGACAAACATTATTTTGTTTGAAATAGCTGCAATAAATATTACATTTTTCCCTCAAAACCTAGTAACTAGCATAGAAATGGTATATATTGTTACAAGCCGGCTTAGAGGAGTTTGGACTTAAATCGAAACTAATAGATTGTTTCTAGGGTTCTAGGTTCCGAGAATAATTTAGATATAAAAACGAATTGTCGTCTTCGAAGGGAGCTCGGTTGAAAGAAGGTGACTCGCGAACGTTCTGAAATATATGTATATTTTCTAAAGAGAATTTGTAAAATTATTAATCTTACATAAATTATTTTCTTTGTTATAAATTTCGTTTACATTTAATCACATGATTGTGCATAACAATATACATAACAATGTTACATACACACTATATACTGTCAGTGAAATATATATCTTTAGTTATTCAATTGTCTGCTACATCTTCTGATTAGCTCATGAGTGAAGTAATACACATACACATACACGAAATTTGTACAATTTTATAATTATACTACATTTATTTAATATTTAATTAAAAATAATTCTCATTTTCTTTCTCTTTTATACTATCTATTATCTAATATACCTTTTGTAGGAATTTCTATAATCCCACTTCTGAAAATATATAGGCATATCTAAATATTGAGAGATAGCTGAGATAAATAAAGAAATAAAATAGATATTTATTATAAAGCAATAACAAAAGAAATAATATAATATACAGAATGTCGGTCTATTCGGTAGCGGAGATACTACAACTCTTCTTTAACCAGAAACTACTACTCACTTGGTGTTATTCTCATGACTGTCCTCTCCCTTATTCTTTACTGACGTACGCTCCGTAATCTTTTTCATCCATACTCACATCCCGTATACGCATTCGGCAATTCTTGTTACTCTTTGTCCTATCCATCATTTTCGTTGCTCATCTCACTCATGCTGTATCTCAATCTCCCATTCTTTTTTCCAATCTCATCCCTACTTTATATCTTTTGAACAATTTACCTTACAAAGTACAGACTACGCTTTGTCCGAATGTCAATAGACTTATTAACTCATAAATGCGTCCACAACAGCTCACTAATTTTCGTACCTTCCATCTTTTGTTTAACTGCTGACATGTTACGTGCTGACATGCACGTACACACGCACACACAATTAGTAAGCTCTGGAATCTTCTGCTACTTTTCTAATCTTCCTACACTTTTAATATTATTTCATACATATAAATATCGTTATCTTTAATTTATTAATATTTTAATAAATATAAATGTCTCTTTTGTACCGACTTGACATTCACTCGGAGCACAAACTCGCTCCGCCCGATAGTCTAAGACAAGTGCTCTTGCCAAGTACGTAAAACAGCACACGTGTCCGCTTTTATATTTTGCCTTTCGCCGCGGAGATTGATTTCCCATGCCGGAGAATGAGAATAGCAGGCCCACGTTCAATCATCCTATTTTTGCGCTATATTTAATATTTATGCATACATTTTTTTTCTTACATTTGTCTATTATTTTACCTATATTCTTATATTAATTTTCTATCTCATACTTACAACCAACCGAATAATATCTTGTTCGAATCCTTTCTAATGTTCTATTTCCACCGGAATGTCCTCCCAAGGGACTGTCAGGTGTTTTCTTTAAAATCTAACTTTCGCTTGAGGAACAACAATTTCTAAAATATGTGATTTCATATTTAGGTGCTTCCATTTTCTGTACAAGGCGTTTCTTTCAATAAATAGAGAATCCTATTGCACTCAGTAAACTTTCAACGATGATCCTATTACCGACATTTTTTACCAACCTGGTCTCCTTCTTCTTTCTTTCACTAATAGAATTAATATAATACTAATATAGAAATAATACTAATTGTCTTATTCTTTCACTGCCAATTGCTCTAATTCCTAAATTCTTCATCTCTAAAGATAATCCTCCTTATTGAATTCGTACGTTTCTCTATCGTCTCTTGTTTAGCACAACTACATTTACTCTCTTCGCCTAAACATTTGGATAAAACATCTGCGTTGCTATACGACAAAGTGAGCCTGGATATCGCCTAATCTCTGCAGATGCATAAATATTCATTTTTATCACTCATTATGCCTAGGGTTACGCCTAAATTATTATTTTCTTGACAATCACATATATCTAATCATTTTCCTAATCCTACAATAATGACGACACACTTTGATGGACGACACACTATCGCGGCGAGCTACTTTCATCTAGTTGCGCAATACTTTCTTTGGCCTTATTAAAGATTTTAATAAAATAAGTGATTACCATCTCTTTTCCATCATGAACATCTGATAAAATCCCTCTCATCCCATTACCGGAAACATCAATGTCTTTCCAACGGAAAATCTACCATTGCCAATACCGTGATAGTCTCCTTTAACCTCTCAAAGGATTTTTCAAAAATCTGAATTCAAATTTTCATTTTCCGCTAATGAATACAAATGTTTTGAGATCACGGAGAATTCTTTTACAAATCTTCGATAATCTAAACAAAATTTCAAAATGCTGTAACTTGCTTTCTATTTGAGGCTACAGTTTCAGTCTTTCCTGGATCGCGCAGAAAGACCCCATTCCGACATCATATATGATAAATACCTCACTTCCCTCTCGATAATTTGCACTTCTTTGAAATTATTTTTAAATCCACCGCTTGTAACTACGCAGAAATCTTTTGTAAATTTTCTAGCATATCTTCAAAAACACGGCTATTAATAATTAAATCATCAAGGTATATCAAGCAAATCCAATTCTCTAAATCTTGAAGGATATGTTCCATTAAACTCTCAAATGTGTCAAATGAAGTATTACATGATCCGTAAGACTTAACTTTGAATTGCCGAAGTCCATTCCCTACCGAGAACGCTATCTTCTCTCTAATAAATGTTTATCTGGCAATATCCACTTTTTAAGTCAAGGGTCGTGAATTATGCACTTCCAGATAATCGGATTAAGCAAATTGTATATTCGCTGCAACGAGTACGGAATACGGAACCATCAAGAACTTTCGTTCTAGTAGATCACTGCAGAAACCCAAGGGTTCAAAGATTCTTCTGTCACTCGCTGAATCCTTGTATTCTCGATAATCTAATTTACTTCTACTCTTAAGTGAAGAGGAATCCTCCTAGGAATTTGTTTCATGGCGTAAAAATCAATCAACTCTACAGTGAGATCCACGATTCCTCAATTTTCGCCAATAATATCTTCTGAAAACTCTTCTGCGAAACTATGATGAAACTATCAGGAATCTTTTTTTTGCTCCATTGAAAGATTCTTGGAATTTTCCTGAAGAACATTATTTAAACTATTAGTTCTTTCGATATCCTCGTTATCGAACCTGAATTTCCTATTACAATGTTTCAAAACAGCTTGGTCTTTGACAAAAAGTCTCGCCTTAAGATACAATCGTCGACTATAACTAAAATTAACTTTTCAGAAAGTTCTCCTAATTCTATTAAAACTTTCAGCTTTTTCATAGCAGACGAAACTTCCCCAGTAGGATAACGCAATCTCTTCCCCATCAACGTGCTCTTTTCTAACGAACGATCAATGAGTCATGGATTTACTATTTTGAACCTATATCCAAAAGAAAGATACACGCTCTGCCATTCACATATCTCTGAAAGTTGGTAGAATTGTATTCAGCTTGCAAATAACGATATTACTTTCAAAATAAAGAGATCGGGATCTCTTATTCTCAATCAAACTCGACTCCCTTAATTCAACTATTTCTAGCATCACTTTCGTACCTTTTTCAGACAATTCGATCGAAAATGTCCCTTCTCGCCGCACGACCAACATTAATCAACGTCGCTAAGTTGTTTCCTTCTAGCGTTTCCGTTCTAATTTGCTCAATCTCTAAAAAAATTTGTCTCAGTATTGCTTCCCTATACAAGTCTCCTATTCTAGAAGACCTGCTCATTTCTAATAGGAATTGATTTTTGATTAAATCTTGATTTTGTAAGAAATAAATATTGTTTTCCTGTACATTTCTAATTTCCAAAGCCTTTGTTTCAGTTTTTCTATGGTATAAATGAATTCTTAATCGCGTTTATAAATTGCGTGATTTTATCCTAGTCCTCCAATCTACATTAAAAATATACGAGTGTTAAACGATTAAAATCTGCGTCCAACACCGCTAAATGTTCCCTCGCTCTATACTTCCGACTACTAAATTCTTTGTTATTTTTCTGTACACTAAGATTCTCCTAGAATCTCATTTCCAAATGCAATTTTAATTCTGAGAATGTTAAACCAAGCGAATCTTTTACTATCTCCAAAACAGCTTACATCATCTCAGGTTAGCACAACGTGAGAGCTATCGCCTTCGCCGACTCATCCCTGCAAAAAAATTCGAAATTTGCTAAATATTCCCAGAAATATTCTATTTCGTTAAAATTATCCGGGTTCGCCAAATAATCTGATTCTGTTATCGGATTTCCAATAGAATTTATGAAATTGACAATCCTCTCTGGACTTTCATCTCTTTTCTTCTTCTAGAAAGATATGATCGTAAATACTTAGATCAGATTGCCTTCTTCACAAGTCAGTAATGAAGAGAAATTTGTTTCGTCCTTCGTAAAGAAAGATTTTACATACTTCTCGTAAACTTTCCCAATTTTGTATTAATCACAATTATATTTTTTAATTTATGATACAATTTATTGACTTTTTTATCAGGGCTGAATTAAATTTCCCTCGGTTCTTACAAATATAAAAGGATAAAAAAATATCTTCTCTGATGTAGTTAATAAGGCTACGGCATGAATAAACGGACATTTTTGTTCAAGCATTTCTTTTGTAAGAACATACTTTATATCATGTTTTGCTCTAAAGAAGGAATTGTTGTTTCCTATTCTGGTTTAATCGATATTAATAATCTACTCAATGTCAAAATTAAGAATGAATATTTTTCTTCTGTATTCAGAACTCTTCTAAAATTGACGACACTTCCTCCATCTTGGCGAATTCTTCAAAGCTGATGAATTTTGTAATTTTTCGCTTTCTGATTATATCTTCTTTTTTATATGTTCCACACAAGCAGGACTGGTCGTGAAATTAATCTTGTCCGATAAAAAAGAAAAAGCATTCATTGCCCATTGCTGTAGAGTCCTCGTCGTAATTTGAACGCCGATAAAATTAATCGTTACATATTTGAACCATTACTTTTTCGAGTATATGACGTATATTTTATTTGCTCCAAATCGTGCCTAGCTACCAGGAATCGTTTGTATGCCTTATAATCAATAGTTTTTCATTTATTAAAATGAATCCTCGTTTGACACATTGTTTCCATTGATAGAAAACTCGTTTGCTTTTCAACCGAGAAGCTCCATTTGGATGTAAGCTCTTCAAAGTTCATGTTGGATGAACTGTTGTAAAATCCACTGTTCTTTCTTTGTACGCCAAGGGTACATAATTCATTGGATTGACGCGAATTACTCTGTCACAAACTCATCGTTATCTTTCGGTAGACCTTCATACTACAAGAAACAAACAGAAAGGAGGAATATCCATTACCATTACATATTCTTGCAGTTCACCTATCTCCTCGACGTCTTTTTCGTAAGAGAAACGACACGTGCAATTTGTAAATAAACATTAACTCTTCATATTCAATTAATGTTACGTGCATTAATTGCTCTACATCTCCTGAAAACATTCATCAGTTATTATTATAATGTTATAACCACTAATAATATTATTTAGAAGAAGCTAATAATTTATGTTCTGTTGCAAAAAGAATTGCAATTCTACGTTTAGCAATAAATTCGCAATACCTTAGATTACTTCGTACGTTATCGATGATACATGTGTATCGATGATGAGATAACATATTATGCACAAAAACGTGATAAATGTAGATCATTTCTCCTATTATATATTTACTGTACGTCGTAATCATGTTTCTATATAGATACATATGTCTAGGATATTTTAAGTGATTTTGAGTGACAGAGAAGAGGTATGTAAAAAAATTTGCCAAAATCTGTATAAACTGGAAGAAAATGAACCACTGAATAAACCGATCTTGGCTGAACCTTATTATACATGTTTCCCGAACAAAAGTTATTTAATTATTGGCTCTTTGAGTGGTTTTAATTTAGAATTAATCGATTGATTAGATCTTTGAAATGCTAAAAATATTGTCATTACTTTGAGAAACGGGTTATAAAATGGTTATCAATGAGAACCAAAAGATTGGAATCATATGGCGTGAATATTAAGATCCTTGTCGATCCCGATGCGGCTAAATGAGAAGACTGCGAGTTTATAGTAAAATCAGCAATAGATCAAGGTCCCATCGATGGTATATTTAACCTCGCGGTGTCTTTGAAAGATTGTATTTGTTGTAACCAAACGATGAAAACTTTTGAAGAATGTTTCAAGGGAAAGGTCTGGGCAACGAAACGTTTGGACGAAGTTACTAGAACGCTTTATTCAGATCTTCGGCATTTCGTAGTCTTCTCTTCCGTCTCGTGCGGAAGAGGAAATGCTGGCCAAACGAATTATGATATGGCTAATTCCATTATGGAAAGAATATGCGAAAAAAGGGTAGAAGAAGGTTTGCCTGGATTAGCTATTCAATGGGGAGCGATTGGAGACGTCGGTCTTGTCGCGGATATGCAGGATAATGATAAAGAATTTGTTATTGGCGGTACTCTGCAGCAAAAAATAATATCTAGAAAAATAATATCTAAAAAAAATAATATTTAGAAGAAATGAATCGATTTTTGCTACAGGATAAACCTATAGTTGCTAGTATGATAGCCGCTAAAAAACGATTAGATGGCGGTCGTGCGGACAATGTCGTAAATGCTGTCTTAAAAATTATGTATAAGTTTCGGTTTATCCGAATTATGGTTATTGCTAAATTTAATAATTTTATTTTATTTTCGCTAGCTTTTTTTTTCTTTATCTTATTTAAATAAAGAATTTTTGATTATAGGTATTAAAGACTTAAAGAGCGTCAATCAATAAACTTCCTTGGCTGAACTTGGAATAGATTCTATGATGGGTGTGGAAATAAAACAAACATTAGAGCGTAAATGTGAAATATATTTCAGCGCGGAAAATATTCGCAGCTTAAACTTTGCCAAACTTGTGGAAATAGATAATAAGCGGAGAGGTGATATTAATCGTATTGAAATTGCAACCGATAAAATATTATTTGGTACAAAAGTATTGATGCTATTGTTCGGCGAAAAACTTTCCACCGAAGAAATTATTTCCCTTAAAACTAATCCAGAGGAAGGTCGGAGTTAGATATTCTTCATTCTGGGTATTGAAGGTTACGGTATTATTTTCAAAACAGTAGAATCGGAAATTAAGTCGCTTGCGACTTGTTTCCAACTTGCTACAAATTATAAATTGAAAACAATAGAAGAAATGGCCCTTTCATTTCTACCGTTATACACTTTTATTGAAGATATATTTGATTAAATTAAATAATATTGAATCTCTTGTATTAAAATGTTATATAAATTTTCAAGTAAAGCAAATAGATGTAGATACATGGGACCAGAGATATAGGGAAGTGCAATACTCATAAAAAGAAATGTGTTCAATACAGGCCTGAGAGATAAATGAGCATAATATCCGTTTGTTTGAAGGAGACCTGCAGGCGTCAGCAAGAAAACTAAAATCAGGGAAAACTTGAACCATGTTCATTCCAGATTATACCTCATGAAATGATACAGTTTGTAGCCAAGACTAAAATTAAATGACTTAAATCCTACTCATACCATGAAAACAGATAAAGTCTCGTTTTAGTGGAGGACTTAGAAGCTGATCTTTATCCCAGAAGAAGACAGGAACGTAGCAGTAGGATTAATAACCTGCAGGCCCTTATATATACTCGATTCGACTAGCAAATTGTTTAAACAATCGTTGTTACCTTGGATGAACAAGACAATACTCTCAGAGCTGACAAGTTATCACCAATATAATTTGAATTCTAGACTCCAGAATGAATGCTAGATACGACGCTGTAACCCCTGAGAATAGTGGTTGATGCAGTAGACACGAGCAAACCCTATTAGAAATGTTGGGATAAGACCCTAAGTCGCTTCGTCGCTAATCCCCTCCGCGGTTCCTTCGAGAGAAGTGTTAGCTAATCTCACTAATTCTCTAGCAAAAAGAATTAACGGTTCTGAAGATCCTAGATTTACTATGATGAATATAATTTAGGTTAAGTTAGAGAAATAATGAATAATGAAGCTCCTACCCCTATTACTGATTTTCATATAGATGCTGGAATAACGTATGGTTTATGTCCATGAAGTAACGATCAGTTGGTTGGTTATCTGCATAAATAACTGATGCTCAGATTTTTTAAACATTTTCAAATGCAAAAAAAAGCTTGCACGGGGAAATTATGATAACTCACTCAATCATTTTAATAAGCTTTGGCCAGATAATCTTATGGTAAAAATAAGGAAATACGTATTCAATTGTTTATGTCAAAGAATCTGAGTTTAAAATATTGTTAAATTTTGGAAAAATTTATAGCTTCTTTTAGACTTTATAAGCAAAAAGAAAAATTCTATAAGCAATGTATAGTATATTGGTAATTCAGGAATTTTAGGTTCGAGACTGACATGGCTTTTATTATTGTATGATGTTTTTATTATGGTATCGATGTAAAAAAAAATAATGAACTAATTTAATCTTTCTTTCTTATTTGATAATGTAGTGAGGTATTACTATTCAATATTTTATATTTATTTTCTCTACTGATGGCTGACATGAATTTTACGGTGATCTGTGCTAGATAGGTAAAATACATAGGTAAAAATACATAAATAACGAATGAAATCAAGTTTATAGTAATAATAATGTGAAATTACACAATATTTGTGTCGCAATATCATGCTAGTGGATTAATTATTAAGTAAAAATAATAAGTAAATAATAAGTAAAAAGTGTTGACGAAGCTAATTTTTATCACTACTGCGACTGAAACTAAACGCTATGCAAATATATATATATTACTTTATTACATTTAATTCTTATTAATCCTGCTGAAGCGGTTCACGATTAATCACCGTTGCAATTTCATTGTTTTCTAATATCGTGGAATGATTGCCATCAATAACATATACTTCTACTTTGCCGCCAGTTATCTGAAAATAACAGTATTTTATAATAGATTAATGTTATATTTATGAAGTATAAAAATTTTTAAACTTACTTCCTGTAATCCATAATCATACGAGATATGTCGTACAGACGATAACATCGGTTTGAACAATGTGATTGGAGTTCTTATATATGGTATTGGTTCTGGATTATATTTCATGGATGCTTGCAATCTCACATAAAATGAAAGTAGAGCGTTTTTTATATCTCATTCCAAATATAATTGCTTGTGTTCGGGAGCCAATACATTAACGAATGCATTTACTTTCTCATCCCACATTTTGGATTTTTCTAATTCAAGTACGAGCTAGAAAGTAACATTTCGAAATTCGTTTGACAATAGCGAGAAATAGGAAAAGAGAAAAATAACGAACCTGTTCACTATTAACAAATGTAAGTGTCTGCGCTATAAAAACAAAAAGTTTGTTTCGTAGTTCTTCCTCCGAGGACGATTGAAACTGTTGATCTACAAGTTTTTTCAATAGTTGAGGAGCACCGTCTATCAAAATTAGCTGGCCTTTAAATCCTTTGGCTTCTAATTGTCGTGTGAGTTCAATTGTTACAAGCGATCCGAATGAGTACCCCACTAAGGTAAAATCTTTTCGATCTTTAAGTTTCTCTAATATATTCTGTAATATGTAAAATTACATATCATTTTAATACAACAGATTGAATAATATTTAATTTAATCAAATATATCTTTAATAAAAAAGTATACCGGTAGAAATGAAAGGGCCATTTCTTCTATAGTTTCTAATTCATAATTAGGCCCAAGTTGGAAACAAGTCGCTGGCGACTTAATTTTCGAGTCTAATGTTTTGTGTTTTGAAAATGATACGATAGCCTTCAATACCTGGAATGAAGAATATCTCGCTTCGACCTTCCTCTGGGTTAGTTTTAAGGGAGATAATTAGTTCGGAGGAAAGTTCTTCGCCGAACAATTGCATCAATATCTTTGTACCAAATAATGTTTTGTCGGTAGCAATTTGAATACGGTTACTAACTTCTGTTCGCTTATTATCTATTTCCATAAGTTTGGCAACGTTTAAGCTGCGAATATCTTCTGCGTTGAGATATATTTCATACTCGCGCTCTAAAGTGTGTTTTATTTCTACACCCATCATAGAATCCATTCCAAGTTCAGCCAAGCAAATTTGTTGATTGACGCTCTTTAAGTCTTTAATACCTATAATCAAAAATTCTTTATTTAAATAAGATAAAGAAAAAAAAAGCTAGCGAAAATAAAATAAAATTATTAAATTTAGCAATAACCATAATTCGGATAAACCGAAACTTATACATAATTTTTAAGACAGCATTTACGACATTGTCCTCACGATCGCCATCTAATTGTTTTTCAGCGACTATCATACTAGCAACTATAGGTTTATCCTGTAGCAAAAATCGATTCATTTCTTCTAAACATGATGTTATTTTTTGCTGTAGAGTACTGCCAATAACAAGTTCTTTATCATTATCCTGCATATCCGCGACAAGACCGACGTCTCCAATCGCTCCCCATTGAATAGCTAATCCAGGCAAACCTTCTTCTACCCTTTTTTCGCATATTCTTTCCATAATGGAATTAGCCATACCATAATTCGTTTGGCCAGCATTTCCTCTTTCGCACGAGACGGAAGAGAAGACTACGAAATGCCGAAGATCTGAACAAAGCGTTCTAGTAAATTCGTCCAAGCGTTTCGTTGCCCAGACCTTTCCCTTGAAACATTCTTCAAAAGTTTTCATCGTTTGGTTACAACAAATACAATCTTTCAAAGACACCGCGAGGTTAAATATACCATCGATGGGACCTTGATCTATTGCTGATTTTACTACAAGCTCGCAGTCTTCTCGTTTAGCCGCATCGAGACCGACCAGGATCTTAATATTCACGCCGTATGATTCCCATCTCTTGATTCTCATTTGTTGATAACCATTCTTTAAGCCGTTTCGTGAAGTAATGATAATATTTTTAGCATTTCGAAGAACCAACCAATCGATTAATTCTAAACCAAAGCTACCCAAGCCGCCAAAAATTATATAACTTTTGTTCGGGAGACATCTATAATAAGGTTCAGCCAAAATCGGTGTATTCAGTTGTTCATTTTCTTCGCGTATCTTTATTAGTACCTACGAAATTCAAGATGGATTTCGAGTTATAATTTAAGATACTACAAATAATTGAATATTAAAACAACGATCACAACTTACTTTTCCAATATGTTTACATGCAGCCGTGAATCTAAAAGCTTTCTCTATTTGATCTCTGCCGAAGATGCTTCTTACAATAGGTTTGATTGCATTTTCTTTAAGGAGTTTGTTTACTCTTGAACTTATTTCATTTCTGATTCCGTCCTTGGTAACTATAATTTGATCTAACATTACAGCATGAAAACTGATCTCCTTCAAAAAGACATCGATGTCTAACGGATTATCTGCGGCTAAGTCAAACTTTCCATTTTCTAAAAATCTCCTTTCATGAGCTAAACAACGCAGAGATGCTAGAAGTTTTTCTTCTGATAAAGAATTTAGAACTATATCTACACCTCTACCGTCGGTTTCTTGCAAAATCATTTGTTCGAAGCTAGTATCTCGAGAATTTCCAATATGATTATCGTAGATATTGGGAAATGTTTCTTTAATGAATTTATGTTTTTCTGATGTACTAACTGTAGTGAATACTTCACAGCCTTCATGAAGAGCTAAGGTAAACACCAGTTTGGCCAACACCACCAGCACCAGAGTGGATAAGTTTTCTATCACCCTTTTTCATTTCTCCGTTAATATAAAGTGCAGCAATACATGTGGAATATACGCATGGTACTGTCGCTGCATCTTCCAAATCCCAACTTTCAGGCTCGGTCCAAGAAAAAATGTCGTCCATTTGGCAAAGATTTGATAAGCATCTGAAAAAATGTTGTTCATTTCATTTTCTGTTATTTTCTATATGCGATCTCATGATTTTTAATTAGCTCACTTGTTTTGATTAAGTCCCATAATACGTCGACCATCAATAGTGATTCCGCTATATTCTAATCCAAGTACGCAGTCAACATATCTTCTTTCCTGTTGAAATTTATCTAATCCTATTTTACCTGTTGCCAACATTACGTCTTTAAAGTTTAACGATGCATAATGGATGCGAACAAGATCTGCCTTTTGATAGTCCTTCGTAATTGGTCCTTCGAGCCAACATAAAACTTAAATCTCCGCGTGACTGTAAAAAAGTATTATTTCATGATATTCGATGAAAATTTGATGAAATGTCCTTACATACCAACTGATTAACGAAGGCATGATGCATAAGCTTTGGTTCACAGGATGGAAGTAGCTGATGCCTATATGATCCCCATACGTTTCCTGGTCGTAAAACATTGATGAAAAGATCGATTTCGAATTGTTACGAATAAAGGAGCAATTCTAAAGAAAATTTCGGGGCTGTAAGATCCTGGACTAAAACAGCTCGAAAGATTTTGCCTCCAGATTCTTTCTGTAAGCAATTAATGAATCCTAACAGACCAGATTCAAAGTTTCCTTCCTCAACAAGTATCACTCTCGTGTTATCTTCTTGTGTTTCATTGGCAAGCACATTTTCTACTTCATTCAACCAGTTAAATTCATTGCTCCTAACATTAATACATAGAATATTTTTCGAAATTTTCTTGATCTTCTTTAACAATATCCACGATTCCTCGAAAGCACGTTTCTCCAAAACTATACCTAATCGAAATTCCTTTAGAATAGAATAGTCCAATGGTATATTTTCCTTTACGCACGATAAAAGGAAAGCCCCATCTTTTGTAGATTTTAAAAGTTATTTTAAACTTTCCTTTTTTTCATTGGTTAATAAACAACATGCAACTGTTAATATCGCTACATCATCTGTTCGTAATTTTGTTGATTTTGAAATTTCAACATATTTAAGAATGTCTTCTTCGCTAAATTTCTTTGGTGGTGCAAATAAATTAATGCTTGCTTGAATCGAAGGTAAATTGGCGAGAATGTCTCTGAACAATGGAGAAACAAGTTTTTCCGCAGATATATTGTCATTATCCTCAACGAGTTCTATTGTTTTCACTTTCTTCATTGGTATATTCTCAAGAGTAATATGCATACATAACGTTAATATTTCGCGTAATGACATTTCCCTTCTGTCACGATAAGCAATGAATTTATGTTCTTCGATAATTGGATCACTGACAGGTTTCTTCCGAACAATCTCACTGGCCCTAATATTATGAATTTCCACACCCTCTGTTACAATCACATCAATATCCTCAAATAATTGTACAGGTACATCTGAAATAATATTATTGAATATAAAGGAATTTGCTATATAGATTCACTTTGAATTAAAAGTAAATATTTAACATTTTTTATTGGTTGTCAAACTTTGCAGATATCGTTGATGAGCTCTAGTATCTATTATCAATTTTCGAATACCAGTCGGTACGAATAAACCTCGGGTATCTAAAATGAGTATTTTCATCTGCAATATGTTATCCAGGAATGCTACCCAATTTCTTTTCCACTCGATATGTCCTTTTTTTCCTGAAACTGAGGCACTGTTTAAACTTCGAAAGAGGCCGCTATATTGGTAACCACGCAGTTTCAGCTCTTTATAAATATCTTTCTCATCTAATTCTTCCTTCTCATTGCCAATATTTGATTTGATCAAATCAAGGGGTATTTTCTCTTGTAACAAGTTTGTTGCAACACGTATCACTCCAGTAACAATAGCAAGACCTCCTTCGGCCACTTCGAAATTACCACTGCCTGTTCATTCAAAGAACGACATATGTTAACTTCTTTAAAACAATATGTAGATACTAGTTGTGGAGAGTGGATACCTTTTTGAATCATGACTATCATTTCAATTTTGCCTTTTTTCGGAATGGAGGTAGCTCGATTAAACTTTATATTTTCATTGACAACAAATAATTCCATGTACAATTGTCCTATTATCATGCCGAAAGTTTGCCAAACTAAACACAAATATCCTGTCGCTGGAAACAAATTTCTGCCATCGAGCACGTGACCAATAACGTACTGAAATTTTACATAATCGATCGATATTTCAAATATTCGTTCACCAGAATCAATTCTCTCTTGTCTATTGTAATCTGTCACAAACCAGTCGTCTGAATGTTTCCATCTAAACACATAATAACGTTGAATTTTTATGTTACATTCAGAAGAAATAATTATTAGCCTTTTTCGTTCTCTATATCCTCGTAATTCTTACTTAATAAGTGGGGATATCATTGGAGTACCTCGACTGACCGGATATTCTACGTGTGGATATAATTTAGTCAGATCTAGCTGTATACCGCTGTTATAAATCTTCCCTAATGCTTGCAGAAAAATGATCACGTTATTTTTATCATTTAGATGATTTAATGCAATATTCCTGACGGTTGGTTGCAATGATTTTCTTAAAGTCGCTTGTAGTAGATTTTGCGATCCAATTTCAATTGTGACAACATTGTTCGGAATCAGAACTAATGATTCTGCAAAGAGTACAGGTTTCAACAGGTTATTGGTGTGATACTCAGTTGACAAGAGTTTTGCGGCTGATGTCGACCACGCGTTTCGTGGCACCGATGTACTGAGCCATTTTTCACTACTTCCCTTCGCTACTGGTATTACTTTTTTTAAATATACAAAAAGTTTTGATCCAACTGCTGCTATATATCGTCTATGATAAGGTATATTATTGCACGCTACCTCTTCCACGATAACTTCAGTTGCCTTCCAAATACAAACACATTCAAAAAAATCAATTTAATAGTAGGGAATATTTTTATTGGTAAGATCCTGATTATCTTCAAACGAACCTGTAATTTTTTAACGAATTTCTTCACAGAATCGGTCGGTCCGCTAACAGTTGTATTTTTAGTTCCATTGTGACATGCGATGTCGATATCAACAGGACAGCAATTTCTCAGATCTTCATAGGAAAGCCCTACCGTTGCCATAGAACCATGAGATACTTCTGTTTCCATCAAGGCAATTCCTCGCGAATATGCTGCTAATATCATTTCCGCTGCTGTAAAACATCCATCTGCGTCGGCACATCCAAGTTCACCAACGGAATGTCCGATGATGTAGTCTGGTACTACACCTACGATAGTTAAAAGATCTACCAAGCCGATCTGTAAAGATTTTTTCCTTTTGTTAGATCTTATCGAACATATGCACTTTTCCCAAATAAATAAACAATTGTCGATATTACCTGAACTGCAGCAATTCCGTCGATTGAATGCAAGATATTGTCGAACATGCTATTATCTTTTTCAGTTAAAATTTTATAAATATTCAATTTATACTGCTTTCATACAGCATCGCATTTCTCTATAGCTTTAGCAAATATAGGGAATCTCATTAGACTTTGACCTGTAAATTACAAATTCTACTTCCAGTACATTTGATCGCAATGTTTATTATTTTTATAGTTACGAAGAAATAATAGTACAAAAATATTCGTACCTGTAACAGACCAGTGCGATCCCATTCCAGAAAAAACAAACAATATTAGTTTTTTGATACCAGAATAATTTTTAATTTCTCTCAATTTTTCGTCAGACGATTTAGAACTAGTTATCGTGTATCCTCGACATAAATGACTTGTTGTTTCTTTGAGATGAATATCATGAAGGAGACGAATAAATTCGACATCTATCGGTCGATTATCGATCTACGTAATAGGATGTTGAAATTGTATTGATCTATTTTACTGTAGAATAAACAAGCATAACATCTTTATGTTTTCTATTTAAAAGAACATTTCACCTACATCATTTAATATGGTTACAATTGCTTCTTCGGTACGTCCAGAAAGAGTTACCAGTCTAGGCAAATCGTAATCTGGCAATCCTTTATTGACCTTTGTTTTTGGATTTGATTTAAGTAAGACGTGAGCATTAGTACCACCAAAACCGAAGGAGTTAATGGCTATGTATTCCCCATCAAACGGAGACGTTTCGGTAACAGCCATGATTCTCCCTTCTGTAAAAGCTTTCACGCCTTTGCGTAGTCGATTAAGATTGATATTTGGTGGTATTAGGCCTAACTCCATCGATATTATCGCCTGTAATATATCAAAGAAACGAAACTGAATAATTGTCTCGTCTTATACTTCAAAATATGTTTAGCTTAGCAATGGAGCACATTCCACTGGCTGGTTCGGTATGACCCAAATTTGATTTGATGGAACCGACTTTAAGAGGATTGTTTCTGTTTTTTGTGAAAATCTGATCTATAGCATTAATTTCTACAGGACCAACGACTTTAGTTCCTGTACCATGAGCTTTGATGTAATTTATACATGCTGTTTGTACACCGCATTCATCGTAAAATTCTTTGAAAAGAATACTCTGAATTTGGCTAGAAGGAAATGTTATTCCCTGTTTCTTATAACCATCGCAATTAGTTTTCGCATGGATAACTGTTGCATAGATTCTTTTAGCATTTTTTTCCTTTTTGCAGAAATATAACAACTACGGCTTCGCTGCGCACGTAACCATCTGCATCTTCGTCGAAACACTTGCAACGAACATCCTCAGACAATATTCCTATTAGAGAGATACAAGATAGAATAATTGTTTAATACTCTCATGATAATTCGAAAAAAAAGGACAAATGCTTCAAGAAAATATCATAATCAATATCTAAACGTTTAAATTGCAAAGTTAGGAATGGATGAAGGCAAAGATTTGATCCAGCGACGATCGCGTAATCGCATTGTCCGTTATGTATAGCTCTATATGCGTGTTCCATCGCAAATAGACTTGAGCTGCACATGGTATCGATGTTACATGTTGGTCCAGTGACGTCCAACCAATTAGAAATTCTGTTGGCCATATAAGCTTTGCTACAGCTTATGATACCAAAACCATTTATCTACAATTGAAAAGACGTATCATACGACTTATCCGACTATATAAGTAATTGTACATAATTAATGCGTCTATAAACTGATCGTTTGATCGATTCCCCTACCTGGAGTTTGTCGTAGAACCAAGTTTTCTCTGTATCGGAGAAGCAAGAACCTAAGAATACACCTGTCCTCGTTCTACGAAGATCTTTTGGATGAATTCCAGCATCTACAATAGCTTCATAAGTATGTTCGAACAATATTCTGCCCATAGGATCCATAGTATGTGCTTCTTTAAAATCGACGTCAAAAAATAATGCATCGAATTTCTCAATATTGTTAATCTTCCCCATTCGTCGTGGAATTTCTGAATCCTCTAATAAAAGGTAAAGATAGAAAAATATTAATATTGTTTAATGGTTACGTTGTTAAATAAAATAGATTTTATACGTATAATCGATACCTGTATTTATTCCGTTATCTGTGATACAATCTTTGCGATTAAAAATATTATCTTTCAATTCATACAAATTGTCGGATTTTGGAAATCTACCAGCGATTCCGGAAATAACAACATCTTCGCCTGGTTCTAGATCGGCATATTTGAAAAATTTGTACGATTCCTCTTGCTCCTTAAACTCATTCAGGACGTTATGATATTTTACATTCGTTTGTCTGAAATAGAAATTGGACACGAACTGAAATTGTTAACGAAGAATTCTTCTTTTTAATAATTCTTTCCGTCTCCATGAAATTCGTTATATCACGTCACGTATTATAAGTTCTTGTATCTTTCCGTTCGACTTATTCAAATGAAGATGTATTTTTAACGGACCTTAATGAATTTGTTTATTCCTTTTATACTAATTAGGTACGTCATGGTCAATGAAAGAGCACTGTTCAATATAGAAACGATAAAGTTAAACAGTAAAATGTATGCAGGTGTATATAAAGTGTATATATAATATGTATATAAAGTATATATATATATATATATATATATATATATATATAGTGTGTATATATAAATATATGTATATATATATATATATACACATATATATGCAGACACAGGAACACATAATATTTATATACCTACGCGTGCGCTTACATAAACACTCATATAAAGCTATATCTGTTCCACATGTCCTTACTTTTCATATCTATATATATATATATATATATATATATATATATATATATATATTTACACACACACACATTCTGATACATAAAATATGTTTATATCTGTGCGTACGCACATAAAAGTATATCTTTATCTCAATATCTTTATCTTTCATATGTAATACTTAACAAAATAGTACAAACATATATTACACTTTGTTTACCTTGTTTATTCCTTTAATAAGTTTTGTTAAAACATTATAGCGAGCCTTATAAAATCGTGTTTTGTAATATATATTTTTAAATACATAAATAAAATAGGTAAAGACGAATCAGTATTATCTGACGAGTTTTCTCTAATACAAAAATTTTACCTTCTCCGTGTTACTTTTTTGTTACTTAAAATTTAACATGTCTTATAACGATAAGGAGAACAAAAGTAAAAATAATAAGTGAACCCAAAAGGCGACTTATTTCGATACCAGAATAATAATTAATATATGATGATAATATAATTTAAAGAAATATTTTGTATGCTATCTAACCTTGAGATATATGCATAGTGAAAAAAAATAATATGGAGTAGCAAACAAACGGGCGACGCATAATTTGAGACTATTTATCATTTTCAGTTCAAAGCGCGTGTAAATTGATCGACAAGTATTGACCAAATATGAATTATCAATCAATTTATTTAGTCATGTGACTATCGTTTCGGTGTATAAGCTTGTTCTGTTAGTTCCCTCTCACGCGTATGTAACAACGTATGTGATTAGTAGACTGCGAATGTACACTTTTCAATCTCTCATATGTATATCTTTTGTTGATGGTAGCGTGTCTTGCAGAGATCTGTGCTAAATACGAAGTCGGTACGCATTTGGTTTACGATAAATGCATAGAAAAGAAAGAAATATAATTGATACATAAAAGAATTAGAATATAAATTTGCGACAAAAATAAGAATTTGTTGAATATTTTCTTAAAAATAATTAGTGAATACTTATATATTATATTAATTATAATAAACGCATAACAATCGTAAGTTAAGAGAAGGAAAAACTATATCGTTCGAAAACAAAAGAATCATTTCGTATATTTTTTCGAATATTGTTTGTATTAGACGGTCCGTCATGATTTGTTGGGAATTCGCGTTTCAAATCCTTACATAAAATGATACAATTTTCCTTCTTTTATTATCATAAATTACCGTCATCATATTTATCATGATGTATACAATATAAGTATATTCTTCTGTTTTTTTCTTCTTTTTACTGTTTCTGTAACTATATTATTACATTACATATTATTAGCATAGAAATAATAGTAATAATAGCAATAATATGAAATGAACTATCACAGAGGAAACGATATCAAAATAGCGCTAGGATGAAAATCTCATAGATGATGTGGAAACAAACTCATTTTTTGATCTTTATTAAATATAATATATACTATATATATACTAATTATTAATTTTGAAAAAATAATCGATAACTTTATGTAGTTTATATGCATTTGTCATCCAACAAAATTATATTGCTGCTATGTTTTATCCAGCATAGATCACCGCGAAATTGACGTCAGCCATCAGTGGAAAAAATAAATATAAAACATTGAATAATAACACCTTGATAAATTATCAAATAAGGAAAAAAGAGTAAATAAGTTCATTATTTTGTTTTACACCGATATAATAAAAAAAAACCATCGCAATCATGTTAACCTCAAACACGAAAAATTCCTAAACTACGTATCTGGATGCATGCTAATATACAATACATTACTAATAGAATATCTTTCTTTTTAGTTTACAAAGTTTAAAAGACACTGCAAATTTTTCCAAAATTTAATAATATTTTAGAAACTCATATGCATTGACGTAAACGATTGAATACTTATTTCCTTATTTTTGCCATAGAATCATTTGGCCAAAGCTCATTAAAATAATTATCGTAGCTACTTCGTGTTTCTCCGCGCATGCAGCTCATTTTTTGTCTTTGGAAATGTTCAAGAAGTCAGAACATCAGCTATTTACTCACACAACCAAGCAAACAATCGCTACTTTACGGGAAGTGTCAAAGTACTACCTTATTTCTTCGCGAAAAACGTCAACATTTAAATCATCTATGAGAAAGAAGTAATTCTCGACCAACATAAATAAATAAGATCTGATATTAAAGAAGAAAGTGTAACATACGGCGTTGTTTCGGCGAAGTTTTTAAAAAAATTTTTATTTGTGCATAAACTATTCTCAAGAAAATATCATTTTTTAACACGATTTTCTGATTGGGTAATGGAGAGAGAGAGGGAGGGAGACAGAGAGAGAGATTGTGATGCGAGCGATAGCGATTAAAATGAATCTATATAACGAGAAGCGAGATGAATATAAAATAAGCCATGTGAAAACAGAAATTTGAAAGCTCGTAAGTAAGTAGTCAAAATCATAAAAATATTTAGTTCAAATTATTCCCCAATATGTAATTTTATGTGTAATAAAAATGTTTAATAACTTCAATCCATGCTTTTTGATTTCTCAAGAAATATTGCAGAATAAACTAATCGAATGCAAATATATGCCACCGCATCGTATTTATTAGATAAGCAGTTTTTCAGACATTCGGAAATTAAAATTTAAATGCGTTATGTATCGAATGAAATATTACGATAAGTTTGTTCGTTCATATTTTTACGCAGATTTACCCGACCTATTTTGAATATGTTGCTATTCAGACGACCTAAGTTCATGGTAAACCTATAAATACTAAAAGTTCAATAGGCCACTAATTTCCTATCGTTAACAGAACTGGAATATATTACTATATTATCATGTAAAGAGGAAATGTATTGATACGTCAAACGCCGTTAGTATTAAAAAACTAACAACCTTAGTACGTTCGATACCACATCGCGGAAAAGAAATTCTCTCCACTGCGCATTACATTTGTTTCGAAATTTTGCAAAATATACTGCAGATTTGTATTAATTTATGCAGAAATAAAGTAAAGATTGATGTAGAAATAAAATAAAGAATGCCTTCATATATCTGTGACGTTGGACTTTTAATGAAAATCCATGCGTTACAGATATATGACGCTGGTAAAGAACATTATTAAACTCATGTTATCATTGGAGACATCTCGAAAGCAGACATTTTACAAAATGTAAGAAGGCTCATTCTTATTATTCTAACGATAATAAAATAACTTGCGCATATCATTACTATATTTTTTGGGATTTATATTACTTTTTTTGGTAATTGCATTAATTTTCTACAGTACTAAGTTTTATACATTTTATAAAATTTATTCTTAACTACATTTCTTTTTATCTCCAAAACAATGATCAAATTCACCATGTCTTTTTCAATTGGAGATAAAAATATTCGAGTAATAAGATCAAATGTTGAACGGTGGCGGTTAATTATTAACTGAGAAAAATCGTCGGAAATATAAAAGAACGATAAATTTGTAAAAATCTAAAGGTATACGTTTACTTCTTGGATAAAAAGAGGAAGTAAAGATATTTATAAAGAATTAAAAACTTCAATATATCTCTTACTTATTGCGCAAAAAAGTCTTGAATAGTTTTATCTCTTTCAATCAAACTCTTTTTGATAGAACATCAAAATAAAATGAAATCTTGTTCAACATATACCACTTCCTTTTAAAATATTATATGGAAATATAATTTTTTAAATTGGTACAATCCACCTGTAGACCATCCTCCGAAGATAGCAGCTGTTATGTGACGAATTCAGATTTAGGGCAAAATATGCGCTCGTCATCGAATCTAGTAAATAACTCGGTTATTAGTATACCGAAATATATGCTTTATTATGATGCCATTAATCAGTAAATGATAGTTGAAGAAGAGGATTTTTGTGAAAGGGTTAGGCCAAAGATCGAAATGTAAATTGTGATCTGAACGATAGCTTTCACTAGAAGCACTTTTCTGGATAGAGGTTATTCATCCACTCGAATTCTCCTACCTTACTTTTTCTTTATAGCACGTTTAAGGTTTACTCTTTATTTTCACTTTATATACCATTTGTCGACTCTCTTAACTGTTTCACACACCTTAAGATAGTAATAATAATATGTAGTAGACTATTATATAACACGCTCACACTCGCAAAATCTTTCATAGCGAATGTATTTATTCGAGTATTTTCATTCTAACGATGATATTTTTGTAAAATAATATCGCATATATATATATATATATATATATATATATATATATATATATATATATATATAATATCTCGATTTGATTATGGGAGGTGATAAACTAAAATATGTATCTCTGTAAACAAAGTGATAAATCTGTGAACAAAGAAACGACAATTTACGTTCATTATTCACACTGTTAAATTTTATTTCTATTATATTATGAATCTTCTTCTAGCTCTCGTGTTGCTTTTCTTTTCTATGTTATATTTCATACTGTCCGTTTCTCTTCCAAGTCTTAATGACTCGATTTGTAGGCCACAAAGAAAAATTGTAAATAATAAAGGACAATGGAAGGGCGGAACATGAGACGCGCGGCAAATCTACCTAAAGAAAGTATACTTTCTTTACATATATATATATACGTAATGTAAGTATATATTACAATATGTTCTATATATATGGGTGTTTATATATACGTAAACAAACGGGTATATAAATATTTAATTATTTTTTTTAATTTTATTACATTTTACTATTTAATTTCTTTTATACCTATTTTTATTTCTTCTAGAGCAATAAGTCGTTTTTTCTTCTAATTGGACATATTAAAATAAAATAACAAACGTTTTTTTTTCTAGTTTTTATTTCGATTTTTGCACCTTTTGCTCATTTCTTTTGTGAATACAAAATTTTTGATATTTAAGTCTGCTCATTACCTTTGGGTTTTTAATGGATTACGTCATCAATGAGAGTAGACGCAATTCTTAGCCGATTTTAATGAACGAGATCTCAGTTTAAAGACGAAGGTTTAATCTACGGCACCATTTCGCCAGATTTTTGAAAAATCTTTATTTTCTTCGAAAAAAAAAATAATATTAAATAATCGTATTTATTCAAGAATAATTTACGCAAAAATAAAAAGCTATTTCCAAACTCCGCCAAAAGGGAAGACTAAATCTTCATCTTTTAAATGAGATTTTGTTCATTAAAATTGGTCGAAAATTACTTCTGTTAATTACGATAGACGCATGGCGAGGACAACGTTCCCTGTTTAATTTGTAATTCATATTTAGTCCATATCTACTGTTGAAGACACACATGCTTTGAACAGAAGGTTGTGAACAGTCATAAGCTTGTATTTAGCTTTGTTAGCAAGAAGCACTTATTTCACTTTCTTCCTTAAGAAACGCCTCTCAATGTTATTTTATTTCTATTCTTATCTATATTAAACATCTATAATCTAAGTACATACTTATCCCTTGTTGGATTTAATACTCGTATTTTATTCGATTTAATAATAGTTAAAAATAATTTCTAACATGACTTACTCGTAAGCTTACAATTTCCTTTTCATGGCCTCTAGATAATGGTAAAACATTTTTTATCACAATTTTATTTTCTCTTACTTCATAAAATAAATCAGTTGAACTAAAGGTTTGAACATTGAAAAGTTATTTGAAACAAACTTTATCTGAAACATTTTTGTATTGAACGTCCACTTTTTACGATATGTAACATTGTTTAATCAAAAAACTTAGAACAAATAAAAATGCACAACAGCTATGAATTCTTTTTTAAAAAATATTATTTTAATAAATATTCAAAAGATATGATGACCCTAGTCTTCTTAATATACTTAATAAAAATTAACTAGTAATATAATATCCTTGTCAATAAATGTTATGATTTATATGATACCATGTCCATATCTGATCGTAATGCAATTGATTCCGTACATCTTCTTAATTCACGATTAGTCGAAGTGTCTCAGTTTCATAATTTTTGTCATGCGAGTGAGTTTTAAAAATGTCACCCAAGAAAGGCCTTCTAACAAGCAGAAGAAAAAATAGAGGCAATCCATTGGCTTTAAGGAAGAAGAAAGAAGAAATAATTCTATAAAAAGAATGGAATGACTATCCAGCACATAAAGTGAAAATTTACAGAATCCATGTTTGGATACTATACAAGTAAGCACGAATAGTTTTATAAGTATAATAAAATTAAAATGTAATAAATGTGGTTTGCTTAGTCAGGTTGAAAGAAAGTGATGATGCATCGGAAATAAATTCAAATGTCAACGCCTGAATAGTATCTAGCAGCAGATATTCGCAATTAGAAGAACTTTGTGCCGTGATAAATATCACAAGCTTCTCCAATAGTACATGAATAAAATACCTTACTATTGTATCAAAATATTTTCGTAGTACGACATATAAACTAATATCCGAAGCTATAGAGGAGGAGACGAATATTGCTTATCTAAAAGAAGAAAGCAATCACGGTGATATTCCTTGTATCATCAACGTCACGGATGAATCATCCAAAAGGTAATCATCATTACCAAAAGGTAATATAAGAAACTATATAATTTGTTATCGGACGTAGCCGCAATCTTCAGTTTTGATACAAAAAAGATTTTATATATTGAGGTGCGTAATAAATATTGTTCTGTCTACGATCGGTTAAACGGTACAAAAGTAGCTCTTTGCGATCATCAATGCTACAAGAATTGTTATGGTCTGACAATACAGATGGAATTAGACACAATAGGAGTTACACGTTTCGTTGTAATGTCCAGATGTACGATTTGAAATATGTCAAATTGATCAGAGGTGAGAACAACGTACACTGGAAAATGATAAACGCTTTGCCGTATTGTCCAGAATTACTAATCGACAAGAGTGAATGCCGCAATCATATATTACAAAACTATTGTAGCCTTTTGCAGACTCTTTGTGTAAATAAATATCATGGCTCCGTCATTCAGCGAAATATCTTGTAGAAACATTTGAAACGTTTGCGATTCGCTGTTACGGTAGCTGTAAAATATTGTAAAGGATAACAAAAACAGTCTCTACATCAACGTGGAGGAATTACAGTAATATATTTGCAATGAGCTCTACCATGTTTTTGTTTATCGTGAAAAATGTAGCAAATGTAATTACACTGGTAAAGAAAAACCTAGTGAGATTAATCACATACAGAGAATGCAAAACATTGGTATTTTTAACGAAATATTATCGTCAATGCATTACGTAACAGCTAACGCGTCCAGTTTGATGTGGCATGTCCATAACAAACTTTGTCTTAAGCAGCTCATATCAAGCTCGATGCAAAGTTGCTGTCATCATTATGAATTCTGATCATTCATTGCATCGGGAAATAAATAATAAATTGTCAAGTAAATGTACGGACAACTTTACTTTACAGTATGTGAATAGAAAACGTCGAATTTGTGATTCACGAAAAGTAAAAAATTCTCAATATCCCGCGAAGAAATTTCATATTGAAAATGACGATGATTATGAACCAGACGCGATTTGTCCTCAGCCATTCTATTTATGTGACAAAGACTTGATGCATGCCAAAAAACTATTTGTAGAATCGTTAAATAAAGAAGACCCTTTCAAAATCGAGTGCGAAACTTGTGGATAAAGAAATTCTATCGAATAGAGTGAGCAGAGTCGAAAACGATTAACTGCTACAATGTTAGGAAAAATTTGTAAAAGGAAGCCACGCAGGTTTTGTGTAAAATTAATAGAATTCATTAGATATCCCCGTTTCAAGGGACATAATAATATTAGGTGGGGAATTGAAAAAGAATCATTGCCAATTAGACGATTCTCCACCGAGTACGGACTCGATATTTAAGATATGGATCTGATTATAGATAAACATCAACTATTCTTGGCTTTTCCGAACGGCTTAATTGGTATCCTCATTGAAGTCAAATGCCCAGTTTCAATGAAGGATATGAGGCCAATGGAAAAATTGGACGTACAAAGATTACGTTCATACACCAAGTGTACAATCTTTTTACACATTACTCAAAGACAATGATATTATTTTATTCTTTGAATATCGAAAAGAATGAGTGTAGATTAAATAGAAAAAAACAATTGCTTTTGTTCAGATAAAATAAAGGAGAAGCTAACAGTTTTTTATTACGAGTGCCTTTTACCTGAAATTGTCGATTCCCGCAAAGGACGTAATCTTTCGATTGGAAAACCGACGCAGATTTTAAAAGTACAGCGTGCTTATAACAATTAATCCTAGGTTTCCAAATATTAGCATGCCGCCATTTTTTATTTTACTATTATAATATAAAATGCATTAAATACAGGATGGAGTAAAGACTTTGTGGTTGTTCCAATTGGAAGATCAAAGGTGGAAGAAGAGAATCAAGGTACTATAGAAGCTATTTGTTCGGCTAAACTAGCCTTGCATACAGGCGACTGCTTCGAATGATACCACATCATGAAGAATATAAAACGTCACATAAACATAGCAAAACTAAATAGGTTTTTTTATATTTGGACAAAAAATTTTCTTTTTTTGAATAAAGATTTAGTTTTTATAACGCAAATGTTCAACGTGTATATTTTCTCAAATGCGTGCCAATACTTCTCGTCCGGAAAGGGATATGTATATATATATATATATATATATACACTCACATATATTATACATTTACCATTTCTATATTTAATCCACTCACATACTTATTACTCTATCTTATCCACAAACTATTCACTAGTATTTCTGTATCTTATTCAATTAATTCACTCTTTCTATATCTTACTCAATCATACGTTATCTTGCTATTTATCTGACTCATTCATACACTAATTCACTACTTCTGTTTCAATGAAACACTTTCCATCTTACTCTGTCTAATCGTTTACTCATACAATTATTACTTCTCTTTCTTACCGTATCAGCCACAATTTCTTCACTTTTTTCGTTAATACACTCACTCCTTACTTCTTCCTTTTCCTAACACACACATTCATTCATTCCTATTTCTCTACTTTATTCAATTACAGAAATAATGGGAAAGAAAGAAAGAGAGAGAGAGAGAGAGAGAGAGAGAGAGAGAGGCAGAAAGAGAGGAATAGAGAGTGAGAAAGGGTAAAAAAGTTAAGAGAAGGGACGTATTACAAGTACGTTAGCTCTATGTCGGATCATACGAAATGTCTTTCCTTGAAATTTATAGAAATAACGTTATTGAAAAAAAAATCGTTCGAGTTTAAAACATTTAATATTTTCTTTTTATATATGTATGTATTTATATTTAACGTACCATCGTTCTATTGCGTACAACGTCAATTCAATTTATTAGATATAATTTTATATATAATATTAGAATATATTAGATATAATAGAAAATATTAGATATAATTCATTAGATAGAGATTGATAGGTTAAAAATTTATTAATCTTTATTTTTTTTGATTCAAATAAATATTTACTATTGCCGCTACTACCACTACTACTGTCATTATTGTTATTATTAGTACTAGTACTGAAAAGATTTTTCACATTTTTTATTATTGTTAAGAACGTAAATGTTAGAAAATAGATTTGCGAGAATACGCATACATTTTTAACCTTATTGAATCAAAAAGTAATATGAAATAGATAAATTTAGATAACAATCTGTACTAATGAATTATTATTAATCCTAGTTTAGAAATTTTTTGAATGAAACTGTATGCGTAATAAAATCGATTATATATAAATATAAATACATATATATATATATATATATATATATATATATATACATATATGTATAGATATACAAGTAAATTTACATAACTAATCATATCAATATGGAAAGTTTACTAGAATTCGAGAACGTTTGTATTGATTTACTGGAAGACAAATAAATAACCTTAAAATTTATATTATTTGTAAAGTCGATTAACAAGTACGCACAATATGTTTACATACATACATACGTATCGCACAACACATCTGCGTACGTACGTAAGTATGTAGATACGTTGATCATAATTGAAGAATGTAGAAAATTGAAATGTTCAATAACACGGCTTATGCCGTAATGAAAAATATCGGCCATGTTGAAGAGAAAGATAGGTAAACAGAGGTGAAAGGGGAAGAAGAAGAGTTGTGTTGGTTTCGGTGGTGGACGCGGGTCATATGTGCAATCCAACCGGAAGATGTATTATAATTTTCGCTGGTGTGAGATATCGTTCATTTTGCCGAAAGTATTAGAATAATGGTTTGCAATGAAAATGAATTAAACGTAGTGAATTAACGAATTCAAAGAAAAAAAAAAATCAAATTGGATCAAAATGTCAACAGAACGAATCCATGCCTGACATCGTCTGTGCTTACACTTTTTTTATCAATTTTCCTTCTTTTTTTTCTTCAGGCACCGATCGATAATTAATATTTTCTTTTTTATTATTTTCTTTTTTATATATATTTTCATATCGTAAAAGAAAAGTCAGTAAGTGCTTACTCGCTCACGTATATTTTCTTTCTCTTCTCGTATATCTCTGATCGATAAAATAATTGTATTTTTCTCTCTTTCTTATAGGTTTTATTTCTATACTTATTTTAAATAACTCATTATGGTAACTTAATTGTTTTTCTTTGAAACGTCAACTCTACTGATGCAATTGGAGAGAAAAATGGAAGTAGAAGAAAAGAAAAAAGAAAAGACATGAAAGAAAGAAAAATATAAAGAGTGAGTGGGAAATAGAGGGGGAGAGGAAGAAGCATAGAGAGGAGAGAGAGATAGAAAGGGAAAAAAAGAATTTATATGTGAATATGAAGACATATTTATATAATATATATATTTTTTTCATAAAATGGACTTGTCCTATTTTCAAAATCAACGGCTTATATATTCATTCTCCCATAAAGGCGTCTTGCCATCGTTGTTAAGAAAATTACCAGAGCTCAAGATCGAATTAATATTTAGCGATGAAATGTTGTAATGGCGATATAACTCTCGAATAAATTGGAGATATATTCTAGTATACAATATACTCTCTCAATTCTTACGAACTTTCGTGGAGTATAATGTCGAGCAAGCTCAATTTGGTAATCTAATTCATAAGAGTACTTAACGTAGTACATTCAACGTAGTATAGAAACAAGCTGATATTCCTTTAAAATGCTTGGAATCCATTAAAATCAAGTGGTTGGACTAGATGACACCAGCGAGAATCGATATTGGCGAAAAGTACATATTCAAGATTTCATCTACAAATGATCTTTATATTAATATTTAGCTACTGATTAATATTTCTAAAGTATGATAATTGTGATAAAAAAAATTATGATGAAAAGGAAAAAAAAATTTAATTTTATATGCCAATAGATTAAAGGGAGCATTTCCGAATGATTGCAGTAAAGTTATCAAGGACGCTAAACAATGGGCACAAGAGGTGGTAGTTAATGATAAGAATAGATTGATAAATAGATATCATATATTAATTATAATAAAATTAATTACATATGTACGTATCTTTTTTTATTATTTTTGTATCTGTAAATTCAGGTCAAAAAATTGCGAGGAAACGTGGTAAAAATTGGGTGAATAAGTATTGACACTGGAAAGATTAGGAACGATATAGAATCAACATCTCGCCATTATTGGGAACATTTGTATTCGAATTTGCGCGTCGAGGCTCCCTCAAGATTAATAGCAGTCATTAATTTTCATTCCTTTGCTGCAAAGGATTTAGAAAGGAAGTCACATAACGTTGAAGAAGTTGGATTTGCCAATGAAATTCATAAACGGATTCAAAACTAATATGCTGGGATTGGTAACAAAATGAAAGCTGTTATTGGTCCTGCTAAAATATCGACAGTTTGTACGAGCGAAAAATTGGATAATTCTTATTCGCGGATACAAATTAATTAATATTTTTTAAATTTAAGAATCAATAAAGTTTTGTTTATAATCGTTTTTCAATGTCGTAGGAGTTAATACGGCTAATAAATCTTGACAGAACGTTTGAAAAAGCACAAAGCAGTGAGTATTATCACGTTAATTGTAATGATAAACAAAATTTTTCTTTTTCTTATCAGGAATGGTCGCAAGCAACATGAAGAGAATCTTAGATGGTTTAGTTCAAGAAGTGCTTGGGGATGTTTCGAAGAATTTAATAGTCTCGAAGAGAAAACATTAAGCGCCGTAGCGTTAACAACCAGACCTCTTCAAGAAGCTATAATTCAGTCAAGTTGTACTTGGCGATCAAAGAGTCAATCTCGATCCAAACTTTGCGTATTTATCACAATGAATCCAGTTAGTACCATATGAATATAATAGACGTCATGGATTTTCAAATGGCTCAACTGTTCGACCAATTGGCATGGCTCATCCTGATAAATTTGATATCATCAAAGCGTTGCTAGAATGCGCTGGCTTTTTGGAATCCTTTATACATGTCAATAGTTTTATCAAACCAGTGAAATATCTCAAAATTTATATTCGAAACAATTTCACTACGATAGAGGCTTTAGAGGCCTTAAACCAATCGGTAATCGATACTATTTCACCGGCTAATCATCTCGATGAATTATCTAGATATTAAAATTAAAAAATTAATTATTATATATTAAATATTTTTAAATGTATAAAGATATTTTTTTTTAATTAATCAGTCTATTAATCGCGATAAAAAATTCAACATTATTTAAATTAACTGAGAACGACGGCAAAAAATTTCTCTATTTGTAAGTTGAAGTCTTCCTAATACAAATTATTTGTTAACCGTGGTGTCCAACGAGATAAAAAATTTGCGAGAAGCCTTCTTAGAACTTAGCAAATTTAGAAATCACATCAAGAATATCGTAGATCAGCGTATACAAATGAGTGATCAATTAAAAATTCGAACAGGCGTTGCGATCGTTGACCCACTTGATAACAGAAAGACGACTATTCGATAACTATTAGCTAAGCCTTTGTTGAAAATTGGAGAACCAGTAGATCAGTGTCCTATTTATTCTGGTGCATTGTCAAGATCAAAGCTTTTGGGACACGTTAGGAAATAAAGTAATTTTCATCCTAATTAACAATACAATGACGAAACTGATATAATTAAGAATTATTATTAATTTTTTTTTTATTTTCCAAGAGAACGGAAAGAAAGATTATTATCGAACACTGTAATTACAGCCGGTGAAATTTCAATTTGGATCATTTTTAATGGCGACGTTGAACCAAAATGGTTGGAAACATTAAACTACGATTTCGATGATAATAAATTGTTAACATCACCTAATGGCGTTAATGTCATAGTCGGAAATGGTACAAGGTAGAATAATTCAAAATATATATCTTTTATTATCAACACCATTAACGCACTAATTGCTTAAAAAAAAAAAAAAATATACAGATTCATATTCGAGACGCAAAAATTAGCAAGTGCGAGTCCAGTTACAGTTTCGCGATTAGGACTCGTCCAACTTGGAACGATTAATCCGGATTCACTTCCGTTTGTCTTAAATATCGAAAATTTGTCTGTTACAAATTTTCGGGACAATATAAAGGCATACCTGTTTATCTGTGTGAGTGAAAAGACAAACAACTCAGTACGATCACCACCTTTCGATTTGGTCAATTCGGTTTTGTGTCATTTACGTAAAGCTCATACACAGACACTTGGTACAGAGGCACAAATCGAAAATCAAAACGTTAGCGATAATATGGCCTATTTGATTTACCACACGATAGATTGTAGATGTCTAGATCCTGATAAGCCATTCGATATTGTTTATAACGATAAGTCCGATCGATTAGAACCGTTCATTGACATATATCAATCCATTGGGACGGAGAACAGATTTATTTTACTTTCAAGTAATAATCTTGGAAATATTATACGTATTATGAAACGCAATGTTTAATTAACCTTTACCATGTACTTTTAGACCCGTTAAAAGGGCATTAGCATTTATTTTATCCTGGATAGAAAACGGTAATTCCGTTATTTTACGAAACCAAGAAGACTCTGATAATAGTACCCTAATAGCTGCTGCGTTATCATCTATATAAAATAATGATAATGTACCGTCGACTTTGATACAAGGATTATCTTTCCATAGTGCACAAGATCTTTTTACGGGTTTAAAACGAGCTTGCGTTGGTTTCGATTCATCTTCTCATGAAAGAACCTATAAACCTAGAAATAGTTCACAAGTTATTTTAATCCTTAAAGATATACGTTTAGCTACCAAAGAGATGAAGGTAATTTTATGCGTTTTTTTTTTAAAGAAATAAAAATTTTCATCTACATTGATGGTAAACATCTTTCTCTTTGTAGGAATCGGTGAGAGAATTATGTCAGGACAAAGAATTTCACGAAGATGATTTAGAATTCGCTCGAATTTCATTAACGTTATTTTGTACTGCGGATTCTATTACTGTTCTTCATCTGGGATGAGAATGTCTTATGGCTACATATTATCTATCTTTGGTTATTTTGATGCTTAAAGAATTAAATAAATAATAATTAGATTATATGTACAGGTATGATATTATTCAAGGTCTCCAAGTTCGAAAAAAACTGTTGCTATGTTGAAACTTCATCTGAGATATGCATTAAAACATAAGGATATGGACAATGGAGGTTTTGAAAATGACATTGGCTATGTTAGAAGCTTATCAGTCAACGAACTTGTCCAAAGAATTTTCTTCCTTGTGAACATCGAAGGATCTTATTTTGTGGGCTAATTGCTTTGGCTATTATTTACCTCTTGAAAACGTAGAATATGTCAATTGTCACTTGTTAGAATTTGGCCGACGTTTATTCCATTTAAGTAATTTTCATAAATCTTATCTTTTTTTATTAAATTTGTTTTCTTTTAAGGTTGAACGTCGATTAAAAGAGAGTATCAATATGTTGTATTTTCATTCAGTGGTACAATTGGTGGTACAATTAGAAACATATTCCTATATCACATTTTATGTATTCGTAATGTGTCTCACTTCTTCTGTTATGTTTTCTATACATTACACATTTCTGCTTTGTGTTTCTCCGAATTGTTACATTTTTATGTATGGAAACGGAAAATGCCTTTATGTCAAACGAAATGGCTCATTATGAGTACTTTTGATTTACTATCATGTGTTCTACCTGAGCTGTATTTTTGTAAAACTTGTTTTATATAATATAAATGAAATTTACTAAAAGATAAGTTTCTTACAATTGCATAGCTATATAAAACAAATGTATTATACACAGTTAAAACAAACACATAAAAAAAGAATTTCTTGTATCATTTTAATCTTTTTCTGATAGAATTCAGACTATATAAAATCTGATCAAATTTGTCAACCACTCCTATTGTATTTTTCTAATCAATTGTATATTGTGATCTGATTATTTTTTCTTCTTGTTTGTCGCAATCATATTTGGACAATAATAGGTGGAAATCGTTCACACTTCTCATTTGTCCATCTATTTCAACGCTACCATATTTTCTGCTGAACGAAATACACATTTTCTTTTGTATTTTTTTATTTAATTCTAGTATATTCTACCTGTTTCTTCTTACCGTTCATATGCGTTGGTTAAATTTTTATGTAACTTGAAGAAAACATTGGGACTGCTGTACCAATTATTGGAAACGGAGTTTCCAAGATATGGTTCAAGAAGTGTCATTATTGTCTATCTAGACTTTCCTATGGATTTTGATGGTATGTCTTCAGATATTATACATATATACATTTAAATATACTCCGGAATATACATTTAAATCTTGAATATATTCTATCTTGCTTTCACACAGACAAAGGATTTGATTCCAAACCTGTTTCTTTTTGATGGTATATATTGTTTCAAATAACATCTTTTTTTAAATAATAAGAAACTTTCATCTATACATAACTTTCCATATGGATAAAATGCAGTTTTCAAGAATGTTTTTAATTGTTCAAAATACAACGTATTTTCATAATTGGATCGTGATTTTTAATGTCATTAGCACAGAAATGCAGATTCTTTAGTAATGTATATTGAACCCTTGACATTATTTCTTCAAACCATTCTATTCTTATTATCATATTCTTATATCAATATACTGATATAGATTTCTTATACATTTATGCCATTAGCATGGTAACGATCACAAAATTATACATCTCAGGAATAGCAGTTACATTAGAATTATGTACAGAGCCTCTTGTACTATTTTCTGAATATTTGTTATTTTGCTCGACAATGAAGTGTATGAGTCTTTTTGTAAATAAAAAATTTGAAAAAAATCGAGAATAGATGATTACGCAATTACACTTGCTTCAATTCCACTATTCTCGTCATCAAATTCGTAAATTGTAGGTTGGAAATTTCTCTGTATTTATGAAAATTTATTTCTATATTTTTTTTTTTGCTTTGGTGTAATTTCTATATTATTTTCTTCTGATTCTGATGAAGAGGTTACAAAATGACGTTTTTTAATCATACACTTGTAAAAGGAACGGGCACTTTAAAATCACTTGTTTCCTCAGTATCAGAATCAGAATCAGAATCAGAATCAGAATCAGAATCAGAATCATTAAACCATCAGAATGTTGTATTACTTTTGCATGCACTTATTCTGAACATTTTCTTATCTCAATTTGTCATTTTAAGGATAAAACAAAAAAATAAGTAAAATACAAACATATTTAAATAATATATGATTCTAACGAAATACATAATTGTTGAATTAGTATTCACTCAAATCTGATTGATATAAGATCTGTAGGAATTATGATCGATAAAATTTTCCGGTAGACGCCTCCCGTGTCAGTGGACCGAACAAAGTTTAAGCGTCTTTAGGCGCCTATAATACCATTATAAGGGCAATATTTTTATGGGCCTGTAGTATCACATGCGAAAGTTTTCTAAACGCCTTTAGGCGTCAATAGTAGTCAAAGGGTTAATGTATGAGAGATTAGTCTTTCATTTAGAAATATTTTTTTATACATACTGATCAATTTTAAAATGTTAATATTTAATCATATTTTAATTTTCAGATGTCCTGAGTGCGTATAGTATGTAGATGTGTATGTATATATTTGAAATTTCTATAAATGAAATAGTACGTAACAGTTACTTTGGTGAAATAAAAAATTGATGATAATAAAATGTACTACTTTACTATTTAAGTAAAAGTATAAATCATTTCAAATAGAGATTCGACGAAACATAAAATGAATCATTTAAAGAAAAAAAAGACCTGAAGATAAAACATAATATGTATTATAATATATGTATGTCTGCATACTTATGTACAATAGTTCATACAAACGTACCTATTTATATAACTCATAGTTAAACGTATCTATTTATATTCTTTATATTTTCTCAACAATGTTTCATTGAGACAGAGATATAGTGAATTAGATTATGATTGAGTAAGATAGAGAAATAACAAATTAACGTGCGATTGAGTAAGATATAGAAATAGTGAATCAATTGATTAAGATACAGAAATAGTAGCGAATGGTTTGCGAGAAAAATAGAGTAATAAATATGTGAGTGAATTAAATAGAAAAGGTAAATGTATGATGTGTTTGTGTGTGTATATATATATGTAAAGAAAGTATAATTTATTCAGGTAGATTTGCTGCGCTTCTCATAGCTCGCCCTTCCATTGTCTTTTGTTATCTACAAATTCTTTCGTTACCTACAAATTGAGCCATTAAGATTTGGAAGAGAAACGGACAGTAGAAAATAGGACTTAGACGAGAGAAGTAGCATGAGAGTGTATAAAGAAATTTATAAAAGATAATATATATTAAACAAAATTTAAATAGTATGAATAAAAAACGTAAATTGTCGTTTCTTTGTTCACAGATAAGACTGTAATTAGCAAATAAGTATTAATTATCAAATAAAGATTTAATCCTTTGTTCACAGAGAAACATATTTTCGTTTATCACTTCACATAATCAATCCGAGATATTATATACATATATCTTTTCTGATGGAGTTGCGCGACAAGCGAGCCTCGCTATAAACGAGAAGTATTAGCGCGCAGTTGAGAAAATATCTACAAACATGAACGTTGAACATTTGCGTTATAAAAACTAAATCTTTATTTAAATATAAGAAATTTATGTAAATATAAGAGAGTTTGTTGTCCAAATCTGACAAAACCTACTTAGTTTTGCTATGTTTATGTATGACTCGTTTTATATTCTTCATGGTATGGTATCTTTCGAAGCAGTCGCTTATATGTAAGACTGGTTCAGCCGAATAAATAGCACTATAGTACCTTGATTTTCTTCTTCCACTTTTGATTTTCCAATTGAAACATACAATTGAAACATAAACTCTTTACTCCTTCCTGTATTTAATACATTTTATATTATTACTGTAAAATAAAAAATGGAGGCATGCTAATATTTGGAAACCGAGGATTGATTGTCATAAGCATGTTGTGCTTCTAAAATCCGCGTCGATTCTCGAATCGAAAGATTCGAACGTAATTTATTACGTTCAATTCTTTCCATTGGTGTCATATCTTTCATTGAAGGTGGTCATTTGACTTCAATGAGTGTACTAATTAATCCGTCTGGAAAAGCCGCCAAAAATAGTCGATTGTCTGATTCCATCTTGCCGTCGGGCATCGAACAGCCACGATTCCTGTGAATTTTGGCCTACATGATCGAAGGAGATTATTCGAACTTCTGGATTATTCGAAGTTGTATGAACAAAATATGAATTACTAATCAAGCGGGAAACGTTGTCCTCAACATGCGACTATCGTATCGGTATATAAACTTGTCGTTATTCTCCTCACACGCGACATAACAATCAGACTCTGAACGCACACTTTTTAGTCTCTCATATGTATATGTTTCGTTGATGGTAGCGTGCATCCTGCAATCATCCGTACTGAATACGACGTCAGTACGCATTTGGATTATGATAAATGCATAGAAAATAATATAACAATAAATATGATTAACACATATAAGAATTAGTATATAAATCTGTAATAAAAATAAGAATTTGTCCAATAATTTCTTTAAAATAATTAGTGAATACTTACATTTTATATTATTTTAATATAAATTAAAACATGAGTTCATTTCCATACTGCCTATGAAATGGAACTCCCAACACTTTTGTTCTTACGTGGTTCCCCCAGTAGGACTAGTCCACTCTATATTACTTCGGTTATTATTACTACTAATAATAATATACTGCTATTATTGTTACTGATAATAATACTAATAATAATAATAACAATAATAAATATGTATTTAAATATTATTTATATATATATATATATATATATATATATATATATATAAGGATATTATTTAATACATCTTATATTGTAATAATAAAAACAATCAACTTCGACTGATCATGAGTAAAAAGAAACAGTGTGCAGAGAAAAACATTACGATCATAAGATAATAAAACAATGAGAAACATAACGGACGAAAAGAAAAGAAACATTTCGTACTTTTCTTTATATGTCGTTTGTATTAGATGGTCGGTCATGTTTCGAAATTATTAAGAACATGATTTGTTGGCAATTCGCGTTTCAAACCATTACATAAAATGATTTTTCCTTCTATCGTTATCATAAATTACCGTCATCATATGTCACGATGTATACAATATAAATATATTTTTCAGTTTCTTCTTCTTTTTACTGTTTTTGTTATTGTATTATTACATTATATATTATTATAGTAATAGTAGTTCTTGCATCGTGAGGTCACAAGTTTTGAGAGCGTTTCCAGATACGCATCTCACATTGGACCAGCGATGATAGTCGATTTGCCTGGAGAATTTCCCGTCTCTTCTTTGTCGTCAAAATTATAGACCCACTAGACTAAGATACCGTTGCAGACCGTTACCAAAATAACGTTCGCCGCGTTTCCGCAAATTAATGGGAGAACGCGCGTTCTTTTAAAAGATCCTGTGAAACTCGTGAAGTAAATATGCGATAATAAATATTGCGTGAATTGAAGCAATCATAGTATATTTGTTAAAATAAGATACAATTATTGATGTGTATTGTAATAAGGTTTTTGTAATAAGGTTTTGTGTACTATAGTTGTGCTGGCTATATTTGAAGGAGTGATAACCGGTAACGTTTAATATGATTCGAGAGTTTAGATATCGTGGGTCTGAAAGATGTAACTTGACTAAATATTCTTAAGTTCTTGGACAAAGGTGGCAATGTGTTTTTTATCTATGCATTCTCTTGGCAAGTATCCAATAAGTCCCCAAGGGTAGATATTCCTAATAGTTACATATTCTCTTAAGAGAAGGTACTCTGAACATTTGAGGGACGTGCGTGTACGTCAACAGTAGTAAAGTATATGAATATGAAGTGAACTTCTAGAGGAAACTATAACAAAACAGCGCTGGGAGAAAAAATTTGTACATGATGGAAACAAACTCATGTTTTGATCTTTATTAAAAATAATATATATGTTTACTAATTATTAATATTGAAGAAATAATCGAGAAATGTATATACTTTATATGCATTAGTCTTCGTACAAAATTATACTGCTGCTATGTCCTATATAGCACAGACCACCGTTAAATTCACGTCAACAATCATTGGGAGAAATAAATATAAGAGCCTGGATAGTAACACCTTACTAAATTATCAAATAAGGAAAAAAGATTAAATTAGTTCATTACTTTCTTTTACATTGATACAATAAAAAAAAAAACAACTTATTACCTTCGAGCACCTAAAATTCACGAATTACGAATCCGAACGCTTGCCAATGTACTATTCGTTACTTATAGAACCTCATTCTTTTTAGTTTTTAAGGTACTAAAAGAACTACAAGTTTTTTTCAAAATTTAACAATATTTTAAATTCAAATCCCTTGACATAAACTATTGGACACGTATTTACTCATTTTTGCCATAAAATCCATCTGGTGAGAACTCATTAAAATGATTGAATTAGTTATCGTAACTTCCTCGTGCAAGCTTTTCTTTGCGTTCGTAAATGTGCAAAAAATCTGAACATCGGCTATTTACGAACAAAACCATGCAGTGCAATCGCTGCACAGTACTAAACTTTTTTTTCGCGATAAATGTCGAATACAGCATTTGTACACCCATATTTATGAAGCCATCAATGAGAACAGAAGTAATTTTCGATTAATTTTAATGAACCAGGTCTCAATTTATAGATAAAGGGTTAATTAATAAAAAGAAAAAAAAACAGTGATTGTTATTTTATAATAATATGCCCAATTAGAAAAAAAAACGATTTATTATCCTAGAAGAAATAAGAATAGGTATAAAATAAATGATATAGTAAAATACAATAAAATAAAAAAAAAATAAATACTTATACATTCGCACATTTATGTACATCCATACATACAGGACATATTGTAATACATACTTACATTACATGCATATGTACATCCGTTATTATTTTACAAAAATATCATCGTTAGAATTAAGATATTTGAATAAATACATCCGCTATGAAAGATTTCGCGAGTGTGAGCGTGTTATATAATAGTCTACTACATATTATTATTACTATCTTAAGGTGTGTGAAACAGTTAAGAGAGTCGACAAGTTGTATATAAAGTGTATATAAAGAGTGAACCTTGGGAGGTTCACTCTAAGTGAACCTATAAATAAAGGTTCATCTATAAAGAAAGAATAAACAAGGTAAAACAATTCAAGTGGATGTCTGACCTATATCCAGAAAGATGCTTTTAATGAGAGCTATCATTCAGATCAACAGATATATTTCGTTCTTCGACTTAACCCTTTCACAAAAATTCTCTTCTTCAATTATCATGTACTGATTAATGGCATCATAATAAAGCATATATTTCGGTGTACTAATAACCGAGTTATTTACTAGATTCGATGACGAGCGCATATTTTGCCCTAAATCTGAATTCGTCACATAACAGCTGCTATCTTCGGAGGATGGTCTACAGGCGGATTGTACCAATTTAAAAAATTATATTTCCATATAATATTTTAAATGAAAGTGGTATATGTTGAACAAAATTTCATTTTATTTTGATGTTCTATCAAAAAGAGTTTGATTGAAAGAGATAAAACTATTCAAGACTTTTTTGCGCGATAAGTAAGAGATATATTGAAGTTTTTAATTCTTTATAAATATCTTTACTTTCTCTTTTTATCCAAGAAGTAAACGTATACATCTAGGCATTAAAACATTTATCCTTCTTTTATATTTCTATCGAATTTTCTCAGTTAATAGTTGACTATCACCCCTCTACATTTGATCTTATTACTCGAATATTTTAATCTCCAACTGAAAAAAACATGGTGAATATGACCATTGTTTTAGAGATAAAAAGAAATGTACTTAAGAATAAATTTTATAAAATATAAAAAATCAGTATCGCGGAAAATTAATGAAATTACCAAAAAAGAAAAAAAATATAATATAAATCCCGAAATGTATAGCAAAGATATGCGCAAGATGTTTTACTATCGTTTGAATAACAAAGGATGACCATTCTTATACTTTGTGTAATGTCTGCTTTCGAGAGAAATGTTGTCTATAATGATAATGAGTTTAACAAGTTCATTGTCAACGTTATATATCTGTAACGCACCGATTTCCATTAAAAGCCCAACGTCACAGATATATGACGGCAATCAATCTTTACTTTATCTCAGCATAAACAAAAAAAACCTACAGTATATTTCGAAAAAAATGTAACGCGCAGTAGGGAGAATTTTTTTTTCCGCGGTGCGGTACTTTTCCGCAGTGCGAACATATGAAAATTGTTTGTCTTTTTCTTCTAACGTCATTTGACGTATCAATACATTTCCTCTTTACATAATAATATAGTAATATACTTTAGTTCTGTTAACGGTAGGAAGTGACAAGAACGGCATTTCAATTTTCAGTATTTACAAGTTTATCATGAACTTAGATAGTCTGAATAGCAATATATTCAGAATAGATCTGGAAAATCTACGAAAAAATACGAACCAATAGACTTATCGTTATATTTTATTCGATAAGTAACGGATTCAAATTTTAATTTCCGAAGATCTGAGAAATTATTTATCTAAAAAATACGATGTGGTGGCATATATTAGCATTTGATTAGCTATTTTGGTTCTACAATATTTCTTGAGAAATCGAAACGTATGGACTAAAGTTATTAAAAATTTTTATTACAAATAAAATTACATGTTGGGAAATAATTTGTACTAAATATTTTCATGATTCTGTCATGTTTCTCTCAATCAAAAATCGTGTTAAAAAATAGTATTTTCTCGAGAATAGTTTATGCACAAATAAAAAGTGTTTTAAAAACTCCGCCGAAACAGCGCATTATTAAACCTTCTTCTATAATATTAAACTTTCTTCTTTAACATGAGACTTTGTTCACTCATGTTTGTCGAGAATTACTTCCGTTCTCATAGTACCGTAACTCCTGTTCTCGACATTTTTCGCAAAGGAATAATATAGTACTCTGACGCCCCTTGTGAAGTAGCGATTGCCTCCTTGGTAAATAGCTGATGCTCAGATTTTCTGAACATTTCCGAACGCAAAGGAAAGCTTGCACGAAGAAGTTAACATAACTCACTCAATCAATTTAATGTATTTTGATCAGATGATTCTAAAAAGAAAGGGATTCTATAAGTAATATATACTATATTGGCAAGCATCCAGTTTCGTAGTTCAGATATTCTATGTGTTTAAGGCTAACATGATTCCAGTGGTTTTCTTATTGTATCAATGTAAAAGAAAATAATTATCTAATTTACTCTTTTTCTTTATTTGATAATTAAGTAAGATGTTAGATCCAGTCTTTTATATTTACATCCTCCACTGATACTAGGCATGAATTTCGCGGTGATTTGTGCTAGATAGGATATAGCAGCAGTATAATTTTGTTCGATGACAAATGCAAATAAAGTATATATTTATCGATTATTTTTTTTAAATTAATAATTAGTGAATATATATATTATATATTAGTCTTAATATAGATCAAAATGTGAGTTTGTTTCCGCATCATCTACGAAATTTTCCTCCCAGCGCTATTTTGATATCGTTTCCCTTGTAGTAGTTCATTTCATATTATTACTATTACTATTACTATTACTATAATAATAATGTGTAAGGTAATAATGTAGCAACAAAAACAGTAAAAAAAAGAAGAAACAGAGAATATATTTATATTGTATGCATCGTGACACATATGATGACGATAATTTATGATAATAATAGTAAGAAAAATGTATCCTTTTAGATGGTGGTTTGACGTGTGAATTCTCAACAAATCATGTCCTTGATAATTTCGTCACATGATCAACAGTCTAATACAAACTCATCTGAAGAAAAGTATGAAACGTTTCTTTTGTTTTCGTCCGCTATCGTTTCTCCTTTCCTTATTACTTTATTATTGTTATGTGTTTATTATAATTAATATAATAGATAATTATTCACTAACTATTTTTAAGAAAATATTGGACAAATTCTTATTTTTGTCACAGATTTAAATACTAATTCATATATGTGTTAATTATATGTATTATTTTCTACGCATTTATCGTAAACCAAATGCGTACCGACGTCTTACTAAGACGGATTACTGCGAGACGCACGCTACCATCAACGAAAGATATACTTAAGAGAGACTGAAAAGGGTGTATTCGCAGTCTACTAGTTATTCTATTCACATAAAACTGATTGTTATGTAACAGTGAGAGGGAAATAATAAAACAAACTTATACAATGATACGATAGTATCACAAGGACAGCGTTTCCCAATTGATTAGTAATTCATATTTTTTCCATACTTGATGCTCTATTTACACACACATTGAACAAAAGTTTATGAATAGTCTTAATCACTTCGTACTATTTTTCTTCATTATGCATATATCTCAAGGCTGCGTAGCGTGCATGATATTTATTTAAATTATATATTCATCATTAATTATTTATTATTCGAGTAGAAAAATAAATCGCTACTAGAGTTTATTTATTATTCTTACTTTTGCTCTCTTTATTGTTATAGGACATGTTAAATTTTAGATAACAAAAAGATTATACGGAGAAGGTAAAATTTTTGAATTAAAGAAAACTCGTTAGATAATATTGATTTGTCTTTACTTATTTTATTTCGTATATATTTATAAGTATATATTACTAAACACGGTTTTATATATAATGTATTAACTTAATAAAGGAATACAAGATAAACAAAGTATAATATATGTTTGTAGTATTTGGTTCAGTATTAGATATGAAAAGTAAGGACATTTGGAACAGAAATAGCTTTATATGAGTGTTTATGTAAGCGCACGCGTAGGTATATAAATATTATGTGTTCCTGTGTCTGCATATATATATGTGTATATATATATATATATATATATATATACATATATTTATATATACACACTATATATATATATATATACTTTATATACATATTATATATACATTTTATATACACCTGCATACATTTTACTGTTTAACTTTATCGTTTCTATATTGAACAGTGCTCTTTCATTGACCATGACGTACCTAATTAGTATAAAAGGAATAAACAAATTCATTAAGGTCCGTTAAAAATACATCTTCATTTGAATAAGTCGAACGGAAAGATACAAGAACTTATAATACGTGACGTGATATAACGAATTTCATGGAGACGGAAAGAATTATTAAAAAGAAAAATTCTTCGTTAACAATTTCAGTTCGTGTCCAATTTCTATTTCAGACAAACGAATGTAAAATATCATAACGTCATGAATGAGTTTAAGGAGCAAGAGGAATCGTACAAATTTTTCAAATATGCCGATCTAGAACCAGGCGAAGATGTTGTTATTTCCGGAATCGCTGGTAGATTTCCAAAATCCAACAATTTGTATGAATTGAAAGATAATATTTTTAATCGCAAAGATTGTATCACAGATAACGGAATAAATACAGGTATCGATTATACGTATAAAATCTATTTTATTTAACAACGTAACCATTAAACAATATTAATATTTTTCTATCTTTACCTTTTATTAGAGGATTCAGAAATTCCACGACGAATGGGGAAGATTAACAATATTGAGAAATTCGATGCATTATTTTTTGACGTCGATTTTAAAGAAACACATACTATGGATCCTATGGGCAGAATATTGTTCAAACATACTTATGAAGCTATTGTAGATGCTGGAATTCATCCAAAAGATCTTCGTGGAACGAGGACAGGTGTATTCTTAGGTTCATGCTTCTCCGATACGGAGAAAACTTGGTTCTAAGACAAACTCCAGGTAAAGAAATCGATCATACAATCGGTATATAGACGCATTATTTACAATTACTTATATAGTCGGATAAGTCGTATGATACGTGTTTTCAATTGTAGATAAATGGCTTTGGTATCATAAGCTGTAGTAAAGCTTTTATGGCCAGCAGAATTTCGAATTGGTTGAGTGTCACTGGACCAACATATAACGTCGATACCGCGTGCAGCTCAAGTCTATTTGCGATGGAACACGCATATAGAGCTATACATAACGGACAATGTGATTACGCGATCGTCGCTGGATCAAATCTTTGCCTTCATCCATTTGTATCTTTGCAATTTAAACGTTTAGGTATTAATTATGATATTTTCTTGAAGCATTTTTCCTTTTTTCTCGAATTATCATGAGAGTATTAAACAATTATTCCATTTTGTACCTCTCTAACAGGAATATTGTCTGAGGATGTTCGTTGCAAGTGTTTCGACGAAGATGCAGATGGTTACGTGCGCAGCGAAGCCGTAGTTGTTACATTTCTGCAAAAAGGAAAAAATGCTAAAAGAATCTATGCAACAGTTATCCATGCGAAAACTAATTGCGATGGTTATAAGAAACAGGGAATAACATTTCCTTCTAGCCAAATTCAGAGTACTCTTCTCAAAGAATTCTACGATGAATGCGGTGTACCAACAGCTTGTATAAATTACATCGAAGCTCATGGTACAGGAACTAAAGTTGGTGATCCTGAAGAAATAAATGCTATAGATCAGATTTTCACAAAAAACAGAAACAATCCTCTTAAAGTCGGTTCCATCAAATCAAATTTGGGTCATACCGAACCAGCCAGTGGAATGTGCTCCATTGCTAAGGTAAACATATTTTGAAGTATAAGACGAGACAATTATTCAGCTTCGTTTCTTTGATATATTACAGGCGATAATATCGATGGAGTCAGGCCTAATACCACCAAATATCAATCTTAATCGACTACGCAAAGACGTGAAAGCTTTTACGGAAGGGAGAATCATGGCTGTTACCGAAACGTCTCCACTTGATGGGGAATACATAGGCATTAACTCTTTCGGCTTTGGTGGTGCTAATGCTCACGTCTTACTTAAATCAAATCCAAAAACAAAGGTCAATAAAGGATTGCCAGATTACGATTTGCCTAGACTGGTAACTCTTTCTGGACGTACCGAAGAAACAATTGTAACCATATTAAATGATGTAGGTGAAATGTTCTTTTAAATAGAAAACATAAAGATGTTATACTTGTTTATTCTACAGTAAAATAGATCAATACAATTTCAACATCCTATTACGTAGATCGATAATCGACCGATAGATGTCGAATTTATTTGTCTCCTTCATGATATTCATCTCAAAGAAACAACAAGTCATTTATGTCGAGGATACACGATAACTAGTTCTAAATCGTCTGACGAAAAATTGAGAGAAATTGAAAATTATTCTGGTATAAAAAAACCAATATTGTTTGTTTTTTCTGCAATGGGATCGCACTGTTCTGGTATAGGTACGGAAATTTTTGTTCTATTATTTCTTCGTAACTATGAAAATAATAACCATTGCGATCAAATGTACTGGAACGTAGAATTTGTTATTTACAGGTCAAAGTCTAATGAGATTCCCTATATTTGCTAAAGCTATAGAGAAATGTGACGCTGTATTAAAGCAATATAAATTGAATATTTATAAAATTTTAACTGAAAATGATAACAGCATGTTCGACAATATCTTGCATTCGATCGTCGGAATTGCTGCAGTTCAGGTAATATCGACAATTATTTATTTATTTGGGAGAAGTGCATACGTTCGATAAGATTTAACTAAAGGAAAAAATCTTTACAGATCGGCTTGGTAGATCTTCTAACTTCCGTAGGTGTAGTACCAGATTACATCATCGGACATTCCGTTGGTGAACTTGGTTGTGCCTACGCAGATGGATGTTTTACAGCAGAGGAAATGATATTAGCAGCATATTCGCGAGGAATTGCCTTGATGGAAACAAAAATATCTCATGGTTCTATGGCAACGGTAGGGCTTTCCTATGAAGATCTGAAAAATTGCTGTCCTGTTGATATCGACATCGCATGTCACAATGGAACTGAAAGTACAACTGTTAGCGGACCGACCGATTCTGTGAAGAAATTCGTTAAAAAATTACAGGTTCGTTTGAATATAATCAGGATCTAGCCAATAAAAATATTCCTTACTATTAAATTGATTTTTCTGAATGTGTTTGTATTTGGAAGGCAACTGAAGTTATCGTGGATGAGGTAGCGTGCAATAATATACCTTATCATAGCCGATATATGGCAGCAGTTGGATCGAAACTTTTTGTATATTTAAAGAAAGTGATACCAGTAGCGAAGGCACGAAGTGAAAAATGGCTCAGTACATCGGTGCCACGAAACGCGTGGTCGACATCAGCCGCAAAACTCTCGTCAGCTGAGTATCACACCAATAACCTGTTGAAACCTGTACTCTTTGCAGAATCATTAGCTCTGATTCCGAACAATGTTGTCACAATTGAAATTGGATCGCAAAATCTACTACAAGCTACATTAAGAAAATCATTGCAACCAACCGTCAGGAATATTGCATTAAATCATCTAAATGATAAAGATAACGTGATCATTTTTCTGCAAGCATTAGGGAAGATTTATAACAGCGGTATACAGCTTGATCTTGCTAAATTATATCCACACGTAGAATATCCGGTCAGTCGAGGTACTCCAATGATATCACCACTTATTAAGTAAGTATTACGAGAACATAGAAAACGAAAAAGGTTAATAATTATTTCTTCTGAATGTAATATAAAAATTCAACGTTATTATGTGTTTAGATGGAAACATTCAGACGACTGGTTTGTGACAGATTACAATAGCCAAGAGAGAATTGATTCTGGCGAACGAATATTTGAAATATCTATCGATTATGAAGAATATCAGTACGTTATTGGGCACGTGGTCGATGGCAGAAATTTGTTTCCAGCGACAGGATATTTATGTTTAGTTTGGCAAACTTTCGGCATGATGATAGGACAATTGTACGCGGAATTATCTGTTATCATTGAAAATATAAAGTTTTATCGAGCTACCACCATTCCGAAAAAAGGCAAAATTGAAATGATAGTCATGATTCAAAAAGGTATCCACTCTCCACAACTAGTATCTACATATTGTTTTAAAGAAGTTAACATATGTCGTTCTTTGAATGAACAGGCAGTGGTAATTTCGAAGTGGCCGAAGGTGGTCTTGCTATTGTTACTGGAGTGATACGTGTTGCAACAAACTTGTTACAAGAGAAAATACCCCTTGATCTGATCAAATCAAATATTGGCAATGAGAAGGAAGAATTAGATGAGAAAGATATTTATAAAGAGCTGAAACTGCGTGGTTACCAATATAGCGGCCTCTTTCGAAGTTTAAACAGTGCCTCAGTTTCAGGAAAAAAAGGACATATCGAGTGGAAAAAAAATTGGGTAGCATTCCTGGATAACATATTGCAGATGAAAATACTCGCTTTAGATACCCGAAGTTTATTCGTACCGACTGGAATTCGAAAATTGATAATAGATACTAAAGCTCATCAACGATATCTGCAAAGTTTGACAACCAATAAAAAATGTAAATATTTACTTTTTATTCAAAGTGAATCTATATAGCAAATTCCTTTATATTCAATAATATTATTTCAGATGTACCTGTACAATTATTTGAGGATATTGATGTGATTGTAACAGAGGGTGTGGAAATTCATAATATTAGGGCCAGTGAGATTGTTCGGAAGAAACCTGTCAGTGATCCAATTATCGAAGAACATAAATTCATTGCTTATCGTGACAGAAGGGAAATGACATTACGCGAAATATTAACGTTATCTATGCATATTACTCTTGAGAATATACCAATGATGAAAGTGAAAACAATAGAACTCGTTGAGGATAATGACAATATTACTGCAGAGAAACTTGTTTCACCATTGTTCAGAGACATTCTAGCCAATTTACCTTCGATTCAAGCAAACATTAATTTATTTGCACCACCAAAGAAATCTGGCGAAGAAGACATTCTTAAAAATGTTGAAATTTTAGAATCAACAAAATTACGAACAGATGATGTAGCGATATTAGCAGTTGGATGTTGTTTATTAACCAATGAAAAAAAGGACAGTTTAAAACAACTTTTAAAATCTACAAAAGATGGAGCTTTCCTTTTATCGCGGGAAAAAGAAAATATACCATTGGACTTTTCTATTCTAAAGGAATTTCAATTAGGTATAGTATTGGAGAAACGTACTTCAGAGGAATCGTGGATATTATTAAGAAAGATCAAGAAAATTTCGAAATATACTCAAGTTATTAATGTTAGGAGCAATGAATTTAACTGGTTGAAAGAAGTACAAAATGTGCTTGCCAATGAAAAACAAGAAGATAACATGAGGGTGATACTTTTTGAGGAAAGAAACTTTGAATCTGGTCTCTTAGGATTCATTAATTGCTTACAAAAAGAACCTGGAGGCAAAATCTTTCGAGCTGTTCTAATTCAGGATCTTAAAGCGCCGAAATTTTCTTTAGAATTGTCCCTTTATTCGGAACAACTCGAAACCGATCTTGTCATCAATGTTTTACGCCCAGGAAACGTATGGGGATCATATAGACATCAACTACTTCCATCCGGTGAACCAAAGCTTATGTATCATGCCATTGTTAATCAGTTGGTATGTAAGAACAGTTTATCCAATTTTCTTAAATATCATGAAATAATACAATAAAATTTGTGCAATAACACTTTTTAACAGTCACGCGGAGATTTAAGTTCATTAAGATGGCTCGAAGAACCAATTACGAAAGACTATCAAAAGGAAGATCTTGTTCGTATCCATTATGCATCGTTGAACTTTAAAGACGTGATGTTGGCAACAGGTAAAATAGGATTAGATGTATTCCAACAGGACAGAAAAAATGTTGACAACTTACTTAGACTTGAATATAGCGGAATCAGTATTGGTGGTCGACGTATTATGGGACTTAATCCAAACAAGTGAGCTAATTAAAAATCATAAGATTGAGATTTAATCGTGAAAATAATAAAAAATAACGGCAAATGAAGGAAAATAAAATGAGAAATATTCTTTCAGATGCATATCAAATCTTTGCCAAATGGACAAAATTTTTTCTTGGACCGTACCTGAAAGTTGGAGTTTGGACGATGCAGCGACAGTACCATGCGTATATTCCACATGTGTTGCTGCACTTTATATTAACGGAGAAATGAAAAAAGGTGATAGAATACTCATCCACTCTGGTGCTGGTGGTGTTGGCCAAGCCGCGATTACCTTAGCTCTTCACGAAGGCTGTGAAATATTTACTACCGTTGATAGACCTGAAAAATTATATTTTTCATTAAAAGTATTTTCATTAAAGAAACATTTCCCAGTATCGACGATAATCACATTGGAAATTCTAGAGATACTAGCTTCGAACAAATGATTTTGCAAGAAACCGACGGTAGAGGTGTAGATATAGTTCTAAATTCTTTAGCGGAAGAAAAACTTTTAGCATCTCTGCATTGTTTAGCCTATGGGGGACGATTTTTAGAAATTGGAAAGTTTGACTTAGCTGCAAATAATCCGTTAGACATCGCTGTCTTTACGAAGGAGATCAGTTTTCATGCTGTAATGTTAAATCAAATTATAGTTACCAAGGACGGAATCAGAAATGAAATAAGTTCAAACGTAAACAAACTCCTTAAGGAAAATGCAATCAAACCGATTGTAAGAACAATCTTCGGCAGAGATCAAGTAGAGAAAGCCTTTAGATTCATGGCTGCTGGTAAACATATTGGAAAAGTAAGTTGTGATTGTTGTTTTAATATTCATTTATTTGTACTATCTTAAATTATAACTCGAAATCCATCTTGAATTTCGTAGATTCTAATAAAAATACGCGAAGAAGATAAACCACTGAATACACCGATCTTGGCTGAACCTTATTATACATGCTACCCAAACAAAAGCTATGTAATTATTGGCAGCTTGGGTTGTTTTGGTTTAGAATTAATCGATTGGTTGGTTCTTCGAAATGCTAAAAATATTGTCATTACTTCGCGAAACGGCTTAAAGACTGGTTATCAGCAAATGAGAATCAAGAGATGGGAATTATACGGTGTGAATATTAAGATCCTTGTCGGTCTCGATGCGACTATACAAGAAGACTGCGAGCTTGTAATAAAATCAGCAATAGATGATGGTCCCATCGATGGTATATTTAACCTCGCGGTGTCTTTGAAAGATTGTATTTGTTGTAACCAAACGATGGAAACTTTTGAAGAATGTTTCAAGGGAAAAGCCTGGGCAACGAAACGTTTGGACGAAGTTACTAGAAAGCTTTGTCCAAATCTTCGGCATTTCGTAGTCTTCTCTTCCGTCTCGTGCGGAAGAGGAAATTCTGGGCAAACGAATTATGGTATGGTTAATTCCGTTATGGAAAGAATATGCGAAAAGAGAGTAGAAGAGGGTTTGCCTGGATTAGCTATTCAATGGGGAGCTATTGGAGACGTCGGTTTTGTCGCGGACATGCAGAATGACGACAAAGAACTTGTTATTGGCGGTACTTTACAGCAAAAAATAACATCATGTTTAGAAGAAATGAATCGATTTTTGCTACAGGATAAACCTATAGTTGCTAGTATGATAGTCGCTGAAAAACAATTAGATGGCGATCGTGAGGACAATGTCGTAAATGCTGTCTTAAAAATTATGTGTAAGTTTCGGTTAATTCATGCTTATCGCTAAATTTAATAATTTTATTTTTTTCGCTCGCTTTTACTGTCTTTATCTTATTTAAATAATAATTTCTTGAGTATAGGTATTAAAGACTTGAATAGTTTCAATCCACATACTTCCTTGTCTGAACTTGGAATGGATTCTATGATGGGTATAGAAATAAAACAAACTTTAGAGCGCGAGTATGAAATATATCTCAACGCGGAGGACATTCGCAGCTTAAGCTTTGCCAAACTTATGAAAATGAACAACAAGCTATCAGGTGATAGTAATCGTATTGAAATTGCTACCGACAAAATATTATTTGGTACGAATATGTTGATGCAATTGTTCGGCGAAAAACTTTCCTCCGATCTAATTGTCTCCCTTAAAACTAAACCAGAGGAAGATCGGAGCGAGATATTCTTCATTCCAGGTATTGAAGGCTATGGTATCATTTTCAAAACATTAGAATCGAAAATTAAGTCGCCAGCGACTTGTTTCCAACTTGGGACAAATTATGAATTAGAAATTGTAGAAGAAATGGCCCATTCATTTCTACTGGTATACTCTTTTACTAAAGATATATTTGATTAAATTAAATATTATTCAATCTGTTGCATTAAAATGGTATGTAACTTTACATATTACAGCATATATTAGAGAAACTTAAAGATCGAAAAGATTTTACTTTAGTGGGGTACTCATTCGGATCGCTTGTAACAATTGAACTCACGCGATAATTAGAAACCAAAGGGTTCAAAGGCTGGCTAATTTTGATAGACGGTGCTCCTCAACTAATGAAAGAACTTGTAAGCGAACAGTTACAATCGTCATCGGAGGAAGAGCTACAAAACAAAGTTTTTGTTATTATGGCGAAGACATTAGCATCTGTTAATATTCAACAGGTTTGTCATCGTTTTTTCTATTTCTTGCTTTTATCAAACGAGCTACAAAACGTTACTTTCCTGCTTGTACTTGAGTTGGAAAAATCCAAAACGTGGGATGAGAAAGTAAATGTATTCTTTAATGTATTGTCTTCCAAACACAAGCAATTATATTTGGAACGGGATCAAAAAAACGCCATCCTTTCATTTTATGTGAGACTGCATGCAACTATGAAATATAATCCAGAACCAATACCATATATAAGAACACCGATCATATTGTTTAAACCGATGTTATCGTCTGTAAAACATATCTCGTATGATTATGGATTACAGAAAGTAAGTTTTAAAAATTTTTATATATCATTAATATAACATTAATCTATTATAAAGTACTGTTATTTTCAGATAACTGAAGGCAAAGTAGAAGTACATATTATTGACGGCAATCATGCCACGATGTTAGAAAACGATGAAATTGCAATGGTGATTAATCATGAACCGCTTAAACGGGACTAATAAAAATTAAATGAGATGAAGTAATATATACATATACATTTGCTTGACGTTTAGTTCTATTCGTAGAAATGATAAAAATTAACTTCGTCAAGACTTTTTACTTATTCTATTTATCCAATAGCAGGATATTGCGACACAAACAGTTTGTAATTTCACATTATTATTATTACAAACTTGATCTTATTCATTACTTATGTATTTTTACATTGTTTTATCATTATATCGTTTATTAAAAATTTCGTTGTATTCTAAATAAATATTTTATAATATAATTGTGAATATTTTTATTATTATTATCATCAAAGTAATTTTATTATAAATATATTTAATATTAAGAGATATTATTATTTAAACAAGAGAATTTATATTAAACGATATAATCATAAATCAAAGCAGAAATACGTAAAACACAAATAAGACAGATTTTTCAAAAGTAATGATAATAGCATTGAGAATAATAATATAAAAATGACACTATCTGGAAGTAATTAAGTAACTATAGTTATCTCCACGTTTGTAGTTACTTCTACATTTTAAATAAATTCGAAATGATGGAGATGACGAAATAACGATATATTTTCTTAATTTATTCCGACCTGTCAAGAATTATTTATAAACTTTTTTTGTGGAACGACAATATTAACCATTTATTTATTTTTCTTTGTTTTAATAATGTGTATAATTTTTCTTTAATTAACAATAATTTTTGGTTTATTTACTTCAATAAAATATACTTACTACATTATCAACATCCTGATTACACAAAAGAAAACCAAATTTTTTAGTTTCACATTCTTAATGCATGAAAATTTCCGGCAAATAAATTTTGTTCTATTTGAGTCATTCAATCTTTTCGGTCAATCTGTCTATCTTTTCCAGTGAATTTATGGCAGGATTTTGTAATTTTCAAGGAAAAATCGTTTCAATATATTTTCTCTGATTCTTCAGAAAACTCCTTAAACGAATACGAATGCTTAATTACGTATCCATTAGTATGGTTCGAAATATGTAAATTTTATCAAATCAAGACTTGTTTTTGATTATCTCAACAATAATAATAAATAATAAATACTATAGTACAAAATATATTTACTACAAATAAATAGCATTGGATCATCAATTTGACCAACCTTAAACTATTTCTGGCTATCAATTTATCAATATTGTTTTTGACAAATTCCACATGATTTTTTCTATCTATCACCAATTCCAAATATATTTGGAGTTTATATAAAGTTTATGTGTGAAGTGTATATAAAAAATGTTACATAGATTTAGATAAATTGATGGTAACTCTCCATCTATGCATATTTTCGGTAATCATTTCTGTACGATATACTCGTATTTCATCTTGATTGCACACTCCAATGCACTTTATACGTTTATACGTACGTGCGCATGTATTTAATAAATGTAAGAGAAAGGCAGAGAGGAAGAGAAAACGAGAGAGAGAGAGAGTGACAGAAAGATAGAGAGGAAGAGAGAGAGAGAGAGATAGAGAGAGAGAGTGAGAGAAAGAGAAAGAGAGAGAGAGAGAAAGAGAGAGAGAGAGAGAGAGAAAGAGAGAGAGAGAGAGAGAGAGAGAGAGAGAGAGAGAGAGAGAAAGAGAGAGAGAGCACGTAGATGGTGATTATATGCGTATCTATTTTAAAAGCTTTCGCTTCTTATAATAAATTTGAGATTGTTAGAATAGAACGAAATGGATGATTTGAATCGAACTGACGATTTGAATTTGTTGTATTATTCAATCGAAAATTTATGCCCCTTCTCAGCAGCTTGATAGTAAACAAAACAATCAACTCCACGAAATGACGTATTATATAGCAACTACTCGCATTACATCAGATCGTACATCAGATAACGTTTCATGATTCGAAGTATAAAATAAAAATTGTTTAATATTGTTATTGTTTCAGATATTTGTACAGAACTCTTCCTAATGTTCAAAATGATGATTATTTATAGATAGTCTTAGACTATGAAAAATATCGATGATTTTTAAGATGAAAGTCCTTGGTTGTTTCCGACAACGAACATTCTAAATACAGAGATTTTTGAAGTAGGGATAATGACAAACTAATGAATCGCGTTAAATACCAAAATATGAGAATATTTAGCCTATTGATTAGAAGAATTTATTGCGGGTTTAGACGATCGATTAATCTAAACAGGGCCTATTATTTTCGTCAGATTTTAGCAAGAAAAAGTTCTGGAATCGTCGTCTCAGTAATATCGTATCCCGCACCATTTTAGTCATGGTCAATCGACAAAACAATTCACTAAAGCAATCTTACTTGCTTTGGAGAACCGAAAGGTGTCCGCAATAGCAAAATGTCGACCCTGTGTCTGCGAAAAAACACGGCAAATCTTTCTTCAGGAATAAGCTCCGAGACAGGAAAACGATGCTATCACAAATCAAATATTTATATAGAATCGCTGACACAGATTAATCGAGAATCGATTACTTGATAAATAATCTAAGTTGCGAATTGGTCATAAAAGACATTAAGATTAAAAAAAGACACCCGTAAAATCATCTTAGTCGTAAATCGATTGTATAATGAGATTTTTTTCATACATAGAATACATCTTAGTATCAAAAAGATGTACAGCGCTATCAATAATTTATACGTGAATAGATATTAAATATCAAAAATTAACATATACGTATTTATTTTATGTGCAAATTAAGAGATGTTTATTACTTTAGGTATCGAGAAATAATATATATTTATTTTATAGAATAGTTGTAATGATGGGAAAGAAAATCATTCTAATGGAAGTTATAATAAATTTTGGCACTGATTTTTTTGAAAAATTTGTTTATCATTCAATTCTTCCGACTAATCACCTTGCAAATAATATCTATATGGCATCGTAATTACTGTTATTAAATAAACCTGGCAACCTTTAACTATCTCTGACTGCATTTGACATATTTTTCTTTCGAGAAGACTCCATATGAAAGAATTTAAAATAATTATGTTAGGCGATAGAGCAGATTAACATATTGCATGACCGCGACCATTGTAATTCCGATATAATTTTTCTCTTGTAATAAACGATTTATGCGCTGGACAACCATTATACTCATATCATTTATTGACAAGGATATTAAAGTAAAAACAATTAGTTTCGACTGATCGTGAGTAAGAAACCGTGTGGAAACAAATGCATAGCGATCATAAGTATGTAAGCAAAGAGAAACATATGGAAAGAAAACAATATTAACGTTTCGTACTTTTCTTCAAATACGTTTGTATTAGGTAGGCGATCATGCGTCGAAATTATCAATAACACGATTTGTTGAGAATTCACGTTTCAAACCACCACATAAAATAATACATTTTTCCTTCTTTTATTATCATACATTACCATCATCGTTTGTTCCACGATGTATATAATATAAGTTCATCCTATTGTTTCTTCTTCTTTTTATTGTTTTTGTAATTATATAACTAAATTACATATTATTATCTTAGTAATCATAGTAATAATAGTAATAATATGAAATGAACAACTACAGTGAAAACCATAACAAAATGCCACTGGGACAAAAATCTCATGAAGTCGAAAACAACTCATATTTTGATCTTTATTAAAAATAATATATAATATAAATATTCACTAATTATTAATTTTGAAAAAATAATGGACAAATGTGTATACTTTATATGTATTTGTCATCGAACAAAATCATATTGCTGATGTATCCTATCTAGCACAGATCACCGTGAAATTCACGTCAGCCATCAGTAGAGAAAATAAGTATAAAAGGTTAAATAACAACATCTCACTATGAAATAAGGAAAATCAATTATCAAATAAGGGAAAAAGAGTAAATTTGTTCGTTATTTTCTTTTAGATCGATATCATAATAAAAATATCATACAATAATTAAAGCCATGTTAGCTTTGAACTTAGAACTATAAAATTATCAATATACTATACATTACATATAGAATTTCTCTTTTTAGTTCTCAAAGTCTAAAAGAAACTATAAATTTTTCCCAAATTTAACAATATTTTAAACTCAGATTCATTGACATAAACAATGTATTATTATACATACGTATTTCCTTATTTTTACCATAAAATTATTTAACTAAAAAATTATTAAAATGATTGAGTCATTTATCATAACTTCCCCATTCAAGCTTTTCTTTGCATTCGAAAATGTTTAAAAAATCTGAGCATCAGCTATTTATGCACACAACCAACCAGCCGATCGTTAATTCATGGACATAAAACATACGTCATTCCAGCATGTATATGAAAATCAGTAATAGGGCTACGAACTTCATCTCTTTTGCTAAATATTTCGAGGAACGAAACAGTATTAAACTTTTTCTTCGCGAAAAATGTCAGCATTTATACCATGAATGAGAACAGAAGTAAATCCTAATTAATTTTAATGAACGAGGTCTCATTTTAAAGACAAAAGTTTAATCTACAGTGTGTCGGTTTCAAACCCATGAAAAAGCTTTTTTTCCTTCAAAAATAAATCGTATTAAAAATGGTATACTTCGAGAATAGTTTATACACAAATAAAAACCTTTTTAAAAAATTTGGAACCAATATACCGTAGATTATATCTTCGTCTTTAAAATGAGATATTGTTCATAAAAATTGGTCAAGAATTATGGCTGTTCTCCTTGATGTTTATTGATGTTTTAATCCTTGATAAAAACCAGAGGTAATGAATAGTCTTAATTATTTGAATTCTATTGACACAATATATATATAAACAAATAGAGCCAAACGAGCAACTTCATTTTCCTCAATTTACGGAAGACAATAACTACTGTTAAAAATTTGTGGACATTGGAAATACATCAAACAGCTATGCTGGGCCAAAAATAATGTCAGATTCCGCATCCAATGAAGTCGATATGTCAAAATCGTTTTGAAATATGTCGTTCCAAGAGATTAAGTAATATTTTGATTTAAAACTATACAATTATGTGAAAAAGTATCTTATTTTCGATTGAACCGAAAGTTTAATGACTTTTAGTCTTTTTTATAAAACATTCTGTACTTTCATTAATCAGATTGACCTCACATGAAAAAATTAATTTTAGAAGAAATTATTAATAATTACGTTTATAACTTTTGTCCAATCATATAAATAAATGATATGTATTTCGTCAAATGTTAGTTCTATTTAAAAGAAAAAACTTTTATCTTAGACTTTGTTCTCTATCTCTTACGGTATACCAGTTATAATATAAAATCGAAAAATGTATGATTTTCATTATCCCCTTGGAGTGAGTATTAGCAGGAAAATTAAATTACATAATACATACCTATATAAACTTTACATATTTCTAAAGTTTCATAATCTCCTAAATTTGCGGATCCGGAATCTTCCCTTCTTAGAAATTATCTTCGATAATTAGGAATTATCGCTATCGCTCACAGATCAAGGAGCGAGATTCCCGGCGGGCTTCATTTGTTTCGAATTGGACCGTGTATCGTACGATAGTGAATAATAAGCGTAAATTGTCGTTTTATAACATCTCGAATTTATTAGTTGAAATGATAAACGAAAAGATGTTTCTCTGTGAACAAAGGTTTATAAATCTTTATTTATTAATTAGCGATTATTTACTATTTACAGTCTTACTTGTAAACAAAGAAACGACAATTTACGCTTATTATTCACTATTTAAATTTTATTTACTATTTTCTTTATAAAGTTTCTTAGTGATCTCTCGTCCTACTTCTCTCGTCTAAGTTTTATTTCCTAATGCCCGTTTCTCTTCCAAATCTTAACGGCTCGACTTGTTGATATCAAAAGACAACAGAATTTAGGAAAGTATACTTTCTTTACACATATATGTATATATATATATATATATCGATAAATTGTTAAGTACAAAATTTATATTTCAGAAGCACTTAAAAAACCAAGAAATATCTTCGGTCTAAATAAAAGTTGATTTCGTTGAAAGAATAGAAAAATAAGAGTATGTACGCGGTTAGAAATGAAAATCCAAAAATTTCGCAGTACATGGGTGCGTGCATGGGTAACACAACATTCGATGTCGAAGAAACGCATAAACATCGAAAATAGAAAGGGGACTTCGACAAAATCATCCTCGGTCAACGGTTCCTTCGTAGTACTACAAGCGCACTATGGATGTGGTATAGCGTACTTACAAGACTATATTCAAAAATACTACAGCATATGTAATGTGTTTCTTTAATTTAGGAACAAGATTCTATCCGTCACAGTGTAACAAATTTCGAAAGTTCTTTCCATTTTCTTCGTATCAAATTCTTACCGCTCATTTGTAAACCATTTTTTCTTCAATCTCGAATTCCATTTCTCTGGATGTGCCTCTTTAGGGATTATAAACGGTTAAATTAGCACAAATACACATAATAAGAACAACCGCGCGCTAATATGTTGCTACATTAAGTAGCAACATGTATGGGGTATGTCACGAACGTGTGTAATTTTGTAGTTTATAATTTGGGAAGAAGATATTGTGGTACGTCAAACAAAATTTTGGGATGGAGGTTCTTAATAACAAATTTTAACCACCTACTAAATTTATTACAGCCTACGACGTTGATACGCGTAAAGTACATTGTTTATGAATTATTGAGAATGGACTGAGATTGAGATAGAGAAAGTGAGATGATAATGCAGCATGAGTGAGATGAGTAACGATAAAAAAATAAAACAAAAGCTGATAAAGATTGCTAAATGCGTATGAACGAATGTGAGAAAGACTACGGGAAGTACGCGAGAAAAAAACAACGAATGGACAATGTTGAGAAAAACTCCAGGTAAACAGTAGTTTTTGGACAAAGAAGAGTTGTAGTATGTCCGTGTCCGAAAAGACTAACATTCTGTATTATTATATTATTTCTTTTATTATTTTTCCATAATAAATATCTATTGATTTTTATTTCTTTATTAATCGCAGCTATCCCTGTATATATAGAAACGCCTATAGATTTTCAGAAATGGGATAATAGAAATTGCTACAGATCTTCAGAAGTGGGATTGTTAAAATTTCTATAATACTGTAGTTACTCTTAACTAAAGAAATTAAATAAACAAAAAAAAAAAAAAGAAAAGAAATTATTAGTCATTGCACTCGATAGATCTAGATCCGATAAATCTATATTATTTTTCGTCAACTAGTCTTCTTGAGTGATACGCAACGGGATAGTCTTGCACACGTGTAATAGATATTGCCTATCGTCAGGAACTAAACAAGTCAAGTTTTCGTTTTACTCGTGATTAAGTTTTTAACATTTAAAAAAGTTTTTCCTTTTCTATCGTTCTTTTCTTCTTCTTCTTGAGACAAGATATACAAAATTCATGGCTTCATTTTCTGAAAAAATAATCTTTAGAGGGAAAAATAGTACTAATAATAATGATGATAATACTAATAAGTTGACTCGTGAAAAGAATTGACACATTTAGTCGTAGAATTCGAGTTATCTTTCATTACATTTATGAAACACGGAAGAACTTAATTATCAATTCGTATACTAAGCTTTTAACTGTCCATTATATTTATTAATTTTATATTTAATTTCTGTTTTACCTTTTTTTAACTTAATATTTTTACTATATTAATATATATAGAATAATATGTATATATTAACATATATGCACTTAATATATATATACATGTACATATAGTAGCGACCATATACTTAAGTACAGGATAGAAATACATATTGAAGTATGATATATCTGTAAAGAAATGGAGTAAAAATAAAACAACTGTAATTCTTAACCCTTTTATTACGAGCGCCGACTACAGTCAGCATCCATACGACATCCTGTTTATAATCTGCTTATAGTCGGCAAAAAGATTCTACTATATCTGTAGAGTATCTCTTGATTCTATTGACCAATATTGAATTAATCCTATTAAAAGTATATTTTGAAAGCATATAAGGTATACTGAACACCGAAAGAAGTTTCTACTGATTTTACTATTCGACAGTGGAATATTTGTACGATACAAAAATATTATGATAAAAAATCTTTCTTGAACCGTTACAAATAATTGGAAAAATGCGATCATTAGTACAATTTTACGGTTTAGAGGTTAATTCTTCAAAAGGTGAGAAACATTTATTTGAAACTTTTGTTTGAAGCTTGTTTTAAAAAACTTTTTAAAACAAAGTTTAAAGTTTGTTTTATAAAATGTTTTTCCGCCTTTGTCAGCATGCTACAGCAAACTTCAAAAAGAATTATATTTTCAGACATATTAATTGATTCAAAAAATAATTCAGATAATGAAAATGAAAATATCTTTATGGAAAAAAAGAAGAAATATTCGTAGTACTTTAGAATTAAAACCAGAGATGATTGAAAAAGACAATGACAGCTACTACGATATATGGATGTTAAAAATTTGTATCCCTAAAATATATAAATTTACGTCAAAATATTCAGGAATGTTAGTAGATCAGCAAATATTAGTAAATCAGCAAAAATTATAGATTACATTCAGCTCTGAGGATTTCGTAGAATTCATTGCAAATCAAAACAAATCAGTATTGATCTAAAAAAAAATAACAATAATATAAAGAATCCAAAAGGAACAGTATCGACTGTATTGTATTGTTTTTTTGCTGTGTCATTTCTAATATGTAATTAGTGAAGACAAACATCTCTAGAGTAATATTTCTGAATAAAATAATGATTAGAGATTGCTATTTGAAATTGTTAGGGATACTACATTTCACCCATGTTATCAGAACTATATTATGTTCACTAATGATCGTTTGTACATAATACTGAAAGTTATTTATATATAACGAAAAACATTTAGTCAATCATTTCAACCTTACCTGCGGCTATATATTGACGAAAGTTTATTTTCATATAAAGGGTGGCTACTATCCTTCAAGCAGTACAATCCTTCGAAAAGAAGTAGATCTAGCATGAAATCCTTTATTCTCAGACAGAATTTATACAAGATATAATTGTTTATGCCGAATTAATTATTATTTATTTATAGGATAACGAAAATAAGTTTATTGGGAAATTGAGAGTAAAAGTTCACTTATGAAGCCTTATTTAGAAAAAAGCCATATCCTTTACGTAGATAATTGGTATTCGAGTACAACTTTATATAATCTATTATATAATAATCGTACAAATGCATGCGGGATCGTAAGAAAAAGGCGAAAGAAATGCCAAAGCTAAATGATCGATTAAAAAAAAGAGAGGCATCTTCTAGTTCATCCAGTAATTTATCAGTCGTAAAGTGGGTTGATAAAAAAGAAATATACATGTTTTTTTTCCATGCATACGGCAGAATTTGCAACAGAATTCAGGTACAAAGGAAAAAAAGTTATCCAAAAATCTTTATGCTTATTATATAATAATAATTCAATGTGTACAATAGATAGTGCCGATGTGTTTATAAGCATTGTGAACTTAATGAGAAAATCATTGAACTGGTACTGCAAATATTTTTTTTTTATTTTTTAGGCAAATGCGTGAGCAATGTTTATTGAATTTACAAATATAAAATGAAAGAACCCATGGCCAAGTTTCAAGAGCAATTAATCAGAGAAATACTGGAAAAGTATTATTAACTTACAAATCATCATCATAGAACAGGTAATAATTACCATTACAACTAACAGAAAGACATTTTCCTTCAGTTTATGTATCTGTAGGGAAAAAACGAAATGAAATGTGCGCCGTTTCCAATGCAAACGATGAAAGACGCGAATCTATGTATGAATCTAAGAATTGTAATGTAGGTTTGTGTATCTATCCTTGTTTTAAAATTTAACATTCTCAATTATATTACTAAGAATTATAATTTGATATATTAATTACCCTAAATTGTATTTTTATTCATAATAATTGCAAAATATATTCATAATATTTACATATTTACAATTTTATTGAAAATGCATATATACACATATTTACTAAATATGCATACTTATTTTCATGTTTCTCTTATAATATGGCAAAACAGTTGTTACGTAACACTTAAAGTGTATATACATGAAAGTGCAAGAAATAGCGTTGAAAGATGTAAGTGCGAACACCATAAATTAATGTGCACATTCTTCGGTATGATACCCCATTCAGTGGCATTTCTCCGGTGAAGCGAACTGTCGTAACAAAAAAGTTAAAATTCGTATTCATAATATAAATATTGAAGCAAATATTTTTTTTTCGTATTCTAAGAAATAATGTTTTGTTTGGAGCGTCAATTTTTGCAATGGTCAAATACTTAAGGATGCTTTGCGTATCGTATTGCCAGGAAAAATAAATTGTCCTTATCAATCTCGATCGAGTAGTTCGTGTAGTTAGATGTATTATAAAGAGCATTAACATGAGTAAATAAAGAAATATCACAATGAAACAACCAGAACAACGAAGACAAGTATACATTTTTGCGAAAAAGTGGGAAATCATATCGCTAAATTTTTCCGGAACTAGTAATATCCAGAGTTGCCTGGTTCCAAACCATGAAGTATATCGAATGTTAAGAAACCATAGATAATGTTCCTCGTAAAATTAGTTGGAACCATTGATAATATTCCTCAAAAATAAATTAATGTTCCTTCGTTACAATTTTCGTTAAAATCTGATGCCAGAACTGATCGAAGGATCCGTAAGTCTTCCGAGGCAGACAGATTTAAAACTGCAGTAACTATACATTCTGAAATTAATCCTGATTTGGATAAAAAAGTAAGTGTTCGAATGATATGACGTCGTTTAAATGAGTTTAGTTTAACGGGTCGAGTGGCACAGAAAAAACTATTCATTTCGGAAAAGAATTAACTAGCAAAAATTGCATTTGCCAAAAAATATTTTCATTTGACATCATAACAATGGTCTAAAGTAATTTTTACGGACGTGTTGATATTTAATCAATTTACTTCTGACGGAAGAACTTCTATGTCAGATGCCGTGTACGAGAAGAATTTAAAAAGGTTATACAATTTAAAAGGAAGTTTTCTTTTCATCTGGGGTACAATGACACCGATCCCATAGTGGGAATCATGGACCATTTTAAGTATTCAGACATAATTAAGAATGTGTTACTCTCATATGCCAGCAATGAAATGTTAACGAATTGAATCTATCAGGGTGATAATAATACGAAACACAAGGCTGGCATAATAAAATAATTTCTAAATGAGCAAAATATTAATATAATGAAGTTGCCGTCACAGCTTCTGGATTTAAATCCGATCAAAATATTATGAATTGACGTCAACAAATTCGTAAAACAACAAAAATCTAGAAGAAACCTAGAAAAAACTTAAAAGAATTATACATTGTTATTCAAGACGATTGAAAGTCCATTCCAATAAAGAGATGCATTCGGTTAACACAATTTATGACACGAAGATGTGGCAATATAAAACAAGATGTGGGTTATAAAACAAAAAGATTTAGGAACTACATATTAACGTATAAAAATATAAAAATTAAATAAAAATGCAAAATATGAAAAATAATTGTGTCCTTGAGTATGTGTCCACTTAAAATATTATATCTGAAATTGAACAATTTTTTTCTTGTTAATGTTAGAAGGTAAGTAAAAGTTTTTTAGCTACTGTATGTAGTAAAGTTTACCCTTACTATATATGCAAGCGACAATTGTATAATTGCATCCAATTTTGCAATTTACTAATAAAAATATAAATACTTCAAGTGTTTGTAATTATATGAAATAAGGTATTTGAACTTTATTCGAACCATTCACTACTGTATCTTATTTAATTAATTCATTATTTCTTCTCATCTTAATCAAACACGTTAACTTACTATTTCTCTATCCTACTAACTCATGCATTAACTTACTCTTTCTCTGTCTCAATGAAACACTCATCATTTCTTCATCTCTTTCAATCAGTCATTCTCACACTATCTTTCTACCTATCTCTCTCACTCATTTACTCACTCATTATTTTTTTATTTTACTGAAACATTCAACATTTTTTCATTCACACAGTCACTCTTCACTTTTTTATGTTACTAACTCAAACATAAACTCTTTCCCTATTTCTTTATTTTTCTCAATTGCAGAGAAAGAGAGAGTAAGAGAGAAAAGAAGAAAGAAAGAGTTAAGAGAAGGGACGTACCACAAGTACGTTCTATGCGTCGGAATCATACGAAGTACCTATCCTTGAAAATCATGAAAACAACGTCATCGAAAAAAGATCGTTCGAGTTTAGAGTTCGAATTATTTAATATTTTCATTTCACGTATGTATGTATTTATATTTAACGTATCATCGCGCTATTGCGTACAACGTTAATTTAATTTATATTCATTATTTAGATATTGATAGGTTTAAAATTTATTAATTTTCATTTTCTTTGATCCAAATTAATATTTACTATGACTACTACCACTACTATTATTATTATTATTACTATTAGTACTAGTGCAGAAACGAGTTTTCACTGAGACTGATCATAAAACTTGGAAAATAGATTTGCAAGAATACGTACACATTTTTTAACTTTACAAAATCGAAAATTATATGAAATAGATGAATTTAGATAATAATTACTAATACTAAGTATTAATGGATTATCATTAATCGTAGTTTAGAAATTTTTTGAATGAGATTGTATGCGTAATAAAATCATTTATATATATACATATATACAAATACATGTATATAAGTATATGTACATATGTGTATATATATTCAAAATAATTTAGACTTATTTAAATATAAGTAGTAAATGTTACATCTAATTAATTTTTATTAATAATGTAAATATTAATGTGTAATATAAAAATGAACATAGGTAAATAAAATATATTTATGTAGGTACGTATGTATGTATAGTAGATATTATATTATATATTCATGTCATTTTTGTTTTCAAATGATTCATTTTATACTTCGTCGAATTGTTATTTAGAACGATTTATATTTGTACTTAAACAATTATGTTATAAATTTATTATTATCAATTTTTCATTTAACCAAAGTAACTATTCCTGTATTATTTTATTCATAACATTTGAAATACACACTCACACAATGCCTACACAGAATGTGTAAAAATTAAAATATGGTTGAAAATTAAAAATTTTTTAATGGATTATTAAGTATGCATAAAGAAAAATTTTTAAATGAAAAATTATTCTCTCGTGCATTAATATCGAAAATATTACAAAATTTAAGCACACACACACATATGTACATATATTATAAAAATGGTACACGTTGCAAAAGTTTATTGGAAATAAGAAAAAGAAAGAAAGATTTCTTTTTTAGAAAATTCGTTTAAAAAAGAAGAAAAGAAAAAAGAAAAAAGAAGGAAGAACAAAGTAAACTAGTAAGAGCTAAAAAGCAAAACGGAAGGAGAGGCTTAGTGTTTGTGTGGTAGTATTTAGTCCGTATGTATAATATAACATATATAATATATATATCCTTTGAAAGTTAACCACCGGAGTTTTAATAGCACACCGTATCGCGTTTCGCAATGGTCAACGCCCATTTCGTACTCCTCTCCGATAAGTAACATTTATCGATAACAGAGACGCAAAGAAAGAGAGAGTGAGAGAGAGAGAGAGAGAGGGGGGTAGAGATTCATTTCGATAGAGTTCAAAGTGCGAGACAAGCTCTGTCTCCTTCTCTCTCATCTCTTTACCTATATTTCTATCCGCCATACTTCCATGCTTTTTTCTCACATTCTCTCTCTCTCTCTCTCTCTCTCTCTCACTCTCTCTCACTCTCCCTCACTCACTCACTCGCTCACTCACACTCTCACCCTTTTGGATTTCATCAAGAAGATCCTTCGGTATGTTTTCGCTTATATGTAATATTGTATTAAAAAAGACTCCTTAATGAGCGACCAATTAATGCTACCCGATACTTTTACTTCTTAAAATACACTACTAAATATACCTAATATTTATCGTATCAATTCAACTCGTTTTTATTTTATTTTTATGGAATCCTTTCGAAGGATAACAAGGTGAACATCCATTCCTATCGTATCTGAGAAACATAATGCATTTAGCGTTGAGAACTCAATTCAAATTCCATAAACGAATTACAAGAAGTATTTATTCTCCTACTATCTGTCCTCGTCACACGTGAATAAGCTGATACCTCTTTTAAGAATCCTGTTCGGTCTAAATAATTCACATGTGATATTCCTCCTTATATTAACCCCTTGCTGTATTTTGAGGAGTCTGACTCGTGATACAAATTTTGTACCTAACATAAATATCACGAGTCACACTCTTGGAATGATTTTTCGCCAGTTACAACCGTAATTTAGTTCTTACCATTACGCGACGAGAGTTTTTTATGATCCTTATTTGTTTCAAGGTGAACATTTCTCATAATTAAATTTTTTGTTTACAACATGCTATTTATTTTTAAGCGCGAATAATTAGATTCCTTCTACTTGAGGACCCTCAGAAGTAATTTCTGTTGAAGTATTGTCTATTTATAAAATATAATTATGAAACTGCTATTTATCATCTTGTAAAATAAAACAAATTTATAATATATATATATATATAGATATATAAAAGGAAAAAGAATTAAATTAGTGTTGACATCCACAAGAGCTGTATCGCATAAAGTAAATGGCTATATCACAGGTATTCACATTTCGCTTCGTATTGCAACTGTTCGTTTTATAACTGTTCGTATTGCGAATATTAGCATCACTCTGGCCTGTTTAGCGCGCGTCGTCGTCTACTGCTTGGGCCCGCATTTCGTCGAGCTAAATAATACGGTAAGGAATTAATGAAATTTTCATATATTTGATAAATAGTAGAACAATATTAGCGTACATGGACGACCTACTCGTACTATCGGAAGATTTATCGAAAGGCGTGAACACGTTGGTAGTAGATTTGAAAACCGTATGCTTATCAGGCCTCTCGATTAATTAGAAAAAATGTATATAACTTATGACGGAGTAATATTGAATGTTAATTATATTATATGTCTCGTTGATAGTATCTCAATGATAGTATTGTAATTATGCTTGTCATACCTAAAAGTCACAACGTTTAATATATATTTTTTAAAAAGTGACGTCTCTACACCATTTTATACTCTCTACTCTCTTATACTCTCTACTCTCTATACTCATATTGTTTCGTTGTGCCGAAGCGTCATAATGTGTTTTCATATAACAAAGAAATATAATAAATTAAAACCCTCATTATTGTCGATTACTATATAATAAAAATGTCAGATGGAAAGAAGAAATAGCGATCGAGGTCTAGATCGTGAGATGATCATCGCTCGAAGCGTCGAAAGGAGAAAAAGATGGATCAACTGCAAAGTCAATTGAATAACCTAACAAAGGCTGTACAGTCTTTAGTAAATGTTCAAAAAGAACATATTACATCAAACTCAGCTAACAATGAAAATAATGATAACGAAAAAACTGGTAAGTATATTATCTTAACCTCATGTTTATTAAGTTAAATCTCATCTTTCCACACGAAAGTTGAAATAGGCAAGCCGACACGGTTTTGACTTGTCTATATACGACAATGAAATTGAACCATTGTAACCTAGTTCAATAAGAACATTATCACAAATGTACAACAAGTGTTTCTTGGTTTTTTAATCCTATATATATTCTCAATTTCTCAGAGGTTGAGAACAAGGAGAATAATCCACCACAAGAAGTGATCGTAGAAAATACACTAAGAGATACACCAAGAAAAAGATACACCAAGCACATTTTACCAAAGCAATGAAAACAGCAATGTTTTAAAGTTGCTGGTTGTGGACGCGAATGAATACAAATTCAAAGAGGTTAAATATCATCCGGATTTAAAAAATTCATAGTTAAAATGGAAAAACACTGGTCTTCCGAACAAGAACAATAAAGAGATCATAAACTCTTACAATAGAAAGGGCGAGTTTTATATTGAAGCACCTAAAGTAAATCTAGAAATAATCCCAGTACTCTCAGATATCGCAAAAAAAACGAGGCGAGCATTTTCTGGACTATAAAATTGTGACTACTATGATCGCTTTAGGTACTGCGTTCTCTATGGTAATCGATCAACCGGAAAGACTGGATGAAGACTTATTTACTAACTATGTAAGCTATGCTGGTCAAAATTTGACTGATGTCTACTATCAACAAATAGTAGCAAGAAAATTTTTTTTTACACCACAATTAAATAAAAATATAAACATGGTAGCAGAAAATATGCTTCCGAATGAATAGTTTTATGGTGACAACTTTAAAGATAAGGTTAAGTATATAAAAGAAATTGAAAAAGTATACGCACATATAAAAGAAAAGCCTCCACAAAAACCAGCACGCAAAGGTCGGGACCAGGAAAATGTCAACTACTTATTTACGAGCTATCGAGCTAAATATCAACTACTTATTATTTACGAGCTATCGCCATGTGAATCAACAGCAGAAACGTCGCCAACAAAATTCAAACCGATAACCCCCATCATCTTGGACGTTACATGGGACAAGCCGATCATTATCAAGGAGATAATTAAGGTTAAAATAGCTGGTCGTTTAAGTTATTTCGAGAACGATGAAAAAACATAATCACTGATAAATACATACTAAGTTATATTAGTGGATATAAAATTTCTTGTATAAAATTCCTTAGCAACAAAATCCTCCCAAAGAAAAAATTCATCTCATTATTATAAAAGGATTTGGAAAAAATACAAATTGAAGTTGAAAAACAACTAAGGAAAGGTATCATTGAGAAATGCGACGAATGCGAAGGACAATTCATCTCATCATACTTCCACGTTCCAAAACCAGATGGTTTAAACCGTTTCATTTTTAACTTGAAAGAATTAAATAAATTTATTGAGATTAGACACTTTAAGCTAGAGGATATTCGATCCGCTTTAAGCATACTATTTCGTGAAGTTTTTTTAAGTTCGTTAGACTTAAAGGATGCCCATTTTCTTGTACCTATTCACAAAAAATATAAGAAGTTTCTCAGATTTATATTTATGGAAAAAATGTATCAACGTCTACCTTTTGGTCTTTGTACTACCATACATTTTTACTAAGATATTGAATGCTGTAGTTAATGTATTAAGAGTACAAGGAATACTATTAGTATTATACTTAGACGATTTTCTTTTTATTTATAAATCAAAAACCGCCTGCGAACAAAACATGAAAAAATCTGCTGAAAAATTGAAATACTTAAGCTTGATTATAAATTATGGAAAAAGTGCATTAATTGTATCATAGATTAGAAATATAAATATCTGAGGTTTATCATTGATTGATATAATTATTCTTTAAATCTAACAGAAAAGGAAAAGGCACAAATTATCAAATTTGCGGCCGAGTTTGAGGTCGAAAAATCTTATAAAATTAGGAGATTTGCACAATTCTTAGGAATATTGACATCAATTGACCTACGGTAAACTATCCACTGTAAACGGTTTGAACGGCAGAAATTTCTTGCGTTAAAATTCAACGGTGGAAATTACGACGTTTCTATCTTAATTGCTAAACTTGCACTCGAAGATCTGAATTGATGGAAAATAAACGCGAATATGGGTTCACGTCTTATCAAAACCCAAATATACACTATTAAAATTTTTTCAGACTCGTCTCTATCAGGTTGGGGCTGTTTTTGTAATAGTAAACGAGCTTTTGGTTTTTGGAATGAACAAGAAAGGAAAAATCATATTAATTACTTGGAATTACTCGCTGCTTTTTTCACGTTAAAATGTTTTACATCAGAATTATCGGAATGTGAAGTTTTATTTTAACTTGACAATATGACAGCTACTATTTCCTACGTGAACAGAACTGGAGGTGTACAGTTTCAGCATCTCAAAACATCTAGAAATGATGTAAAGAAAGCAAAATATGAATAAAGACATCATATATTCCTTCAGCTGAGAATACAGAAGCAGACAGGGTATCGCGTAATATTAACATTGATTCGGAATGGGAGCTGAACAGATCTGCATTTAACCAAATTGAAGGTCAATTAGTGAGTCCTTCTCAGTAGACTTATTCACCTCGCGAATAAATAAAAAGTGTAAAAAGTTTTACTCTAGATATCCAGACGCAGAAGTAAAAGCAGAAAGTTTACTGTATCATGGAAAAACAAAAAATTTTACGTATTTCCACCATTTACACTTATATTGCACACTTTAAGAAAAATTATCAATGAACAAGTTGAAGATATACTAGTAGTGTCATTATTGCTTACATAATCCTGGTACTCGTTGTTTACATTTCTCCTCGTTGAACCTACAATTGTTTTCAAACCTAATATTAATTTATTACAATCTTCTTGCAGATCCAGAAATCATCCGCTAGCATCCTACCTTTCATTGATGGTCGAAAAATTATCAGGACTGCCTATTTAAAGAGAGGATTGTCAGAAGATACTGCCGACGTTATAATAAAATCTACCACTGTGTCTATATTAAAGTAGTACGAGTGCAGCCTTAAATGGTGGTGGGACTTCTGTCATCTAAGAAAAGTCGACTTATTTAACACAAAGACAACAGACATTATTAGTTTTTTAAGTGATCGTTTAAATGACGGCCCATATTATAGTATCTTGAACACTACTCGATCAACAATCTCCTTGATCTCAGCATACGATATCAATGAAGATGGGTTGATATCCCGTTTTTAATAGTTTCAAATTAAAGCCAACTAAATCAAGGTATGATACCACATGAGATGTATTAGATTATATTGATAAACTTCAATCATCTGAAAGACTGAAATTAAAAGAATTCAGTGAAAAAATAGCATTGAAAACGCTCAAAGGCTACGAACATTGGCACTAATCAATATTAATAGCTATTTTTTAAAAAAATTAATAAATATTTTTATTATAATAATATTATCTATATTAATATACATTGAAAGAATATAATTTAGGGTATAAAATAATTATTTATCATTTACATTATAATAAATAATAAATCTATAATAATTTATCATTCTTAATTAATATAATAATTACCTATCTACATTATTAAAGAATATAAGAATAATTATTTTTACTCTATTTAAATTTTCACATATTACTCGAATATATGCTATAATATATGACATATCTAAAATTATTTATTAATTAGGAGAATAATTATTTTTACTTTATTTAAATTTTTACATGTTATTCGAATATATGCTATAATATATGACATAATAATAGTTGTATAATAGTTGTAATAAAGAGATTAAAATTAAAATCACGGAGCAAATAAAAACTACAAAACTCTGCTCATTCAACTCAGTTTTGATATTGCCATTTTTTAAGGAAGCACCAAACTTTTGTGTAATCTCTACCATTTTAAAATATGTTGAGTAGACAAAGGAAATAAGAAAAAGGGAATAAAAAATTTATTTATTCCGACAACGAAGCCTCATGGTTCAGCATTTTCACAAACCATTGGTTACTGGATAAAATCGCTATTAGGCAAAGCTGGCATTAACACCAATCAATTTACTGCGTACAGTACACGGCACGCAGCAATGTCAACAACGCACCAAAGATGTGTTGATGATTATAAGACGCAATGCTGGGTGGACGCCTCTTCTCAAACTTTTTTCAAGTTCTATAATAGACCCATTTAAGCTCATATAATCGGTTTGTGCAAGTCATTTTAGATAAGTAACTAAGTAGTAAAGTAACTAAGTAGATAAGTAATAATTAAAATCATATCTTCTTTCTCTTGTTTAAAGTATATAAAAAAAAAGTAATAGATTAATTCAAAATTCCAATTGAAATAATATCTCCGTAAGAAAGATATATTCTTGTTACTCTCGTTAAACCACGTCGATAAAATTCGGTTTGAACAACATCGATAAAAACCGACTTCGAGAGAATCGAACGAGATTTCGATTTGTCACCTTTCAGCGGATGTCACGAAAACGAAAATCGACGCAAAGCCTGACAACGGGATCTTCAAAACTTCGTATACATTTCGATCAAGAATAACTTCTTTTTTAATACATTCCGTCGAAAAGATTGGTAAAATCTCCACACTGTGGCACATTTTCTGTTGAATATTTTTCGATCATTAACTGCTGAATCCAAAAATATACGTGATTGCAAAATAATGCTAATTCTCTGTTGCAATTCAAATAATGTTCACACAAGAACGATATCTTCTTTTTGCTCTTGATAAATCTTGTCCGTAGAAACCGGCTTCGATAGAATCGAACGAGACTTTAATTTTTCGATCTTTTGACGATCACGCAAGCGAAAATCAACTCGTCCTAATGATGGTGTCTGAAAAACATCGAATCAGGTTCAATCGCTATAGAATTAATAATATTTCCGATACAATTCGAAAAGACTGATTGTCTGAATGGGTCGAAACAAATTTCTTTTTCTTCTTTCATTTTATTCACAGATTAGTTCGAAAACGGAGTTACTTATTAATATTTATCTGCGCAAGAACTAAAATCCCTGTTAAATAAACGAGTAAGAAAATATTCGAAATATATCCATCGTATCTCGGAATCGAAAAGTTTTAAAAAAAAAAAGAAACAAGATAATTAAACTCTAACTATCGTAATAATTACAGTCGCCGTTAACAATCCTCGATTAAAACAACATATATATTTGAGCATAATATATTACAATATAATATTACATTATAAAAGTTTCGCATTAATGTATAATTAATAGTCAAATGCATTTCTATTATTTTGAAAGAATTGCCTGCCTGCCTGACTTCCTGACTGTTCTTATTTTTTCCCTTCTACTCAATTTTATTTCTCTATTAAATCGTCAAGTATTATCTTTTCAACATTTAAAAATGTCTTACGTTTTTTTTATTTTTTTTCATCGAAAATCTTTCTAAATATATATATATATATAGAAAGAGAGAGTTTATCGATAACTCGAGTTACACTCTCTTATATATATATATAACTCTCTTATATATATATATATATAAGACCAAATGCTTCGAGGTCGCAAAAATAGATCTTTCGATATTACTAAAGAAGAGGATAATGATCGAGAAAGGGTGTTTCAATTGATTAAATTTGTTCATCGTTACATTAATTGTCTAGAAATTGATTCGCAGAAGCAAATGACTTTTATGAAATATGTTTCTTTTTTTTACTTTCGTTCTTTTTTTTATTATTATTTTGATATGAATTATGATACAAGAGTAATCATTTATCATTTATAAGCGTAAATTTATTTATTTATTTAGTTATTTCCTTCCTGTTTTCTTTTTTTTTTTTTGCAAATAAATTCCAAAAAAGACAATAACTACTTTAGAGAATATAGATAAAATATGAAATAAGAATAGAAAGAAAAACAGAATTAAGTTTTAAGAATTCTCGAATTAGAAAATAGATAACATTGTCGATACTGAAAGCGGGGGAGAATACCGTACCATTTCTCTCTTTCTTTCTCTTTTTCTCTCATTACCATCTTGTCTTTCCTTCTCCGTCCGTCTCAATCGGTCCGTACCTCATCTCCACTAAATAGCACTTCTTACATGATTCACTACTAACGAGTATTCCTGTCGATTTTACAAGTCGAAATATGTGAATACCTACTTCTTTAATAACTGATCGGGCATCAACTTCGTGCCCCCTTGCCCTCTACGACTCTCGTTGCTGAACGAGCTTCTCCGTCAACCCTCCACGATAGTCATCTCTTCGAGATGTTACTACTAATTCTTTATGGATAGATAAATAAACAGATAGATAATAAGAAAGATAGAGAGAAACAGACTCTGTGCGAGAGAGAGAGAGAGAGAGAGAGAGACCGAAGATAAGAAAGGATATAGAAGAAAGATGTTAGAGAAAAATAACGTCGTGTTACGATCGCCAAATTGGATAGTTACACTTCATCAATCTATTCTAGTTACATTTCCCGCGAAATGGTGCCGCAAAATTCGAAATTGGCAAACAGCAGTTCGGATAGAATGTGCGCACCCTGACGACAACGGATACCCTCCTTCAGTTCACTTATATACGAATAGTTTGTTACATCATCTCCTCCTGTTGTGTCACGTTACGTTATGTACCTATCTGTGCGTACATTTACTCCATCGATGGAACTTACGTTATCCCTATTCCCGCCATAACCACCTAAAAAGCTCATCGTCGTCACTCTCTCTCTCTCTTTCCCTCTCTCTCTCTCACTCCCTCTTTTTCTCTCCCTTATTCCGTTTTGACTGCAAAGACAATGCTTTCATAAGATATGCTGGCACACATCGATTTGCTCGAAATTATCACTCTTCCGTTCTCGATTTACTCTCTATAAAATGAACACTATCTCCGTACCACTCCTACGTCGACTCTTTCCTCACTTTTCCACCGTGAAGTCTCCTCGTGGAAAGAGGAAAAAAGAAAGGAAGATAAGAAAAAAAGCAAAAAAGAAGAGACAAAGGACATAATACAAGTAAGATACTCTACGAGAAATCAGAAATCTCTCTGCGACTTATTATTAATTCGGGAAGTTGCTAGATCGTAAAAGTATGCAATCGAAAGGATTGTTTCGAACGATAACATAGATGAAAAGTCACATCAACATATCTTCAGAATATCTACATTTTTGCGGATAGAAGAAAGATGATCCTTACACAAGGAAAGGAGAAAGAAAGAGGGAGTGAGTAAGAGAGAGAGAGCTCGATAGCATGCAGGATGAGAGAAAGAGAGAGAGAGAGAGAAAGAGAGAGAGAGAGAGAGAGAGAGAGAGAGAGAGAGAGAGAGAGAGAAAGAAAATGAGAGAAAGAGATGGAAAGCGAGAAGGATAAAAAGCAAACTTTCCAGGGGATGGCGGATCCTTGCAAGCCAGACAGATATAAATATTTAATTATTTTTTTTTTAATTTAATATATTTTACTATTTCATTTTTTTATACCTATTCTTATTTCTTCTAGGATAATAAGTCAATTTTTCTTCTAATTGGGCATATTGTTATAAAATAACAATCGCTATTTTTTTGTTCTTTATATGGATTTTGCACATTTCGTTTATTTCTTTTGTGAATACAAAATTTTGATATTTAAGGCTGTTCATTACTTTTGGTTTTTTAATGGATTACGTCATGTATGAGAATAGGCGTAATTTTTGGCCGATTTCAACGAACAACATCTCAGTTTATGGACGAAAGTTTAATTTACGGCGCCCTTCAGCCAGGTTTTTGAAAAAGCTTTATTTAAAAAAAAAGTAATATTAAAAAATGATATTTATTCAAGAATAATTTATGCAAAAATAAAAAGTTTTTTCCAAACTCCACCAAAAGGGGGCTGTAGACTAAACCTTCTTCTTTTAAATGAGATCTTGTTCATTAAAATGGATCGAAAATTATTTCTATTAATTACGATAAAGGACAGCGTTCGCCATTTGATTCGTTATACACATATCGTCCATACCTATCATTAAAATCACAAGTAATTTGAACAGATGGTAGTGAACAGTCATATGCTTGTATTTAGCTTTGTTAGGAAGAAACTCTTATTTCACTTTCTTCCTTAAGAAATGCCATTCAACGTTAACCATTTTATTTCTATTTTTATCTATATTAAACAGCTTTTCCCTTTTCTTCGATTTAATACTCATATTTTATTCGATTAAATAATAGTTGATACTTTCTTTCTAACAAGACGTACTCATAAGTTTACAGTTTCCTTCTCATGACCTCTGGATTATGGTAAATATTTTTTTATCACAATTTTATATTTTCTTACTTCATAAAATAGAACAGTTGAACTCAATATCTGAACATTGAAAAGTTTTTTGAAACAACCTTTATCTGAAACATTTTTATATTGAACGTCCACTTTTTACGATGTGTAACATTGTTTAGTCAAAAAACTTCGAACAGGTAAAAATTGCCAACAAGTATGAATTCTTTTAAAAAAAAATATTATTTTAATAAATATTCAAAATATATGATGACCCTAGTCTTCTTTATATGGTTAATAAATCATTAACTAGTAGTATAATATCCTTGTTAATAGATGATATGAGATATATGATATCATACCTGATCGTAATGCATTTGTTTCCACATTCTTTCTTACTTCATGATTAGTCGAAGCCTCTCAGTCAGTAGCTTAAACGTAATTTTTGTCACGCGAGAGAGTTTTAAAAATGTCAGCTAAGAAGGATCTTCTAATAAGCGGAAGAAAAAATAGAGACAATCCATCTTTAAGGAAGACGGAAGAGGAAATAATTCCAGAAAATAAAATTGGAAGTCTATTCAGCTCACAAAGTGAAAATTCACAGAATCCATGTTTGGATTCTATACAAGTAAGCATGAATAGTTTTATAAGTATAATAAAATTAAAGTATAGTATGTGCGGTTTGATTAATCACGCTGAAAGTGATGATACATCAGAAGAAAATTCGGATGACAACGCCTGAATAGTATCAGGAATAATATCTAGCAGAGAACATTCGCAATTAGAAGAACTTTGTGCCGCGATAAATATGCCAATCTTCTCCAATATAGATAAAATACTATACTATTGTATCAGAATCTTTCCGCGATACGACGTGCAGGCTAATGTTTGAAGCTGGAGAGGAGGAGACGAGGATTGCTCGTCTAAAAGGAGAAGTCAATCACGATCGTATTCATAATTCTAATATAACTATAGTACATAATTCTAATGTAACTACTGTTTTTGAAATGTTTAATGTTTTAACCGTTACCATGCTAATGGCATAAATGCATAAGATATCTATATCAGAATATTGATCTAAGGATAAAATAATAATAGAATCGTTTGGAGAAATAATGTCAAGGAATCGATATACATTATTACTAACGAACCTGCATTTTTGTGATAATATCATTGAAAATCACGATCTAATTATGATCATACGTTATATACTTGAACAATTAAAAACATTCTTTAAAACTGTATATTATCCATATGAAAAGTTATGTATTGATGAAAATTTGGTATTGTTTAAAGAAAGATGTTATTTCAAACAATATATACCGTCAGAAAGAAACAGGTTTGGGAATAAATCCCTTGTCTTGTTTGACAGTAAGACAGACTATATTCAATATTTAAATGTAAATTCCGGGGTATATTTAAATGTGTATATGTAAAATATTTGAAAATATACTATTAAAATCCATAGAAAAGTCTGGCCAGACAATAATGACACTTCTTGAACAATATCTTGGAAAAGGTCACACAATTTGTTACCAATAATTGGTACAATAGACCCAATTTACGCTTCGAGTTATATAAAAACTTAACCAACGCATATGAACGAAGAAGAAACAGATAGAATATACCGGAATTGAATAAAAAGATAAACAAAAGAGAATGTGTATTTCGTTCGACAAAAAATATGTTACTGTTGAAATAGATGGACAAATGGGAAGTGTGAACGATTTCCATCTATTATTGTCCCAATATGATTGAAACAAACAAAATACTTTACCTAACAAAAGGATAAATAATCAGACCACAATATATAATTGATTACAATAATACATTGGGAGCGGTTGACAAATTTGGTTAGATTTTATATAGTCTGAATTCTACCAGAAAAAGATTAAAATGGTACAAGAAATTCTTTTTTCATGTATTTGATTTAACTGTGTATAATACTTTTATTTTATATAGCTATGTAGAAACTAATCTTTTAGTAAATTTCATTTATATTATATAAAACAAATTTTACAAAAATACAGCTTGGGTAGAACACATGAAAGTAAATCGAAAGTACTGATAATGAGTCATTTCTTTTGACACAAAGGCATTTTTTGTCTCCATACGTAAAAATGCAGCAATTCGAAGAAACGCAAAGCGCAAATGTGTAGTCTGTAGAAAACGTAAGAGAAGAAGTGAGACACATTACGAATGCATAAAATATGATGTAGGAATATGTTTCTAATTGTACCACACGTTACCAGATTATTAGATATATTGTGGAAAAAGCTCAATGTTAATGTTAAATTTATAGTATATAGATTAACAATCCAATGCGAAATACAAAGCAATAAATAATTTTTTTTATTTTAATTTAATGGAATTTAGTGTTTTATTTGAATATACTTTCTTGAAAATGCACATTGAACAAAAAGTGTCACCGTTTTCAATGTAGGTTACAAACGAATTCCCACCGTATGGTACGGTTGGTGCGTATCAAAATCTGCTGTAGTCAAAAGATTAATATGAAAAATATAACAAAATTTAAACATGTATTTATATTATAAAAATGATACAGTACTTTATGAGAGTTTATTAAAAATGAGAAAAAAAAACAAAAAGGATGCGTTTTTTTAAAATTCGTTTAAGAAATAATAAAAAAAATAGAAAACAATGAAAAGAGAAAGAAAGAAATTATTAGGAGCTACAAAGCAAGGCGGCAGGCACAACTTATCGTTTGTGTGGTAGTACATAGTACATATATGTGGGATGGAAGGTTTAGAGCTCGCTAGTCGTGTGTGTGTATGTGTAAATGTACGAGATATGCCGATCGACCATTCATCAAAGAAATGAAAAGTGTTGATTATTTAATTGTTTTTTTACTTTTACCCTTCAGCAGATAATACGGAGTCTCAATTGACGTGTTTTAGCTAATAATCCGAATGGAAATACAACAAATGGATAATCTCTTTTAATCGATGTTCTACTTTAAAAAAAAACAAATTTAATAAAAAAAGATAAGATTGATGAAAAAAAAAACAAATTTAATAAAAAAAGATAAGATTGATGAAAATTACTTAAGATGGAATAAACGTCGGCCAGATTTTAACAGATGACAATTGACATATTCGTTTTCAAAAGGTAAATAATAGCCAAGACAATTAGCCCACAAAATAAGATCCTTCGATGTTCACAAGGAAGAAAATTCTTTGGATAAGTTCGTTGACTGGTAAGCTTCGAACATAGCCAATGTCACCTTCGAAGTCTCCATTAAATTATCCTTTTGTTTTAATGGATATCTTAGATGAAGTTCCAACATAGCAACAATCTCTTTCGAACTTGAAGACCTTGAATAATATACAAAAACATGTATACACAATCTAATTATTATTTATTTAGTTCTTTAACATCAAAATAACCAACGATAGATAATACGTAATCATGAGACATTCTCATGTCAGATGAAAAACAGTAATATATTCCGCAGTACAAAATAACGTTAACGGAATTTGAGCGAATTCTAAATCATCTTTACGAAATCCTTTGTCTTGACATAATTCTCTCACCAATTCCTACAAAAAGAAAAATGTTTACCATCAATGTAGATGAAAATTTTTATTTGTTTAAAAAAACGCATAAAATTACCTTCATCTTTTTGGAAGCTAAATGTAATCTTTAAGGATTAAAATAACTTGTGAAACATTTCTAGGTTTATAGGTTCTTTCATAAAAAAATGAATCCTAACCAACGCAAGCTCATTTTAAACGAGTAATAACATCTTGTGCACTATGGAAAGATAATCCTTGTATCAAAGTCGACGGTACATTATCCTAATTGTATATAGATGATAATGCAGCAGCTATTAGGATACTATTATCTGAGTCCTCTTGGTCTCGTAAAATGACAGAATAACTTTTTTCTATCCAGGATAAAATAAATGCTAATGTCCTTTTAACGGGCCTAAAAATACATGGTAAAGATTAATTAAATATTGGGTCTCATAATACGCATAATATTTACAAGATTATTACCTGAAAGTAAAATAAATCTATTCTTCGTCTCAATGGATTGATATATGTCAATGAACGATTCTAATTGATTTGATAGGCTTTTCGTTATAAACAACATCGAATGGCTTATCAGGATCTAGACATATACAATCCATCATGTGGTAAATCAAACAGGTCATATTATCCCTAACGTTTTGATCTTCAATTTGTGCCTCTGTACCAAGCGTCTGTGTATGAGCTTTACGTAAATCACACAAAACCGAATTGACCAAATCGGAATGTGATGATCGTACTGAGTTGTTTGTCTTTTCACGCACACAGATAAACAGGTATGCCTTTATATTGTCCCGAACGTTAACAAACAAATTTTCGATATTTAAGACAAACGGAAGTGAATCCAGATTAATCGTTCTAAGATGGACGAGTCCTAATTGTGAAACCATAATTGGACTTGCACTTACTAACTTTTGCGTCTTGTATATGAATTTGTATATATATATTTTTTTAATCAATTAATATATTAATGGTGTTGATAATAAAAGACATATATTTTGGATTACTCGACCTTGTACCATTTCCGAGTATGACACCAACGCCATTAAGTGATGTTAACAATCTATTATCATCGAAATCAGAGTTTAAGGCTTCTGGCTATTTTGGTTCAATGTCGCCATTAAAAATGATCCAAATTTAAATTTCACCGGCTATTATTACAGTGCTCGATAATAATTCTTCTTTCCATTCTCTTGGAAAATAAAAAAAATTAATAATAATTCCTAATTATATTATTTTTGTCTTTGTATTACTAATTAGGATGAAAATTACTTTATTTCTTAACGCGTCCCAAAAGCCTTGATTTTGTTACTGTACCAGGATAAACAAGACACTGATCTACTGGTTGTCCAATTTTCAACAAAGCCTCAGCTAATAGTTATCTAATGGTCATCTTTTTGCTGTGAGTCTTTGAAGTGGGTCAACGATCACAACGGTTGTTCTACTTTTTAATTGACCGCTCATTTGTACACACTGATCTACGATATTTTTGGTGTAATTTCCAAACTTGCTAAGTTCTAAGAAGACTTCTCGCAAACGTTTTATCTTGTTGAACACTTTGGTTAACAAATCATTTGTATTAGAAAGACTTCAACCTACAAATAGAGAAATTTTTTGGCGTCGTTCTCAGTTTATTTAAATAATGTTGAATCTTCTATCGCGATCAATAGGCTGATTAATTTAAAAAAATATCTTTATACATTTAGAAATATTTAATATATAATAATTAATTTTTTAATTTTAATACCTATATGGTTTGTTGAGATGATTAGCCGATGAAATAGCATCGATTATCGATTGCAATGCTCTAAGGTCTCTATCGTAAAACTCTTTCGAATATAATTTTTGAGATATTTCATAGGTTTCGACAAAACTTGTACCATTGACAAATATAAAGGATTCCAAAAAGCCAGCGCATTCTAAAATTCCTTTGATGATATCAAATTTATCAGGATGAACTATGCTAATTGGTCTGAATGCTAGTTGAGCCATCTGGAAATATATGATGTCCATCATATTCATTACCATCTGGATTCATTGTGATAAATAAACAAAGTTTATATCGAGATTGACTGTTCGATCGTCAGGTACAACTTGACTGAATCCGTCTCTTATAGCTTCTTGAAGAGGTCTGGTTGTTAACACTATGGCGCTTAATGTTTTTTCTTCGAGACTATTAAATTCGTCGAAACATCCCCAAGCACTTCTTGAACTAAACCATCTAAGATTCTCTTCATGCTGCTTGCGACCATTCCTGATAAAAAAAGAAAAATTTTGTTTATCATTACAATTAACGTGATAATACCCACTGCCTTGTGCTTTTTCAAACGTTCTGTCAAGCTATATTAGCCGTATTAACTCTTACGACATTAAAAAACGATTATAAACAAAACTTTATTGATTCTTAAATTTAAAAAATATTAATTAATTCGTATCCGCGAATAAGAACTATCCAATTTTTCGCTCGTACAGACTGTCGATATTTTAGCAGAACCAATAACAGCTTTCATTTCGTTACCAATCCCAGCATATTAGTGTTGAATCCGTTTATGAATTTCATTGGCAAATCCAACTTCTTCAATGTTATGTGACTTCCTTTCTAACTCCTTTACAGCAAAGGATTGAAAATTAATGACTGCTATTAATCTTGAGGGAGCCTTGACGCGCAAATTCGAATACAAATGTTTCCAATAACGGCGAGATGTTGATTCTATATCGTTCCTAATCTTTCCAGTGTCAATACTTATTCACCCAATTTTTACCACGTTTCCTTGCAATTTTTTGACCTGAATTAACAGACACAAAAATAATAAAAAAGATACGTACATATGTAATTAATTTTATTATAATTAATATATGATATCTATTTATCAATCTATTGTTATCATTAACTACTACCTCTTGTGCCCATTGTTTAGCGTCCTTGATAACTTTACTGCAATCATTCAAAAATGCTCCCTTTAATCTGTTGGCATATAAAATTAAATTTTTTTTTCCTTTTTATCATAATTTTTGTTATCACAATTATCATACTTTAGAAATATTAATTGCTAGCTAAATATTAATATAGATATCATTTGTAGATGAAATCTTGAATATGTACTTTTCGCCAATATCGATTTTCGCTGGTGTTATCTAGTTCAACCACTTGATTCTAATGGATTCCAAAGTTTTTAAAGCAATCTCAGCTTGTTTCTAGACTTCGCCAAATAAGTAAGCATTCTTTGAATTAGATTACCAAATTGAGCGTGCTCGATCTTACCAACTATACGAATTGAGAGAGAATGTCGTATACCGGAATATAACTCTTCGAGAAGTAGGTCACCATTGCAACATTCCATCGCAGAATATTAATTCGATTTTGAACGATGGCAAGACGCCTTTATGGGAAAATGAATATATAAGCCGTTGATTTTGAAAATAGATCAAGTCCATTTTATGAAAAAAAAATAGTTAAAGCTAATTCTTATCACAAATTAACATAAAATTTATGTTTTATTCAATTTACAATAAATATCTTTTAATATCTTTTAATACAAATATATATATATATATATATATATATATATATATATATATATATATATTTATATATATATATATATTTATATATATATATATATATATAAACATGTATATATCATGAGTGTATCTATATATATATATTATGTAAATGTGTCTGCATTTTCATATATAAATTCTCCTTCTCCTTCTCCCACTTTTCCTCTCTCTTTCCCTCACACCATCTTTCCCTTTCACTCTCTCTATTTCTCTTTCTTTCATGGCTTTTCTTTATTCTTTTTTCTTTTCTTCTACTTCCATCTTGCTCTCTAATCGTATCAGCGGAATCAACGATTCGTTTCAAAGGAAAACAATTGAATTAGCATAATGAGGTATTTAAAATAAGTGTAGAAATAAACCCTATGAGAAAGAGAGAAAAATAAAATTATTTTATCAATCAGGGATATACGAGAAGAGAAAAAAAATATACGTGAGCAAGTAAGCGCTTACTAACTTTTCTTTTACGATATGAAAATATATATAAAAAAGAAAATAATAAAAAAGAAAATATTAATTATCGATCGGTGACTGAAAAATAAAAAGAAGGAGAATTGATAAAAAAATGTACGCACAGGCGATGTCAGACGTGGATTCGTTCTGTTGTCATTTAGGTCCAATTTGATTTTTTTTTTTCTTTGAATTCGTTAATCCGCTATGTTTAATTCACATTCATTGCAAACCAACGTTTAATACTTTCGGCAAAATGAACGATATCTCACATCAGCAGAAATTACAATGAAGTTTCCGGTTGACCCGCATATATGACCCGCATTGTTCACCATCACCGCCACCATTCCTCTCCTTTCCTTTCCATATCTGTTTACCTATCTTTTTCTTCAACATGGCCGACGTATTTCGTTACAGCATAAACCGTGTTATCGAACATTTCAATTTTCTATGTTCTTCAATTTCGATCAACGTACTCAAGTACTTACGTACGTACGCAAATGTGTTGTGCGATAAGTATATATATGTGGATATATTGTGCGTACTTGTTAATCGACTTTACAGATAATATATATTTTAAGGTCATTTATTTGTCTTCCAGTAAATCAATACAAACGTTCTCGAATTCTAGTAAACTTTCCTTATTGATATGATTAGTTACGTAAATTTGCTTGTATATACATACATACATACATATATACATACATATATATATAATATATATGTAAATACATATGTTTCGTATTATATACGATAGTATTTATATAATTCGTAACAATAATGCTAGAATTGTCATCGAACGACGACCTTCATTAAAAGAGTGGCGTCGTGGCGTCGAAGACAAACGTCAATAAGAAGTATTAATTAACTCGGTCGTGTCGATCAATTTATGATGGAAATAGTTTAATCGTTAATTAAAGAAGGTATGGAAGTGTTCTTTCATTCGGCCATAAGATGCTACTAGTTTCGTTCCATTTCGGGATTACTTTACAAAACTATTATAGAAGTACAATCATTTTTTGTCTCTATTTATCTTTTTTTTTATTTTATTTCTTTTATCTTACTTATTTATTTATTTATTCATTTTATTTTATTCTTTACTGAATTTCGATTTTCTTCCGAAAGGATTATTCATAATTTACTTTGACTTTGCTAGTTACATAATTACTTCATTATTTTATTTATTTTTTCTTTTTGGTTTTATTTTCATCAGAACAAGAGAATCATGATGACGGATTTATTTTCCCGAGAAAAAAGATATAAATACAGCTAACGGAGTCAAGACACATTCGAAACTGTGTAACAAGTTGTATTGGTCTCATTCTTTCTCCTTCTCTATCCTTCTCTTTCTTTCTTTCCCACCCTCTTTCTCTCCACCCTGTTCTCTGTCTGCAACAAAGAATATAGTCAGTCGTAGAAACGGTATTCGTAGTTAGTCTCTAAAGAGTGATATCCGTAAATTGAACGACCACAATGAATGTGAGTTTGAATGTAAGAATTCGACGTTGGGTCGTCTATAAAATCTAATAAAATTTCTCTCTCTCTCTCACTCTCCAACTATTCTCCATAATTGTTCCTTATCGAAAAGGAGTACAAAACGGGCATCAATCATATGCGAAATGTAAGACGGAGTGTCATTAAAACTGTGTAGTTCACTTATAAGAATATATATATTAAACATATATGCTATATATGTTTGTTGACGTGTCCCTCAACTGTTCACAGTACTTTCTCCTAAAAGCCTTATATCACTATTAAAAATATCTGTCCTTGAGAACTCGTTGGATACTTGCTAAAAAAACGCATAGATAAAAGACACATTGCCACCTTTGTCCAAGCTTAGGCATTTTTAGTCAAGTACTGAGTTTTCAATAATATGTCGAGGCGGGCAATAAATAAATTATGAAAGTGGATGACTGGGCGCGACGAACCAAGGGTTATCTGGCGTCTAGACTTGAAATATCCATTGACATCCTCTTGTCTATACTATCACTTGAACAAAGGGCCACACATGGAATTGTTTAAACATTCCAACGAATTATCTTAACATGCCCATAATAAATAAGGATATTGCTTTACCTTTCCGTGGATCTTTTACTTAAACTCCTCCTAATTCTTTCCTAATTCTTTAATGACTTCATCGATAGTTCGAGAGAAATCTGCAGGCAGTCGCATCAAAGCATTCTTACTTATCAATAAAATAGCCGAGTCTTACCAATATCATTTGCTATGTTCTAATCGGAGGTATCTAGCACAACCTAAGACGCAACAATACAACTAACTACACATCAACCTACAAGAGTATCAACGATTGTATATTATTTCAACAAATATACTATGATAGCTTCAATTGGCGCAATATTTATTATCATGCATTTACCTCGCGAGTTTTACAGGATCCTTTAGAAGAATGCACATTCTCCCATTAATCTGTAGGAATACCGCGGCAAGCGGTATTTTGCTGACAGCCTTCAAAGATATCCTAGCCTAGTACCGCTGCTCTTTTTCATCGCGGTCTATAGCTCTGACGACAAGTAAAAGATAGGGGAAATTTTCTGTGCAAATCGACTATCATTGCTGATCCGGTGCAATACGCGTATCTGAAAACACTCTCGTAGTTGCACCCTACGACGTAACAATGTTATATATATGCATTATATACTACTACACAAATGCTAAGTCTCGCTTGCTGTTTTACTTTTTAACTCATAATGATTAATTCTTTTCTCCTTTCTTTTTTCTTTTTTCTCTTTTTTCTTTTTTAAACGAATTTTCTAAAAAAGAAATCTTTCCTTTTTTTTTCTTATTTCTAATAAACTCTCGCTAAGTATCTCGTACCATTTTTATAATACATGTACATATGTGTTTGTGTGCTTAAATTTTGTAATATTTTCGATATTAATGCACGAGAGATTAGTTTTTCATTTAAAATTTTTTCTTTATACGTATTTAATAATCCATTAAAAAATTTTTAATATTCAACCATATTTTAATTTTTATGAATCCTGTGTGCGTATTGTGAGTGTGTGTATATATGTATTTCAAATTTTTATAAATAAAATAGTAAGAGCATAGTTACCTTGGTTAAATAAAAAATTGATGATAATACATTTATTATATTATTGTTTAAGTACAAATATAAATCGTTCCAAATAACAATTCGATGAAGTATAAAATGAATCATTTAAAAACAAAAAAGATATAAATATATAATATATACTATAAATACATACGTACGTACATACATACCTAAGTTCATTTTTATATTACACATTAATATTTACTTCATTAATAAAAATGAATTAGATGTAACAATTACTACTTATATTTAAATAAGTCTAAATCATTTTGAATATATATATATATATATATATATATAAATGATTTTATTACATATATATATATATATATATATACATATACTTATATATATATATATATACATATACTTATATATATATATATATATATACATATACTTATATATATATATACATATATAATATGATACTTATATATATATATACATATAGAATATATATATATATACATATACTTATATATATATATATATATATATATATATAAATGATTTTATTACATATATATATATATATATATACATATACTTATATATATATATATATACATATACTTATATATATATATATATATATACATATACTTATATATATATATACATATATAATATGATACTTATATATATATATACATATAGAATATATATATATATACATATACTTATATATATATATATATATATATATATATAAATGATTTTATTACACATACAGTCTCATTCAAAAAATTTCTAAACTATGATTAATAATAATCCATTAGGACAAATTATTATCTAAATTCATTTATTTCATATAAATTTTTGACTTAGTAAGATTAAAAAATGTATACGTATTCTCGCAAGTCTATTTTTCAACTATAACTATTATAACAATAATAAAAAATTTGAAAAATTTTTTCAGTACTAGTACTAATAATAAGACTAACACTAGTAGTAAAGTAACACTAGTAGTAAAAGTAGTAGTAATAATAAGTATTCATTTGAATCAAAGAAAATAAAAATTAATTTGTACGCAATAGGACGATGATACGTTAAATATAAATACATACACACGTGAACTGAAAATATTAAATGTTCTAATGTTCTAAACTTGAACGATCTTTTTTCAATAACGTTATTTCCATGAATTTCAAAGACATTATACTTCGTATGATCCGACGTAGAATAGACGTATCTGTAGTACGCTTCTTTTCTTAAATCTTTCTCCCTTTATCTCTCTTACTCTCTCTGTCTCTCTCTCTCTCCCTCTCTCTTTCTTTATTTCTGTAATTGTAAAAGTAGAGAAATAGGAATGAGTGAATGTGTGTGTTAGTAAAATGAAGAAGTAAGGAATGAGTATGTGAATGAAAAAAGTGAAGAAATTGTGGGTTCTTCACTAAGAAAGACAAATAATAAGTGAGTGAGTAAATGACTAAAGAGAGTAAAATGGAGAAATGATGAGTGTTTCATTGAAACAGAGAATTATTGAATTAGTGTATGAGTAAGTAAAATAAATAGTAAGGTAACGTATGATTGAATAAGAATAGTGAAATAATTTAAAATGATACAGAAATAGTAGTGAATGGTTTGTAAAAAAGACAGAGTAATAAGTGTGTGAGTGAATTGAATATAGAAATGGTAAATGTATGATATATATATATATATATATATATATAAAAAGCTTATGACTGTTCACTACTATCTGTTCAAATTACTTGTGATTTTAATGATAGGTATGGACGATATGTGTATAACGAATCAAATGGCGAACGCTGTCCTTTATCGTAATTAATAGAAATAATTTTCGATCCATTTTAATGAACAAGATCTCATTTAAAAGAAGAAGGTTTAGTCTACAGCCCCCTTTTGGTGGAGTTTGGAAAAAACTTTTTATTTTTGCATAAATTATTCTTGAATAAATATCATTTTTTAATATTACTTTTTTTTTAAATAAAGCTTTTTCAAAAACCTGGCTGAAGGGCGCCGTAAATTAAACTTTCGTCCATAAACTGAGATGTTGTTCGTTGAAATCGGCTAAAAATTACGCCTATTCTCATTCATGACGTAATCCATTAAAAAACCAAAAGTAATGAACAGCCTTAAATATCAAAATTTTGTATTCACAAAAGAAATAAACGAAATGTGCAAAATCCATATAAAGAACAAAAAAAATAGCGATTGTTATTTTATAACAATATGCCCAATTAGAAGAGAAATTGACTTATTATCCTAGAAGAAATAAGAATAGGTATAAAAAAATGAAATAGTAAAATATATTAAATTAAAAAAAAAAATTAAATATTTATATACATGCACATTTATGTACATGCGAACACCCATACATACAGGACATATTGTAATATATACTTACATTACATACATACATACATCCGCTATTATTTTACAAAAATATCATCGTTAGAATGAAGATACTTGAATAAATACATTCGTTACGAAAGATTTTGCGAGTTTGGACGTGTTATGTACTAGTGCACTACATTTTATTATTACTATCTTAAGGTATGTGAAAGAATTAAGTAACTCAATGAATGTGTAAATAAAAAGTGAACCTTAAGCGTGACATAAAGAAAAAATAAGCACGATAAGAGAATTCGAGTGGATGAATAACCTCTATCCAGAATAATGCTTCTAATGAAAACTATTGTTCAGATCGGCAGATACATTTTAATCTTCGGCCTAACCTTTCACAAAAATCCTCTTCTTCAATTATCATTTACTGATTAATGGCAACATAATAAAGCATATATTTCGATATACTAATTCCCGAGTTATTAACTATATTCGACGACGAGCTCATATTTTGCCCTAAATCTGAATCCGTTACATAACAACTGCTACCTTTGGAGGATAATTTACAGGCGGATTACAAATCTTTTGTTTTCTTATGGCCTTTTTTGCACACACCTCGCTTCTCGTTACATAGATATATTTTAATCGCCATTGCTCGCAGCACTCTTTCCCTTTCTGTCTGTCGCCCACTTTGTTTCTCTCTGTTCTGTCTCTCTGTCTCTTTCTCTCTCTTTCTCTCAATCAAAAATCATGTTAAAAAATAGTATTCTCTCGAGAATAGATTATGCACAAATAAATAGATTTTTAAAAACTTCGCCGGAACAACGTCTTTTCTCACAGATGATGTAGATTTCGTATTCAACATTTTTCGCGAAGAAATAATGCAGTACTTTGATGCTCTTCTTGAAGTACTGATTGCCTGCTTGTTTTTGTGAGTAAATAGCTGATGCTCAGATTTTTCGAACATTTCTAAACGCAAAGAAAAGCATTGCTTGCCCGGAGAAACACGGAGAAGCTACGATAACTCACTCAATCTATTTAATGAGCTTTGGCCAGATGATTTTTTGGCAAAACTAAAGAAATACATGTTCAATCGTTTATGTCAATGGATCTGAATTTTTAGAATACTGCGTAATTGTGGAAAAATTCGTGGTTTCTTTTAGATTTTAAAGACTACAAAAGAGAAATTCTATAAGAAACGTATGGTATATTGGTAATTCAGGAATTTTAAATTCGCGGCTAATATAGTTTTTATTACTGTATAGTTTTTTTTATTGAATCAATGTAAAAGAAGATAATGAACTAATTTACTCTCTTTCTTTATTTGATAATTTTGTAAGATGTTAGTATCCAATCTTTTATATTTATTTCCTCCACTGATGACAGGCGTGAATTTCGCGGTGATCTGTGCTAGATAGCATACAGCAGCAGTATAATTTTTTCGATGACAAATGCTTATGAAGTATATACATTTATCGATTATTTTTTTTAAATGAATAATTAGTGAATATATAAATATATTACATATTATTCTTAATATAGATCAAAATATGAGTTTGTTTCTGCACTATCTACGAAATTTTTCTCCCAGCGCTATTTTGATATCGTTTCCTTTGTAGTATTCCATTTCATATTATTATTATTGCTACTATTATTATCATGATTATAATATGTAATGTAGTAATATAATTACAGAAACAGTAAAAAGAAGAAGAAACAGAAGAATATACTTATAATGTATATAACGTGATACATATGATGACGGTAATTTATGATAATAAAAGAAGGAAAATGTATCATTTTATGTGCTGGTTTGAAGGGTGAATTTTCAACAAATCGTGTCCTTGATTATTTTTACACATAACCACCCATCTAATAAAAACAACATTCGAAGAAATGTAAGAAACGTTTCTTTTGTTTCGTCCGCTATAGTTTTTTTTGTCTTATTACTTTATGATTGTTACGCGTTTATTATAATTAATATAATACATAAGTATTCACTAATTGTTTTTAAGAAAATATTGGATATGGATTTTAAATTCTTATTTTTGTCGCAGATTTATATACTAATACTTATATGTATCAATTATATCTATTATTTTCTACGCAATTATCGTAAACCAAATGAGTACCGACATCATATCTAGCACTGATCTTTGCAAGACGCACACTACCATTGACGAAAGATATACAAATGAGAGACCGAAAAGTGTGCGTTTATAGTCTACTAACACTACTTACTCTAACTTATATAACTTACTCTAACTCACATGAAACTGATTGTTACATACGCGTGAAAAGGAAATAACAAAACAAGCTTATACATTGATACGATAGCACGGCGCAGCAGTGTTCCACGCTTGATTAGTTATTCATATTTTGTCCATACCTGTCGCTCGATTTACACATGCTTTGAACAGAAGGAAGTGAATAATTTTAAATTATGCGTCACTCGTTTCTTTGTCAATCATACTACTTTTTTTTCATTATGCATATATCTCAATGTTACATACAAAATATTTATTTAAATTATATTTGCATCATTAATTACTTATTATTTGAGCATCAAAATAAGCCACCATTTGGGTTCATTTGTTCTTTTTACTTTTGTTCTCCTTATCGTTATAAGCCATGTTAAATTTTACGTAACAAGAAAATTTACGGAGAAGGTAAAATTTTTGAATTAAAGAATTCGATATATAATACTGATTTGACTTTAACTATTTTATTTCGTATATGCTTATAAGTATATATTACAAAACACGGTTTTATAAGGTTCGCTATAATGCACTAACGAAATTTATTAAAGGAATTCAAGGTAAACAAAGTATAACATATGCTTGTACTATTTTGTTAAATATTAGATATGAAAAGTAAAGACATTGGGATAAAGATATAGTTTTGTGTGCGTATATATGTAAGCGTACGCGTAGGTATATACATATTTTGTGTATCTGTTCGTGAATATATGTGTATATATATATTACATAAATGTATGTTTGTATATAAAATATAATATTGACACTATACGTTAATAAGATGTACTTAATTTTATATTTTAATGGAAGTCGCTATTAATACAATAATAACATTCATTGTAAACATCAGATGTATGCAATTATTAATAAATGGGAGGTATAAATTTAAGAATTTTTATTATAACTATTTTGGGTATTACGACGAAACTTTATTGTTTCGTTATTGAGCAGTGCTGTTTCATTGACCATGACGTACCTAATTAGTATAAAAGGAACAAATAAATTCATTAAGGTCCGTTAAAAATATATCTTCATTTGAATAAGTAGAACGGAAAGATACAAGAACTTATAATACGTGACGTGATATAACGAATTTCATGGAGACGGAAAGAATTATTAAAAAGAAGAATTCTTCGTTAACAATTTCAGTTCGTGTCCAATTTCTATTTCAAACAAACGAATGTAAAATATCATAACGTCATGAATGAGTTTAAGGAACAAGAGGAATCGTACAAATTTTTCAAATATGCCGATCTAGAACCAGGCGAAGAAGTTGTTATTTCCGGAATCGCTGGTAGATTTCCAAAGTCCAACAATTTGTATGAATTGAAAGATAATATTTTTAATCGCAAAGATTGTATCACAGATAACGGAATAAATACAGGTATCGATTATACGTATATAATCTATTTTATTTAACAACGTAACCATTAAACAATGTTAATATTTTTCTATCTTTATCTTTTATTAGAGGATTCAGAAATTCCACGACGAACGGGGAAAATTAACTATATTGAGAAATTCGATGCATTATTTTTTGACGTCGATTTTAAAGAAGCACATACTATGGATCCTATGGGCAGAATATTGTTCGAACATACTTATGAAGCTATTGTGGATGCTGGAATTCATCCAAAAGATCTTCGTGGAACGAGGACAGGTGTATTCTTAGGTTCTTGCTTCTCCGATACAGAGAAAACTTGGTTCTACGACAAACTCCAGGTAGGGGAATCGATCAAACGATCAGTTTATAGACGCATTAATTATGTACAATTACTTATATAGTCGGATAAGTCGTATGATACGTCTTTTCAATTGTAGATAAATGGCTTTGGTATCATAAGCTGTAGCAAAGCTTTTATGGCCAACAGAATTTCGAATTGGTTGGACGTCACTGGACCAACATACAACATTGATACCATGTGCAGCTCAAGTCTATTTGCGATGGAACACGCATATAGAGCTATACATAACGGACAATGCGATTACGCGATCGTCGCTGGATCAAATCTTTGCCTTCATCCATTCCTAACTTTGCAATTTAAACGTTTAGATATTGATTATGATATTTTCTTGAAGCATTTGTCCTTTTTTCTCGAATTATCATGAGAGTATTAAACAATTATTCTATCTTGTATCTCTCTAATAGGAATATTGTCTGAGGATGTTCGTTGCAAGTGTTTCGACGAAGATGCAGTTGGTTACGTGCGCAGCGAAGCCGTAATTGTTACATTTCTGCAAAAAGGAAAAAATGCTAAAAGAATCTATGCAACAGTTATCCATGCGAAAACTAATTGCGATGGTTATAAGGAACAGGGAATAACATTTCCTTCTAGCCAAATTCAGAGTACTCTTTTCAAAGAATTCTACGATGAATGCGGTGTACCAACAGCTTGTATAAATTACATCGAAGCTCATGGTACAGGAACTAAAGTTGGTGATCCTGAAGAAATTAATACTATAAATCAGATTTTCACAAAGAACAGAAACGATCCTCTTAAAGTCGGTTCCATCAAATCAAATTTGGGTCATACCGAACCAGCCAGTGGAATGTGCTCCATTGCTAAGGTAAACATATTTTGAAGTATAAGATGAGACAATTATTCGTTCATCTTCGTTTCTTTGATATATTACAGGCGACAATATCGATGGAGTCAGGCCTAATAACACCAAATATCAATCTTAATCAACTACGCAAAGAAGTGGAAGCTTTTACAGAAGGGAGAATCATGGCTGTTACCGAAACGTCTCCACTTGATGGGGAATACATAGGCATTAACTCCTTCGGCTTTGGTGGTGCTAATGCTCACGTCTTACTTAAATCAAATCAAAAAACAAAGGTCAATAAAGGATTGCCAGATGACGATTTGCCAAGACTCGTAACTCTTTCTGGACGTACCGAAGAAGCAGTTGTAACCATATTAAATGATGTAGGTGAAATGTTCTTTTAAATAGAAAACATAAAGATGTTATACTTGTTTATTCTACAGTAAAATAGATCAATACAATTTCAACATCCTATTACGTAGATCGATAATCGACCGATAGATGTCGAATTTATTCGTCTCCTTCATGATATTCATCTCAAAGATACAACAAGTCATTTATGTCGAGGATACACGATAACTAGTTCTAAATCGTCTGACGAAAAATTGAGAGAAATTAAAAATTATTCTGGTATCAAAAAACTAATATTGTTTGTTTTTTCTGGAATGGGATCGCTCTGGTCTGTTACAGGTACGAATATTTTTGTACTATTATTTCTTCGTAACTATAAAAATAATAACCATTTCGATCAAATGTACTGGAAGTAGAATTTGTAATTTACAGGTCAAAGTCTAATGAGATTCCCTATATTTGCTAAAGCTATAGAGAAATGCGACGCTGTATTAAAGCAGTATAAATTGAATATTTATAAAATTTTAACTGAAAAAGATAATAGCATGTTCGACAATATCTTGCATTCGATCGTCGGAATTGCTGCAGTTCAGGTAATATCGACAATTATTTATTTATTTGGGAGAAGTGCATACATTCGATAAGATCTAACAAAATGAAAAAATCTTTACAGATCGGCTTGGTAGGTCTTCTAACTTCCGTAGGTGTAGTACCGGACTACGTCATCGGATATTCCGTTGGTGAACTTGGTTGTGCCTACGCAGATGGATGTTTTACAGCAGAAGAAATGATATTAGCAGCATATTCGCGAGGAATTGCCTTGATGGAAACAGAAATATCTCATGGTTCTATGGCAACGGTAGGGCTTTCCTATGAAGATCTGAAAAATTGCTGTCCTGTTGATATCGACATCGCATGTCACAATGGAACCGAAAGTACAACTGTTAGCGGACCGACCGATTATGTGAAGAAATTCGTTAAAAAATTACAGGTTCGTTTGAAGATAATCAGGATCTAGCCAATAAAAATATTCCTTACTATTAAATTGATTTTTTTGAATGTGTTTGTATTTGGAAGGCAACTGAAGTTATCGTGGAAGAGGTAGCGTGCAATAATATACCTTATCATAGCCGATATATGGCCGCAGTTGGATCGAAACTTTTTGTATATTTAAAAAAAGTGATACCAGTAGCGATGGCACGAAGTAAAAAATGGCTCAGTACATCGGTGCCACGAAACGCGTGGTCGACATCAGCCGCAAAACTCTCGTCAGCTGAGTATCACACCAATAACCTGTTGAAACCTGTACTCTTTGCAGAATCATTAGCTCTGATTCCGAACAATGTTGTCACGATTGAAATTGGATCGCAAAATCTACTACAAGCGACTTTAAGAAAATCATTGCAACCAACTGTCAGGAATATTGCATTAAATCATCTAAATGATAAAGATAACGTGATCATTTTTCTGCAAGCATTAGGGAAGATTTATAACAGCGGTATACAGCTTGATCTTACTAAATTATATCCACACGTAGATTATCCGGTCAGTCGAGGTACTCCAATGATATCCCCACTTATTAAGTAAGAATTACGAGGATGTAAAAAACGAAAAAGGCTAATAATTATTTCTTCTGAATGTAATATAAAAATTCAACGTTATTATGTGTTTAGATGGAAAAATTCAGACAACTGGTTTGTGGCAGATTACAATAGACAAGAGAGAATTGATTCTGGTGAACGAATATTTGAAATATCGATCGATAATGTAGAATTTCAGTACGTTATTGGTCACGTGGTCGATGGCAGAAATTTGTTTCCAGCGACAGGATATTTGTGTTTAGTTTGGCAAACTTTCGGCATGATAATAGGACAATTGTACACGGAATTATTTGTTGTCATTGTAAATATAAAGTTTAATCGAGCTAACACCATACCGAAAAAAGGCAAAATTGAAATGATAGTCATGATTCAAAAAGGTACCCAGTCTCCACAACTAGTACCTACATATTGTTTTACAGATGTTAACATATGTCGTTCTTTGAATGAACAGGCAGTGGTAATTTCGAAATGGCCGAAGGAGGTCTTGCTATTGTTACTGGAGTGATTCGTGTTGCAACAAACTTGTTACAAGAGAAAATACCCCTTGATTTGATCAAATCAAATATTGGCAATGAGAAGGAAGAATTAGATGAGAAAGATATTTATAAAGAGCTGAAACTGCGTGGTTACCAATATAGCGGCCTCTTTCGAAGTTTAAACAGTGCCTCAGTTTCAGGAAAAAAAGGACATATCGAGTGGAAAAAAAATTGGGTAGCATTCCTGGATAACATATTGCAGATGAAAATACTCACTTTAGATACCCGAGGTTTATTCGTACCGACTGGTATTCGAAAATTGATAATAGATACTAGAGCTCATCAACGATATCTGCAAAGTTTGACAACCAATAAAAAATGTTAAATATTTACTTTTAATTCAAAGTGAATCTATATAGCAAATTCCTTTATATTCAATAATATTATTTCAGATGTACCTGTACAATTATTTGAGGATATTGATGTGATTGTAACAGAGGGTGTGGAAATTCATAATATTAGGGCCAGTAAGATTGTTCGGAAGAAACCTGTCAGTGATCCAATTATCGAAGAACATAAATTCATTGCTTATCGTGACAGAAGGGAAATGTCATTACGCGAAATATTAACGTTATGTATGCATATTACTCTTGAGAATATACCAATGAAGAAAGTGAAAACAATAGAACTCGTTGAGGATAATGACAATATATCTGCGGAAAAATTTGTTTCTCCATTGTTCAGAGACATTCTCGCCAATTTACCTTCGATTCAAGCAAGCATTAATTTATTTGCACCACCAAAGAAATTTAGCGAAGAAGACATTCTTAAATATGTTGAAATTTCAAAATCAACAAAAGTACGAACAGATGATGTAGCGATATTAACAGTTGCATGTTGTTTATTAACCAATGAAAAAAAGGAAAGTTTAAAACAACTTTTAAAATCTACAAAAGATGGGGCTTTCCTTTTATCGTGCGTAAAGGAAAATATACCATTGGACTATTCTATTCTAAAGGAATTTCGATTAGGTATAGTTTTGGAGAAACGTGCTTTCGAGGAATCGTGGATATTGTTAAAGAAGATCGAGAAAATTTCGAAAAATATTCTATGTATTAATGTTAGGAGCAATGAATTTAACTGGTTGAATGAAGTACAAAATGTGCTTGCCAATGAAACACAAGAAGATAACACGAGAGTGATACTTGTTGAGGAAGGAAACTTTGAATCTGGTCTGTTAGGATTCATTAATTGCTTGCAGAAAGAACCTGGAGGCAAAATCTTTCGAGCTGTTTTAGTCCAGGATCTTACAGCCCCGAAATTTTCTTTAGAATTGCTCCTTTATTCGTAACAATTCGAAATCGATCTTTTCATCAATGTTTTACGACCAGGAAACGTATGGGGATCATATAGGCATCAGCTACTTCCATCCTGTGAACCAAAGCTTATGCATCATGCCTTCGTTAATCAGTTGGTATGTAAGGACATTTCATCAAATTTTCATCAAATATCATGAAATAATACTTTTTTACAGTCACGCGGAGATTTAAGTTTTATGTTGGCTCGAAGGACCAATTACGAAGGACTATCAAAAGGCAGATCTTGTTCGCATCCATTATGCATCGTTAAACTTTAAAGACGTAATGTTGGCAACAGGTAAAATAGGTTTAGATAAATTTCAACAGGACAGAAGATATGTTGACTGCGTACTTGGATTAGAATATAGCGGAATCACTATTGATGGTCGACGTATTATGGGACTTAATCAAAACAAGTGAGCTAATTAAAAATCATGAGATCGCATATAGAAAATAACAGAAAATGAAATGAACAACATTTTTTCAGATGCTTATCAAATCTTTGCCAAATGGACGACATTTTTTCTTGGACCGAGCCTGAAAGTTGGGATTTGGAAGATGCAGCGACAGTACCATGCGTATATTCCACATGTATTGCTGCACTTTATATTAACGGAGAAATGAAAAAGGGTGATAGAAAACTTATCCACTCTGGTGCTGGTGGTGTTGGCCAAACTGGTGTTTACCTTAGCTCTTCATGAAGGCTGTGAAGTATTCACTACAGTTAGTACATCAGAAAAACATAAATTCATTAAAGAAACATTTCCCAATATCTACGATAATCATATTGGAAATTCTCGAGATACTAGCTTCGAACAAATGATTTTGCAAGAAACCGACGGTAGAGGTGTAGATATAGTTCTAAATTCTTTATCAGAAGAAAAACTTCTAGCATCTCTGCGTTGTTTAGCTCATGAAAGGAGATTTTTAGAAAATGGAAAGTTTGACTTAGCCGCAGATAATCCGTTAGACATCGATGTCTTTTTGAAGGAGATCAGTTTTCATGCTGTAATGTTAGATCAAATTATAGTTACCAAGGACGGAATCAGAAATGAAATAAGTTCAAGAGTAAACAAACTCCTTAAAGAAAATGCAATCAAACCTATTGTAAGAAGCATCTTCGGCAGAGATCAAATAGAGAAAGCTTTTAGATTCACGGCTGCATGTAAACATATTGGAAAAGTAAGTTGTGATCGTTGTTTTAATATTCAATTATTTGTAGTATCTTAAATTATAACTCGAAATCCATCTTGAATTTCGTAGGTACTAATAAAGATACGCGAAGAAAATGAACAACTGAATACACCGATTTTGGCTGAACCTTATTATAGATGTCTCCCGAACAAAAGTTATATAATTTTTGGCGGCTTGGGTAGCTTTGGTTTAGAATTAATCGATTGGTTGGTTCTTCGAAATGCTAAAAATATTATCATTACTTCACGAAACGGCTTAAAGAATGGTTATCAACAAATGAGAATCAAGAGATGGGAATCATACGGCGTGAATATTAAGATCCTGGTCGGTCTCGATGCGGCTAAACGAGAAGACTGCGAGCTTGTAGTAAAATCAGCAATAGATCAAGGTCCCATCGATGGTATATTTAACCTCGCGGTGTCTTTGAAAGATTGTATTTGTTGTAACCAAACGATGAAAACTTTTGAAGAATGTTTCAAGGGAAAGGTCTGGGCAACGAAACGCTTGGACGAATTTACTAGAACGCTTTGTTCAGATCTTCGGCATTTCGTAGTCTTCTCTTCCGTCTCGTGCGAAAGAGGAAATGCTGGCCAAACGAATTATGGTATGGCTAATTCCATTATGGAAAGAATATGCGAAAAAAGGGTAGAAGAAGGTTTGCCTGGATTAGCTATTCAATGGGGAGCGATTGGAGACGTCGGTCTTGTCGCGGATATGCAGGATAATGATAAAGAACTTGTTATTGGCAGTACTCTACAGCAAAAAATAACATCATGTTTAGAAGAAATGAATCGATTTTTGCTACAGGATAAACCTATAGTTGCTAGTATGGTAGTCGCTGAAAAACAATTAGATGGCGATCGTGAGGACAATGTCGTAAATGCTGTCTTAAAAATTATATATAAGTTTCGGTTTATCCGAATTATGGTTATTGCTAAATTTAATAATTTTATTTTATTTTCGCTAGCTTTTTTTTTCTTTATCTTATTTAAATAAAGAATTTTTGATTATAGGTATTAAAGACTTAAAGAGCGTCAATCAACAAATTTGCTTGGCTGAACTTGGAATAGATTCTATGATGGATGTGGAAATAAAACAAACATTAGAGCGTAAATATGAAATATATCTCGCGACGGAAGAATTTAAATGCTTTATCTTCGGCAAACTCATGGAAATGGGTAAAAAAATAATAGTAATCATAATAAAACTGCTAAAAACGAAATATTACTTGGTATAAAGACGTTGATGTATTTGTTGGGTGAAAAACTATCTTCCTAAATAATTATCCCTCCTAAAATTAGTACAGAGGAAGGTTGAAGTGAGGTATTTAACATTTCAGGTATCAAAGGCTATGGTAGCATTTTCAAAATATTAGAACCGAAAATTAAGTCGCCTGCGACTTATTTCCTACTCGGGACGAATTATGGATTAAAAACTATATAAGAAATGGTCCATTTATTTCTACCAGTATATTCTTTTACTAAAGAAACATTTGATTAAATTAAATATTATTGAACCTGTTGTATTAAAATAGTATTTAACTTTACATATTACAATATATACTAGAGGGATACTCATACGTATCGCTTATAACAATTGAACTCATACGACGATTAGAAACCAAAGAGTTTAATGAGCAGTTAATTTTGATAGACGGTGCTTCTCAGATAATGAAGGAACTTATAAACCAACAGATACAATCGTCATTGGAGGAAGAGTTGCAAAACAATACTCTTGTGATCATGACGGAGATATTTATATCTGTTAATAGTGAACAGATTCGTCCTTTTTTTCTTTTTCTATTTCTCTCTATTTTCAAATGAATTTCCAACGTAACTTTCCTGATTGTACTTGAATTGGGAAAATCGTGGGATGAGAAAGTAAATGCATTTTTTAATGTATTGTTACTTGAATGCAATTATATTTAGAACGAGATCAAAGAAATACTATTTCCTCATATTATAGGAGATTGCAAACATGCATGAAATATAATTCAGAAACAATATCATATGTAAGAATACCAATCAAATTTTTGTTGTTATCATCTAACATATCTCATATGGAGTACAGATTGTAAGTTGTAAAATTCGTATAAATAATGAATATAATATTAATTTACTATAAAATACCGTTATTTTCAGATAACTGAAGAAAAATTAAAAATACACTTTGTTAACAACAATCATGTTACGATATTAGAAAATATTTAAATTGCAATGGCAATTAATGGTGAACTAATTATGGAAAACTAATAAAAATAATATTAATAGAATTATATACTTTCATATTTACAGAACATTTAGTTTCATTATTTTTATATATATTAATATAATTTTGCTATTTATAAGATATGGTGTTACCAGACGTCTCAATGTTTTTGGAAATGTCTGGGAGAATTGCAAGTCACCAAAATTTTATAAAATATAAATTTATCATGTACATTTTATCTGACACGAACAGACATTCACGTATTATACGGTGATGATGTATTGTGTTCTGTATGTCAGTAACAATAGATTGCATTCCTAATCAAAACGAAAATATTAAATGATTTTTTGCTTTAATTGAAGCTAAAATAAATTACATATTTGCAAGCACTCTAAATGGTATAACTTTGACAAAATTTAATGTCCAATATTAAGAATGTAGCCAACTTCATGATTTCACTTAACCACGAATAATAAATATTGATTTGCAAAATGACGAATTAAACAAAATAATAAATATATTAATCAATTTTAATTTTATCATTTAATACCGCATCCCATCCTTGAATTAAGAAACGATAAAATGCATCAGCATTGTTTTAATTCGCGTAATATAAAGCAAAATCTCTGGTGGATATACATAATCTTGTAATGAAAATTTACCTTATTCTATTCGGTGATAGCGCTCACATATTCAGGCACGAAAGTGAACAGTGTCACGAGGCAGTTTGCATTTGTAGCTCCTCGGTTTCATTCATTTGTATAGGTCAATTATAATTAGGATAACTTTTTACAGCATTTTGATTGTTGCTTGCTCCGTACTTCTGCTCCATCACCGGATTCAGGTTTCCCTTGACTTACTAGGCATCACACTTCTCGACCAATATTACCCATTGCGTCCGTGTAGGATGAATATTTATTCGCATAATATAAACTAAAAAACTTTTTATAAAAATAACGATTTATTATAGATAACAGTTTGCAAGTCTGAACTTATTCGTTGTCCCGTTTTTATATTTAGAAAAGCCGAATCTCGTAATAAGATTATATAACATATATTATATATAGGAATAAATGTAGGAATGGTGGGTTTAAGTCACATTATTTAGAAAAGAACAAATGTTTTTATTAAAACAAAGATATAAACAGTTTCTCGATTGTCTCTCGAGATATACAAACTTTCTCTCGTTTATACATTCACTCGACACTCAATAATCAACAATCAGTTTTTCTGTTTTTTCTGCTCTCTTGTACTCTTTCCTTTACTCTGTTATACTCAGTTCTTTCAGCATTAATTTGTAAGACTCTGATCTCTACTTTGTACTACTCTGATCTTTACTCTGTACTCTACTACTCTGACCTCTCCGCACTGATGTTTAGTCCTTGAATATCATTTCTTTCTTTCATTCGCTCATTGTAAATAATTAGATAAAAACACGAATCAAAAGCTACTCGAAAGTTTTAAAAATCCTTATATTAGAAAAAAATATATACAAATGAGGTATTTAAGATCTTATTTAAACGTAAGAACAATAGTTAAATAAAACAAATTATTTCAAAACTTTTTTCTAGAAGCGGGAAAACAGATTTTTGCTAAATCTCGATCGCAAATAAACTCAACGTTTTAAACTTAACAATAACCTAATTTTCTTATAGGAAAATTCAAATAGATATCGTATTGACTTTGATGAAGTCCATTTACGACAATCGATGGCTGAATAATATATCACAAAACTCACATTACTTCCTTTACATGTTCTTTAATTATATATTTACATTGTAAATATATTTATTATTATATCTCCTATCTTATTTGTTTGTAAATGAAGAGAGAACATATTCATATATATATATATATATATACATTTATATATATGTATGTATGTATGTATATAAAGGTTGGATTAATCATCTATCATGTAAAGACACAACAAGCATGTGACGAAATACTGGTATTACAAGTGATTATGGACAATATAGAGCGACTAGGTTCAGGAAGTGACACAGCAACAACAGGAAATACCATGCAACTCAAGAAAGTGGGTCTAAAAGACAGTCTGAAAGAAAACAAATGAAGAAAGAAAGGAGGAAGAGAAAACGAAATAATAGAATGCCACAGCAAGTAAAATCTCAAAATAGAAAAGGAATCTCACTCAATTGAGGTCTCATAGAAAGAAAATAACAGTAACAGGATTACATCTTAAATGCGTTAAATTGGAGGATCCAAGTGATAAAAAGGATTAGGAAATAACTAATAGAAACTGAGACCTGGCTAGAAGAAAATAAGAAATTACCAAGCCAAGAAATAAAGAAAGTGCCAGAACCACGGCACAGACGGTGACTCTGACGCGTTGACAAAATAGGAAAAAGAAAGAGAGAAAGAGAAAGAGAATAATTTTTAAAAACATACGGGTTCATTATTTTTGCTAAAAGATAAACTTAAGTAGAAAGAAATAAGTTCAAGATCTGATATTTCAAGCAATGGTTGAAAAAAATCCCAAATTTTTATAATAAGTGGACTTATGGGCTTGAAAAAGAAGACTTATAGGTAGACGATCTGAGTGCGCTGGCAGTCATAATAGTAGTGACCAGAAGCTGAGAATTTTACAAGTCATTATATGGCTGAAAAGATAAACGTAATGTTTATTGTTTCCTGCTACTTCTCGCCAGTCATTCCTTTTGACTATTTTCTGGAACGTATGACCAAGTTAAAGGAATGTGTTAGGCATACAGGACTCATAATAGTTGGAAGAGACTTCAATACTAAATATGGGGAAGGAGTGAAGGATCCAAGAATTGTAGTAGTAACAGAAATCATGACTTCTGCTCAACTGAAAATGACCAATTAGAGACACACATACACTTTCAGAAAAGGTACAACTGGACCTATTATCGATATTACATTCCTAAGCTTGTAATTGTCAGAAAATGAAAAGTACTGAAAGAACCAACACTCAGTGATTATCAACTTATCTTGATCAAATAAACACCATTGGGGAAAGAACAATCGATGCGAACAATCAAAGGATGGTTTATTAATAGACTAAAAGTCGAAGATTTTTACGCTTTTCTTAAACTAAGGATAACTGAGATATAACTTACTAAATAAACGAAGAAGCTTGGAAACTGTAATGAGGCATTTAGAAGTCGTAATTATAGTTCGGCACAGATAACGTATCAGATATGGGAAAGCAGTTTATTGATGAAAATTAGGAACAACGAAGAGAATGTTGTAGAATGCATCAGGCAAAAGATTTTAAGTAACGAATTTTCAAGTAAAGCAGATAGATGCAGATACATGGGACCAGAAATGTAGGGAAGTGGAATACTCATAAAAAGAGATGTGTTCAATACAGGACTGAGAGATAAATGAGGATAATATCCCTCTGTTTGAGGAAGACCTGCAGGTGTCAACAAGAAAACTAAAATCAGGGAAAACTTGAACCATATTCATTCCAGGGAATACTTCTTAAGATGATGCTTTTTGATGATGTCGCCAAGACTAAAATTAAATGGCTATTATTCTTATTCATACAATGATAACAGATAAAGTCTCGTTTTAATGGAGGACTTAGAAGCTGATCTTTATCCCGGAAGAAGATAGGAATGTAGCGATAGGATTAATAACCTGCAAGTCCTTATATATATACTCGATTCGACTAGCAAATTGTTTAAACAATTGTTGTTACCTAGGATGAACAAGACAATACTCTCAGAGCTGACAAGTTATCACCAATATAATTTGAATTCAAGACTCCAGAATGAACGCTAGATACAATGCTATAATCCCTGAGAATAGTGGCAGATGCAGTAACTCGAACACGAGCAAGCCCTATTAGAAATGTTGGGATAAGGCCCTAAGTCGCTTCGTCGCCGATCCCCCCCAAGATCCCATTGAGAGAAGTGTTAGCTAACCTCACAGCTAATTTCCTAGCAAAGAGAATTAACGGTTCTGAAGATCCTAGATTTACTATGATGAATATAAGTTAGGTTAATTTAGAGAAACAACAACATATCATAATATAACTCATGTCATGAAGTGACGTAGATATAAAATGACAGTAGGTGGTAATGTGACATCACGTATTTCCCTTAGAATTCTACTGGTAATAGATACGTTAGGTTACCACTTAATAGATTACTTTGCCTTCGGTCGATAACATCTTATTCCCATCATTTAATTGGTAAGTAACTCTGGAAAGATAATGTACCTGGAAAGTAACTCATAGAATTAGTTTCATGTAAACAGAAATATATAAATCATGCAAAATATATAAATATATTACTATGAAAAAAAAGAACAGTCCGTTATAGTATATAATATATTTCATTTTGCATATTTTTATATGCAAAAATTTCAGAGTATTTAAAATGAAAACATACCCGTATAATACTCATACGATAAACAAATCCGAGACAATTATTAACCAACTTTCTGAAAAATATAGTAAAATGAGAAAAATTAAAATATTTCATTATAAATGATTTATTACTTGAGAAAACTTTATAATAAACATTAGGACAAATACAATTATTTTCGATTAGAGGAATCATGAAGAAATAAACAAGAATGGAGTATATTAAATGAAAAGTGGAAGAATATATAGAAATGATTCATTTTTAATGCAACACATATTAACAATAAACAATATATTGTCCAAAACCCCTGAATAAAATTATAAAAATGATAATAATATATTGCGATAATATGTATAAAAAATGTGCATGCATAACCGAAGTAACGAAATTTATGTGGTTGAATGGTATATTCTAAATTTATAATATAGAACAAAATTAAAGGATGTGAATGATCGGGAAAATGCTAGTTTAAAAACTGCTATGTTGCTGGTTACTGTGGGAAAGCTCCATCGTGTTAAAAACATAATTCTTTCGGCAAATTTAGGTCATTTTTAATGTTTTAAAAGATCAATAGATAAATCTAAATCTTAAGGAATCTAATCACCCAGAGCACTCGGAAAATGAGCCTATTTTTAAAAATCTATAAACTCAAAAGTATCAAACGAATATTTTTTATTTTTGGACGCATAATAGTTCACAGTTTAAACAATCTGTCTTACAAAAAAATGTTTTAAAATATTGGAAAATGGCGGCGTTGCAGCTGATGCCATAGAAGTAAAAATCGTACGCTACTTTGTAGATAATGTACCTGAAAATATTCTGTACAAATTTCAAATCAATAAGTCTGATTGTTTCCGATATTTCTTTCCGGTTAGATCGAAAAACACAAAAGAAAGTAAATATCCAGTTATTTGGATGGTAAAGTGGTGTTTTTTGCTTATATTTAATCAGCGATTTCTGGCCCATATGACGTTCATTCAGCAACAGGATATTTTTCCTACTTTCTTGTGCTCGGATCTCCGATGTATCGTAACGCTGCTTATCGAATTTCATGCACAATTAGTAGTAGCGATGTCCGATTTGGAAATGCATCAAGTTCATCATCGACACAATGCTTTTATAGCCATCGTACACAAGCTTTGCAGTACGAAGATTTAACTATTAAATCTATTACTTTACCCGAATAATATCCAATAATCGTCGATATGCCGTAAAGCAATGAAAAGCCTCGTTTGCGTCAAGTTCTATCCCCAGAAACAGTAAAATCTGAGCCTTTACCCATTTCTGCTATCAATTTTTGTTCTTCCTTTACAGCATTTTTCATTGACATCTTGCACACACTCTCTACAATAATATTAATGTGCTCGATGACGATATCGTAAAACAACTGGTACATCAGTTTCATAGGTACATGGGTAAATTACTGGTACATGAGTAAATCCATGATTCCACAAAATTTTTCTATTCCTCGTACACTAATCCCTAACAATGCGAATGCAAACGAAATGCTAAAATAATTCGTCTATTCATAAACTTTATTTTTTATGAGAGGACTAGAATTGACACTGATTGGTTCTCAGGAATCACACGAAATTATTAATGTAAAACCGAGTCTACGAATGCTCGATTCTATGAACTTCACTTCACCGTTGCATGCCTTATACTTCACAACATTGCTAATTACAGAAAAAACGATGAAAAAGTTTAGAATTCTGTACATATACAAAAAGACACAACAGAACAAGTATGCCCGCCGAGTACGTATGGATTGAATCGCGACCCACTGCTTGCAGCTGCCCGATCGTTCTACCTAGAAACACCTATAACTCCGTCAATTTTTCGAATTTTAATACCGGATATGACTTAAATTGTTCACAAAACTTCAAAAAAATAAAAATGCAAAAAAATGGATTTTTTTAAATATCTTGGGTAGTCAGACCCCTTAGGTGAATCAAAATACGACTTTCAAATCAAATTATTTGATAAAAAGAATGGATCATTAATTCAATATAATAGTTCATACATTAATCGGATGTATTGCAGAATATTTAACGTTACACTCAGAAAATATGTTATTATTACATGGTAATCAACAATACATATTTTGAATGTTTAATAAAATAAAAGTTGTTTTCAATCTAAAATTCGAAACACATTTCATAAGGAAGTATGGATTCAAAATTTTATAAAGAATAGCATCAATATAAAAAGAAGCAAAAGACTTTTCAAATAATAAACCACTTGAACTTTATTATCATTCAAAACTTTTAAGGAGATTGTCATCCTCTTAGGGATTAGCCCAAAGTAGGTCAATATATGATAAAGATTTATTTTCTTTGATTGAGGTGTTTTGGGGTTTTTCGAAAAAATTACTAGATTCCATGGTAATCCTGGTGGACACTTTTCATTAGGACGAAAATATATATATATATAGACGATCCATTATAAAAGAAAAAAATGATTTTGGTAATATATTAAGAATAAGCAATATATCATCGAGAACCATTTATTAATAGTATAGAAATGGTGATTAATACATACATCATATCACATTAATATCTATAAAAATATACATAACTCATATATTATAATACATATTTTAAGCATATAAAAGAAAAAAGTATAGAATCTTGGCATTAATGTTCATATTTCATTCTAAAAGTTACAAATCACTAATAAAGATATGAGCTTTATCGATAAAAATAAAATATTCAACGAAAAAGGATAAAAATCTAGGTTCTTGTAGAAACTTTTACATAGAATAATTTGCTAACGTATAGGTTTAGGACAAAAGTATATTAATAATTTTAGGTACAGTATAAAAATCTGCATCAAACGATGCAAACAAAAATATAAGTTTTTGTTAAAGAAAAAAGTACAGTTACATTTTTTTGATTCATCGATGCACAAAAGTGCATAAAATTATTTGCTTATTATGCATGGTCTGATACCATTGAACTTTCACTTATGTATGTTTAATTACTTAACCATCTCATACATCGACGTTATATTTACATATTATATATATACGAATACATATTTTAACTAGGCAGCGAGTATTTTTCTACTTGACGATATTATATAAATAATGACCGTTATATTACGCAAATTAAACATATTATACTTATAATCGCAAATGTTTCTTGATTATTATTTCTTACATAAAGGACAAAATAATTTTTGTTATATGATATAATGACTAATAAAATGTTACATACGATTAATAATACGTTGCACATAAAACAATTAATTGATACTTACGTCGTTAATTTCAATAGCAAATTATTTACATATGATGTTGTAGATAGTCACTCAATCATTCCTCATTCAATGTACAATGAGTACATTGTACAATGTACAATGTACAATAAAAAGTATTCGTACAGCAATCAATTTGAACAAAAACTTTGTAGAATTTTGTTTCTTATTAATACAGAGGGCGTGTCAGGATAGAAATGTTTAACAAATCTCACGCATGGTTCTTTGTCTTAGCGACCGTATAGATCCGTGAGTATTGCATTGATATTTGAAGAATAAGTACTAGAATAAGTCTAAACACATTATCGAAAACTAAGTACTTTACTAACAATGCCTAAATTCGACCAAAGGTGGCAATATGTTTTTATCTACTCATTTTTTTAGCGATTATTCAAGAAATTCCCAGGAATATATAGCTCTTAGGAGAAAATACTATAGATACCTGAGGATATGTGTATCAACATATACCTAAAAAGTAGTATTGTAAATATTTGAGATTGCACATGTATCCGTCAACACTTATAAAATTTTTCAGTTATAAAATTGGACTGAGATCCTCTATCCAAAGAATTTTCACGTGCGTATATTTCTCTTATCTACGAATATAACTTGTATAGTGTGTATATATATATATATAGTATACAATCAGTATAACTACAAATGTGACGAGTCCCTCAATTGTTCATAGTACTTTCTCCTACGAATCATATACCACTATTAAAAATATTTAACCTTGAGAATTCATTGGATACTCGCTAAGAAAACGCATAGATAAAAACACATAACCACCTTTATCCGAATTTAGACTTTTTTAGTTGAGTACCTAGTCTTCAACAATGTCTAACCGGGCAATAAATAAATAGTGAAACTAAATGCCTAGGCGCGACGAGCTAAGGATTATCTGATGCCTTGAATATCCCTCTAGTTTACACTAAAACAAAGGGGCACATATGGAATATTTGAACATTTTAACAAACTATCCTGATCCATCCCCGGCCAATGGGTATCTATTCCTTTCCTTTCCATGCCCAGATCATACTTCAACTCTGCCCTTTTCATTCCCTTTCCTTATTTCACTACAGTCTTCGTGAATAATTTTAAAGACGTCAAAAGGTCAGTCAAGTTACATCTTTCAGACTCACGACATGTAAATTTTCGAATCTTATTAAACATTACTGGCTATCACTTCTTTAAAAATAGCCAGCAAAACTAACTACACATCATTACATAAAACACATCAACAATTATATCTTATTTCAACAAATATACTGTGATAGCTTCAATTTGCACCATATTTATTATCGCATATCTATCTCGCTTGTTTCACGGGATCCTTTAAAAGAAGGATCTCGCGCGTTCTCTCATTAATGTGTGGGAACGCGGCGAACGGTATTTTAGTGATAGTCTTCAGCGGTATCCTACAACGGTCCCACCGCCCTTATTCATCACGACCAGTGCATCTATAGTTCTGAGAACAAGAGACGGAAGAAATTCTCCGTACAAATCGACTATCGCTGGTCCATTGCGAGGCGTGTATCTGGAAACACTCTCATAGTTGCGCCCTCACGACGCAACAACAAATATAACTACTTTTTTCATATTTACGAATTTATTTTGTATTTTTAGATTGAAAGATCTATTCGTAAATTATAATCGTATATATAGTATTCTGGTAATATAAACTAGATTACAATTATTAACCAATCAATTTTAACAGGAATTTTTTATACCGTTAGAGTAAAAACGAGAAGCTCTACTTTTCGATAATGAGATGTATACACAATATTATCCTCACTAATTTTTTGATCAGGAATAGGAGAACATTGATACTGATCCACTAAGTTATATTTTTTTCCTAAAGAGTTTATACAATAGGCTTCACAAAATGAGTACATCGGACGAGAAACGCTATAGTAATTACAATCAAATCAATTCAGGAAAAAACAATTCGCATTCATCGTTGTTATATGCTCCTCAAACAGAGGAATTAAACAGTATGACTGCCTTGTGTAGATGAACGTAATGAAAGAAAATGTTAAGATAGTTTATTTAGAGGGTAAAAATAATTTTACTGTTTTCTTTGAAGTATTACTGAGATTTTGTTACTGTAATTATGAAGTATATATAGCTCATTGAAAAATATAATATATACATGTATATATTTATATACATATTTTTTTAAGCTTATTATATAATTTCATTTGAATAGAAAAATTAAGCGCAATAATAAAATATAAATAAATAATGTAGATACGAAATAAATTGTTTATTATTTAACAATTCTTTATTGTAACACTTTCAAGTAAAAAAATTATCATTCGATCATTTCTAAAAAAATGATCAGTTAGTATTAATTCGTCATCAAAGTTTTTATAATTAATCTTCATGTTAATTGTTTGCGCACAAAATAAAGATGATCGCTAATCCTTTGTAAGAAGAAAGCATATAAAATAAATCTTTTACTTGTGAGAAATACTAATAAAATAATCCATTTTTCTACCAGCCTAACTTTTACAACAAAACATTCCAAAAATTCCGAATAAACTATATATATGTAAATACAATTTGCCAAAGATCATTTAATAAGATATGTTTTATGGCTATTCAAATTAATGATAACTATGAAAATACATTTAACTTGTATGTTCGTTTATCCATATTTAAAGTAATACTTTTCCTCTAACTTCAATATTATTAATTAATATGTCAAACTGAAAATAAAATTTTTATAAATATATATCACTAATTACTTCTTACAATTTTTATGCTTTTGATATAAACTTAAATAATATTATAAATATAAATAATATTATAAATATAAATAAATGGTGTAGTGAATAATATTTTTATAGAGAAATAAAATATAATAAAAGTCTTTTATACATTATCTAATTTTTTAATAATTGTGTTGAGTGTCTCCTGATGTAAATATTACGAACATCTAATACAATAATAGCACATCATCACCTTACAGCACTCTCTGTAAGAAAAACATTTGAAGCTGCATATATATATAAAATTCTTTGTAAGTTGTATCTTACTTTGCAAGTTACACCAGTATCAAAGATATACTGTACATTAGTATTTTTCAATAATAAATAATTTATTTTGCATCTACATTATTTATATTCTTTTTTCCGCCCAATTTTTCTACACAACTGAAATTATATAATAATTCTAAAGAGAAATATATATATGTATATATACATATATATTACATTTTTCTATGAGCTGTATATATTTTATAATTACAATAAAAAAATTTCAATAATATTTCAAAAAGAACAATAAAATTATTTTTACCTTTTAAACTGTGTTAACATCTTGCAATATTGCCTATCTCATAATAGACAATATTAATTTATATTCAACTTTTGTTAATACAACTGCCAAGTATTCTTCAATTCTTCAATCCCTTTGGGAATACTCATGTGTTATCCAGACATCTTTCATATACCTAAAAAATCCAAAATAATATAAAAATTAGATTTTTATTAATGTTAAACGATATATATATGCGGTGTCGGTGATATTAATAAAATAGAAGATTTATTGACGAAAATTAATAAAAATTATACAAAAAAATGAATAATATCTTAAGCTGCGTCTTAGTTGCTTCGTGTCTTTTCTAGAACTGACCTGTTTCGATCGTCTCATTCACCTTTCCCTTTACCCTTTTTTTCGAAAACCCAAGCCTCACTCTTATCCACACACATACGCATATACACATTTATTTACACGGAAATAAAGCCTCGGAATATCCCTAAATGAACCGATACACTTATGCATGCTGACTTGCTTACATTTGATGCACAAAGCATCGATTAAACTTCTCGATATCACACACACACACACACACACACACACACACACACACACACACACACTCACTCACTCACTCACTCACTCACTCACTCACTCACGCGCGCGCGCGCACACACACACACACACACACACACATATAATGTATATATCATAACATGAATAATTTATATTTCTATATTTACTTACTAATAGATTTCCCAAATTTTGTTAAGTAAAGATAATTCCACATTATAATCTGAAGACCAGAGATAAATCAAATGTAAGAAAACATAACATACAACGATGAGTTCAATAAATGCAACAGGATCCATTTCTTTGAGTAGTTATATAAACAATTGAAGATAAAACGTATAAAAATATACAGAAATGATTTATTTTGAATGCAAAACAAAATGTTTTAATTAATAGATAAACAATAAATAATATAACGGTCCAAAACTGTTTATTAGAAATTTAGAAATAATGATAATATATTATGATCTATAAGAAATATGTATCCGTAAGCAAATTGACAAAATGTTTTCTATCAAAATGCAGTAAAATTATTTAATTCTTTAACTATGGATTTAATTTAATTCAGAAATTTATTCCTTATTTTAAATTAATAAATTGTTATTTTTATTTTCTATTTTTTTCTTTTTTTTTTCTTTTTTTTTTTTTTTTGAATAAATCTTTTTTAGAATTTCATTATTTTCCTTTACGATATTTTAAAACTTTTCACAGCTAAATCGTATTTTAATTTTTTTTTTTCGTGACATCTGACAATGTATTTACCATTAAAGTTGATTTTTGAGAAGACCAATAAGCGTTGATCAATGAAAAAACTTTTCCAAAATCTACATTTCTACCAAAAAAGCTTTCAGTAATTATTTTAAACTTTTAAAAGAGATAAATTGGCTTTCAAAATATTGAATTACTTCTAAATTTTAAATTGATATTGAAATACATGAATATTTATTATATTGGTTAATTTTTTAATGTTTAAGATTGATCAAAACATTAATGATGTATTGATATTCGCCTACAATTAAATCATTAAATGTTACATCATACAATATCTATAACCATTAGATGTACAGTTAAACGATCAGTTCAGTACTGCAAAATGCAATACAGATAATCTCAACTTAATATAACTAATTATTTAATAATATGTATTTTACATGTCAGATATTTCCATGCTAGTTTAATTAACTAAAATTCCCATGATCACTCATGTGTATTATCCTGTTTATATGTAACAATAAGTATTGTTTGTAAGTATGTCTTTTCTTATTTTTAACAAAAATAAACTCTCTTACTTTGTCACCTGTTTCTTTTTCACTTTTCTGAATTTATATCTAGTTTTATAAGTGACTATAGAATAATATTATACAGCTTATAATTTTTTATTATGCTTCAAGGACTTCATGTAAACCAAACAATGTTTCTTAAAATCTCCTTCAATTTCATGGTTATATAAAAGTTGGCTATCGACTCTTTAATATATATAATAATAAAATAAAGTAAAATAAAGTATGGAAAACTTATTTCACCAGATCGAATAATGACTAACACGTTATAAAATAAATTGTAAGAGCAGATTGTGAAAGACTAAAAAAATTCTTCTGTTTCCTTCTTTTCTATCTTTATTATCAGTCCATATTCAATCTAATTTATTTCAATGCATAATCTGTAGAATATTTTTATTACTGCGTATTGTTACGATTAAATTAATTGCTAGCTTATTATGGTCCCTTTTCTTTCGCTACTAATTTAACAGTAATTATAAATTCACATGATACACGTTTTAATCATATCGGTAATTTTGCTAAATTAGAGTCAACCGAATGTAATATTCACACAGTTTAGTCTTTGACCCACCGGTACATTCACTCTCCCTTGCAATTTTCTGATGTTTACTTTTCCTTTGTTTGTTCGAACAATTGAACATCTCCTAGTCAAGATTAATACTGTATCTACCGATAAAACAATCAAATTCTATGTGCATTTGGTCAATGATACAATCGTGCTTTTTCTATATATATGTACTTACTATTACTGTTTCTTACTGATTGCTTTTAATTATCATACCCTTTTCATCACTTTATGTTGTAATACACATTTTTCATTGTGATAACCAAAATCTAATAAACCTTACACGATATATTTTAATATGCATACGGATTGTATGATTTATATATTTTCACATCTAATAGAAATCTATAATTTTATAAACAAATGAATAAAAAGATTTACATCCTAACACTACTAGGTTACACCATTGCATCTCGATGAGATCGTCAATTGTCAACGAAGTCATGAATTAATTATATATGTGAATTCAAATAATGTGATAGTTATATTTCACAAATATTTTTCTTTAACTATATACTCGAATACGAAAAATTTGTTTATATTCGCGTTTCTATGAATATATTTTATTTCTTCAAAAACATTTTTGGAGAATTTAAATTAAGTAAACCTGTTTTATACAATCAGACATGATTAACCACGTGCGTGGTATATAATTTATTTAAACAATTGCAGACTACTAAAGCTTCTTAAAAAATATGCTAGATGGCGCTTCGATCTAGAAAATTCATTCGAATTTTAATGAATCCGCCTTAAATGTGTAGTTTCTCATTCTCATCTTCCGATAAAAATTTGGCAGGTCTCTGTATCGTAAATATAATGATGAGAGATATCAGAAAATCGAATATATGCTTCAAAAGCAGTTCAAACGAAATGGAAATATAGCTTCCATTTTTGAATCGAGTCATACAATTTAATCGCACTTTATTGCATTTTATTTCAAATAATTGTGTATAAATAAATGTCTTATCGATTCGAATTTTTGTTTGTTTTTTTCACGTTCTCTTAACGTTTTCGAAGTATAAGTGTTCCTGAAATATAAATAATAATAAATATCAATTGTAAGCTTTAATAGAGAATTACGTAGACTTTTAAATACCATTAGAAAAGATGCACCGAGCAATAGACTCTTTAATCTTATGTCGAGATCTAATGGAAAAGTAAGTAATAAAGTGTAATCATAGATTGTATTATTCCACTGATGCATTAAAGATGCCATTTGATGTGAACCATCGATCGAAATAATCTGTAGAAATAAGAAAACAAATTTTTTGATTAGATAGAAATTCCACGAGGGAATATTATTTACTGTAATATTTGATGGAAATGTTTTTGTTTTTTCTTTTTATTATATTTAAAGATCTGCATGAATCATGATATTATCTAAAGCTGTAAATTTCTTTCTCTTTTCCTTTCTACGTCTGACTTTTTCTGAAATTTTTAAGAAAATAGCTGAAACAGTTCTAATAAAACTTCACACAAAAATGTCCTTCGATATATTAGATGAGATTTTCGTTATTTTTCGAATTTTTACTCACATGGATGATTATTATTAAAATTTTAGCCGCATGTATCGTTTTTGATACACATTGAATATCATTTTCTGGCCAAATAATATTTTTGTCAATGACAAGTAAAATGAAAGAAACAATCGTTTATATCACTATTATATACATTATGTTATTGTAGCTCTTTTAAAGTCGTGTACTAATAAAAGTACTTACACACGGCATGCTAATGAGTCGTAAATTGTATAATGCAACTTTCTTTAATTATGAGCATTTATTTTGCGATTGATTGCTTAAATATTTGCATTATCGTGAAAAAAGTAGGGACAAAAGAAAAGATTAATCGAAATTAAAAAAAAATTTACTAAGAAAAGGTCACAAATGATTGATGTGCAAGTGTAAATTTGATACAAATATTAATTACTGAATGTATGCATTCAGTTGAAACAGTTCGTTCGAATTGTCATGAACTTAATAAAGAAATAATCTCAAAAAAAGATAATTTAAATGAAAAGAAATTAAAAAAAATAAGTAACTTTTTTGTTGTTCTTGTACATTTTCAATATGAAGTAAACTTATTTGTTTGTTATATTGTGCATTTTATAGTTTTAATATTTAATACTCAATTAAATAAAATAAATTGTCAGCTCACAAAAAAACCAAAAAAATAGATAATTTTTATATATTTATCAAGCTTCATAATGTTTCCGCCACTCATAGTATAAAAATTACACTTATTCAAAAATGCCTTGGCAGGGAATTCATTAAACGATTAAATTATTAAATTACAATGTTACCTGAAATTGTGATTCCTTGTACATACAACAACTACATGCATTCGGTCCGTATATATTGCACAAAGGTTTCCGTGAAGCATCGTAAACGGTAAAACTCGGGCCCAATATAGAGAAATTTTGTTCCACACTCCCAATTAAACTCGTACTTGATACCGTAAGTTTCTTCGTAAATAAAAAAAAAGAACATTTAAAATAGAATATGAATTATAGACATTTAAAAAATTAGCGTGCGTATGTCCATGCAGTAATTATCAATATTCATAATCAAATCAAATAAATAATTAAAATAAAATGAATAATACAAAAATACCTTCATGAAATGATATTACTATAATATTAAAAATAAAATATATCTGTGAAAATAAATGTCTGAAAAAAATATAATTAAAACTTAAATTACAATTTTTTGGAATGTATACCATCAATGTCTCTAGAGATTTCAAAGTAATCTGCTGCTATTGAAATACACTTTTAAATATATCAGAGATTATCTTTCAAGCTCATTAATACGATCCTAAAGGTATACTTTTAATTCTTTTATGATGTTTTAATTTACTTTTCAAACATATCTTTTATAATCTAATTCAAACATTTTTAATAAAACTCCGGACAAAATAATTTAAGCTTTGTTTAATTCAATTTGGAGGTTATTTTTAATTTAATTGTTTCATATTCGGATTGTCCAAGATCCATATATGAAACAATAGAGGAATTATAAATATGTAGATATTCAATAGAATTATGTTAATATTTCACCGAAATAAATGATTACTTTAGGGACATCCTATATACTGTTTTATATATGTATATCTGGGGGTGTATAAACATAGTAGAGAATGAGATTAAGACGAAGATACTCAAATGTCATCAATCAAGAGCAGAATCGAGATCAAATGAAGATTATTCACACATTGAATATTTATCAATAATCAACATACAATTTTATAGACCTTTGTTCGTAACATTTTTTAAAGATTCCTTTAAAAAGTAATATTTACAAAATTAAAAATATATTTTTTTATATAAAACTAAACTCTAATTGCATGGAAATAATGATAATGGATTTTATAGCTTACACTAAATTGTGAATGTTATCAATGTTACGTACGATTTGCATAAAATTAGTTCGATAATTAATATGTTAAGTTAAAATAAAAATAATAATGTTCTTTAAAGAATCATTAATTATGCATAACTTACGTGTACTGGTCCAGGCATATATTTCCATACAGGATTTTTCTTAATAACAAACGCTGTTTCTCCAGCTTGGTCTAAGAAAATTAACGTAAAATCTGCAACTCTACGTATGTACCTTTCCTCGTTGTCCTCACGAGATTCCGTAGCTAAAAAGATCGTTTCAGCTTTTGGTACTTTCACTCTATATTGTTTTCTATTTCCAGATAATCCAAATACTAAAAAAGTATAAACAGTTAAAGATGATTATTTTCCAGATAAAAATGAAGATTTGAGGTATACAATATATCTATATACATAGATTGATAATAAATTAAAAGCTAGTTGAATATTTCTTTTGTTCAAGAGAATAGAAAAACAAATATGTTAAAAAAATTTTCATACTTTCATATGTAAAATATTTAAAAAATGTATAGTACGAAATAAAACATTGTCAGCTATCGAATAAATCGGAAGTTGAATAATTGTCAGTTTTTCTTATGGAACATCCTGTACTTTTTTCAATAATTAAATATTTTAACTAATTATCTTTAAAAAATTATTAAACAAATATAGATCTAAAGTTAATAATTAACGAGATATTAACCTGTGAAATATGCCATGTTGACAGAAATAGTAATACTAATCTTAATGAAATCGAAATTTATAAAAACTACAAGCAAAAATTGATTGTATATACAAGAAAATGATGGACATTTTGAATATTTATAAAATTAAATAAACTATTATTTTTGTTAGTGTTATTATAAATTAATTTTAAACTTTTTTGTTTTCAATTAACAGCCTTAGTAAAGTAGTAACTAAACTTATTGTAACATTGTTTTGTATGTTTTTCATTACCTCTTTCGTTACATCTTAAGATTGTTTACATTTGAAAGTGTATACTATTAGATACATAATTATACATGCTAATGTCTTATTAATTATTAACTTTAAATCTGTGCATGTTTAATAATTTTTTAAAAATAATTGATTAAAATATCTAATTAACAAAAAAAATACAGGGTGTTCTATAAAAAAACAAACAATCATTCAATTTTCAATTTAATCAGTAACCGAGTGTTATACTCCATGCTCTTAAAACATTTGACATATAAAATTATAAAACTTTTCGTAATACTCTTTTTTTCCATTGTTCCTAACTAACGAGATATTCGACTGACCTTTAATTTATAATCACTCTATATAAATGTATATATATATATATATATATATTTGATATTAGGTCTTCTGAAAGTTCTTAACGATTTATGATACATTTTGATATCGATATTTCATATAAAGTTTTCTAAAGTTCTTTTTTCCAAATGACAACATCGTATTATATTATACGTATAATACGTACAGCGATATATCGGGAAAAAACATATGTAAATATAAACAAAAAGCTCTTTACGACCATGTCTAACAATAAATACGTTACTGAATTACATTATATCGAATGACATAATAAATCAAATTTAATATGAAAATTAATATGTCATATGCATATACAACACGATTACATATACACATATTCCTACGTAATCATATATGTGTCATTGAATTTTCATACTGGAAATTAACTTTTTGAAAAACCTTAATATTTCATAAGGTTTAGAAGAAAAAGAAATTTACATCCATTAAAGTTGATTATCCTTTGAATTTCCAACTGTTCAACTCCGGCTAAGAAATGCATTCCCGATAGTACATTCAATTGAGATCTGGGTGTTGAGACCCAGTCCGTAGTAGATATTGGTATTGGTCTTCTGCCCGAGTTATTTTCACCTGATTGTAACGCCATAGTAAATATTTCTTATTCCAAGATAATCTAATAAAAACGGAAGGATGAAGGAAGCGAAGGAACAAGGAAATTGCAATGTTTACATATATAAGTATATATACATATAGATAGACGTACCTTGCGGTTGTACCGTAATAACAATAGGTCCTCGAAAAACCGGTGGTATACTAGATCTTTCTTGCGCCTCTAATTCCATATTTCCATTCATTACGAAAATTTAATGCGGCAAACTTAACAGCCTATAGTTTTGATCTAAAAATTTAAGTCAATTGTATCTAAGATCGTCGCATACAGAAATCTATTATATACATTATATATTTACGAACAAATTCAGCACACATTTATGTACATATATTTCAACGTTTCTCCACAATGTATAACGTTTCGATCATTCTCTATCATCACATTTTACGCTCACTATACTTTCATTTCTTCTTCTTCGTTAATGAAACAAAAAAATTTAATTTCAATTTGAGCACTTTCATATTTTACATCCTATGTAATATATTCTATGGATATATATATATATATATATATATATAAGCGTTTTATGTTGTTATTAAATTTTTTTTAAAGATTTTCTAATGAAAAGAAAAACATAAATAAATATCTATATATACCTATATATAATATATCGAACACTGGAGTCAAAATATTTTCTCACTGCCCTAAGTTATCCGTTATACTGTTATCTTTGATAAAATAACGGCTTATCAAGACGATGGATAAGCGCTATCTTTCTTCTAGTTATTCGCTTACCAAGAACAAAAAAAATCTCGTTAATGCGATCCAAAAGATAATTATTAAATGACAGAAAGATCTAAGTGAGGAATGAGTAAGGAGGGAGAGTGGTTGTTAGAAAGTTGATAGAATAGATAAGTTATATGTATAAAAAATGATGAAGCCATATTATCATAAAAATTTTTATTTTTTTTTATATTTCTTGGTCGTACTTATTAATCGTTAATATTATGTATGTATATCACGATTCTCTCTCTTTCTCTTTCTCTCTCTCTCTCCTCTCTCTTTCTCTTTCTCTCTCTCTCCTCTCTCTCTCTCTCTCCCTCTCTTGAAAATTGCATCTCTCGATTTAGAAATTAGTTTTAGCAAGATTCCATGTATATAGCTGACATAGTAAAATGATACTCTATGAGAAGAAAAAATATATAGTCACGACTTTTTGTTATATAACGAATATATATATATATGTATATATATATATATATATATATATATATATATATATATAGGTATATATGTATGTATATGCGACCTACCCTAAAAATTGTCCTTCATTTTTAAACTGAACGCGAAATATGTGTGCGATATTTATGGAACTTTAAGCACAAACGGTATGTATTCGTTTAAATAGAGGTAAGGTGTCATTTGATAAATGTAAAAGATGATGAATTTGGAGAAACGAAATGATGAAATCTGGAAATATATTTTCAAACAATTATTGCCACCGAAAAGAACATATAATTTATAAGAAAAATCATTTACTTACTATAAGGAAAAAGAGTTAAAATTAATCAAAATCTTCCTATCCCTTAAAAAGATATAAAATATAATAATGCTACTTTTATATGAATACTATACGTAATATATTATACAATATAAAATGTATGTGTGTGTATATATATGACAGAAAATTTCCATGTCATATTAAGGGATGTAAGAATGCATCAATATAATGAAGAACTTCAATAAAGAACTCTAATAAAAAGAAATGTTATCTAGATCGACTAGTTTAAAATTAGTTATAATCTCGATGAGTTTGGTCATGCTATATAAATTTTCAACGTTTTATATTATCACAATTAATATTACTTTTTTGATCGTAACTTACGGAGTTACGAAATTAATGCATTAAATACCGGATGTATTTAACGGAAATATAGAATTTGATACATATTACTGTTATTATTAAATATTTGTAAAACTCGAAAAAAATAATAAACAGATAAATAAATAAATATCAATAAAAAGAAGGACGAAAAACAATGAACGTTGTCAGTGTCAGATATTTTCTGGAATTATTAACATAATTCACGGGATATTCATGAAATTTCAAGTCCCTTTTATGTGATAGGAATGACATGTAATATTTTATTTACATTTCATGTGAATCATTATTTTTCATTTAATCAGAGAAGGAGATAAGCCCTCTCAAATAAAAACAGGTATACCAAATGTCCATATAATTTTCCGTTCGGTATGTTTCTTCAGGCACACCCCACACGCCTTTACTTGTTGCTGCTACCGGCAAACGGAGAGTTCCATGCGCGTTTCTATCGATCCTCAAGAGCTTCTATATAAAAGCTCCCGTCATTGGTGATCGTGGAGCAGAGAACGAATTCCATGTTTCGAGAAACCATCGCGCAAGAGAAAAAACGAGATATAGAAAAAGAAAGACGAATTAAAAGGACATTGAACACGATCGTACGACTTACGTTATTTATCATGAGGAAAAATTATTAAGAAAGAGAGGGAGAAAGAGAGAGAAAAAGAGAAAGAGGGAGAGAGAGAGAGAGATAAATAGAGAAAGAGAAAGAGAGAACAGTAAGTGAAATGATCGAAATATGATTTATGTTTTCATTGTCCTTATCATGTCAGCACGTTTCTTCGTTTCTTGTCACCTTCTCCTTAATGTTCATTCGATATTTTGATAGAACGGTGTTCACGAACGTGAATAATTTTACTTCATATCATTTGCAATATGTTTATGTTTTTTTCTTTCATGTTTCGTCAATTATAATTTTAACGCGTTTTTTTATGCTTATGTTTAAATGTATTTATAGACTTTTATGGTAAATCGTGTACACTGTTTGGTAACGTAAATATCATTGTATTATGCTAAAACATGCGTGTTAAATTGAATGTTTTAAATGATAAAAGGTGAACGATCTGTGTAAGGAGTACTTTATTAGAAGAAAAAAATTTAGTTACATTCATATTTTTTATAAACACTCGCCTACCGATTGTTTGACGTTGCGGATTCTTGCTTTCATTTTATTAGTATATTATTATATTCTTATAAAAAAAACTGACATTTCACTGATTTTATATATTTTTCAAATGTATTTTACTTCTGTAAAATGAGATTTAATTTATTGGTTATTAAGTCTTATGCGTTAAAAAGAGATTTACAATATCAATTTACTTTCATTGACAACAATAATTGACGATATTAAAATATAATGCATTAATTTTAAACCAGTCAATTTGTTTCTTAATATGTAGCATACTTTATTGATCTTACGTTGGGAAACAAATTATACGCGTTTGATGACGTAAAACGAAGGATTATAATAGTCATATAAGATCCCCGCCATACTATTTATTAATATAGAAAAACTATTATAAACATTATAAATATTTATATATATATTTATTTATTATATTCAAATGTAGTGTGTGTATATGTGTGTGTATATTTATATATATATATATATATATATATATATATATATATAATGTATGTCATCTTATCCGTATTGAAGAAAATATTATTTCAGATCGCAAAATATTTTGAACTATTGGCTTTAGACTTTACACATCGAATACATTCATATCTCATTTAATTGTTATCAGTCGTTGCAATCAAGTACACAATATTTCTTCGTTTTAAATATTTCATCAATATTTCTTCGTTATGACAAAGAACTTCGCTGTTTCCCAAAAGTCGGTATTGGCCCAAATACAATTAAGCTCATTAACATTTCCATACTGAATAATTTAATAAACAGAAGTCTGATGAATGTAAGCATTGGCTATTTATGGATTTTTGTTCTCATTTTTTTTTCTTTTCTTTTTTCCTTTCTTTTCTTTTGTTGCTATTCTTCATTTTAGAGAAAATAAAAAAAATCTAATAGATCGAGTAGTTTAATTCATTAAATTTATATTATTCTCCAATGAAACATATTTAATAATGATTTAATAATGATAAGGGTGATAAGGAAAGGCAGAAAACATTTCCCGTTTGCACCTAGCGGTCACTTCTATCCATTCACCAGGGCTTATTGATTTTTTGAATTAGCAGATGTTGGGACAAGGTTGGATTTTGACGCTCGTCAGCGTTGGAATAACGGCGCTCGCTCCTGCGCCCTATGAGACGAACGAAGAGTCCTTGAGAAGTGCACTAAATGCTGTTACAAGAAAACAGATATCTTTGGAACCTGTCTCTCAAGAATATTACAATGATTTTCCTTCGCTCAAGTATCACGGAGGTGACATCGAAAGAGTATTCGAAAAGGAACGACAAGCCGATCGAGTTTTATCAGAAGGAGACGAGGAACTTGAATTTCTACCGAATGGTGAGAACAAACATACGATAAATCACCGTTTCCTTAAATTTTCCTATGACAGAACATCTCACAAATCTTGAAATTTTAACGAAATATCTTCATTATTTTATAAAGTGGGTAGATATTAATGACAAAAAAATTAATCAAGTAAATATAAGAGTTAAGAAAACAAGATGAACATTTATTCTCAAGTTTTAATTATCCAAAATAAAACACATAAAAATAGTAAAATAATATTAATTCTCGTAATTTTCACGGTATTGACTTTTCGCGGAACATAATGTGGGAAACGCTGCGATAGATAATACAATTATTCGTCGCTATAGTGATCGATCAAAGTATGTTTCATTTCAAAGGATATAGGACATATCAAGTTTTATTGTTGAGCTTATCAACGTGCTATGATTTTATTTAATATTATAAACTGTTTAGTTATGTTTAAAATTTATATTTTAAAATAAAAAAATCATTTAATAACCCTAAACTGTTACAATTAAAAATTTTTTAATATTTCTTATTTTAATTTTGGTGTACGCATATAAAAAATTTTAACTAACCGATCGCAACGTAATGTCCCGTATTCAGATCAATTGCGATTCCAGAGAACGGACAACTAGAAATGGTGGGTGATGGATTTCAAGGCGTAAACAACAAGTTGCTCGAGAAGTCAGTTATCGATTATTTGGAGAACGCGCAGGAGCAGGTAAAGTCTACTTTTCTTCGAGATTAAAAACAATGAGAGAGTGAAAGAGAGAGAGAGAGAGAGAGAGAGAGAGATAGAGAGAGAGAGGGAAAGAGAAAGCCGAAAAGAAAAAAGGCTCATTAAACACAAACTCGGTAATTTTTAAAAATAACATTTCTGTTTTTATTCAAAATTAAATATGTGATAATCTTTAATATGTATAAGTACGTATAAGGATTATTTAAAAATATAATTCCCAAAATTTCAGTCTGTTCAAATTCGATTAAAAAGTTTTGTTTAATTTTATTGAGAAAAATCAATCTTCTTAATAAAAAATACCAAGTACTATAGAAATAATTATTGAATAACTTATTTTTCTACATAAATATGCATTATATACACAGGAAGTTTGAACGAATTTAAACGATTTACATGTACTTATGTGTATTTTATAGGCTTTCTTCTTTCAGCATGCGCTTTAAAATGTGCAAGTACTTTTTTAAATAAAATTATAGTAAGTAGTCAGAAAATGATCATTATACAGATCGATCTAAAGCAAAGGTTGATTTTCCTCGATAAAATTAAAAAGAAAAAAGAAAAAACGATTAGACTGAAGATATAATTTTTAAAAGAGAACTGTGTACCGTTCCGTGTTATATATTTTTCTAGCATAATTTCGGACAATCATTTACTGTTTTTATATTTACTGTTAATTGTTAATAATTTTAAAAAATTCTTTTACGTTATTTGTAACTAAAAACTCTAACGTATTTCAATAAAAATGAACAAAAAATGATTGACTTCGCATGAAATATATATATATACACACATATATATAACATATAATATATAATATACATAATATATAATATATATAAATATATATATATATAACTTATATAATATAATATATATAATATATATAATATATATTATATATGTATATATATTATTGTTTATTTAGGAACGCGTACCGTCACTCTTTCGAGAACGCGAACGAAGTTCTAATCATAAAAGGGGTAGTGCAACAGAAAATACAAATATAAACGGTCGAGAACTGGCGAAATTGTTTCTGGAGGAATTACAAGACGATTATCCGTACACTCAAACGGAAACCGAAGAAAATTATTTGGATGCACCAATTTACGAGAAATATAGGGCCAACCAAGGAAATAAATTCTACGAGTTAGTATATTTAACGTAAACGTGAATTTTCATTCTTCGTAAAAAGTTTTTAATAAGTTCTGTTTCTTTTACTTTTTACGTTAACCTTTTCATACGATGTTATTACATAACAGGAACGAAGGTCCAATGTCATGGAGCGAACTCTTCGATAAAGGAGATTTGTTGCCAGGTGAAGGAAGAAGAAATGGCGAGGAAAATGATTTCACGGATAAAGATACGGAACAGAATATCCTTTATTTCTTACCAACCGAACGAAGGAACGTAAATGCGAGGTATCCTTTGGGCCGAGAAATCGATAAATATCGAACTTTAGGGAAACGTTATCCAGTAGCTAAAAGAAGTCCAAAAGAATTCCAACAAGTGAAGAGACAAATTATGGATCCAAAGGTAGGTTCAGTTTCGATAGATAGCCAACAGTAAATGTGTTTTTTTTCTTTTTCTGTTTTTTTTTTAACGTTGCCATAAAGCTTCGTAAAAGATTTGTATTATTTACATTATTTTCTTTAAAGGTCGCACAAGATCTAGGCGCATTATTCGGCACGCAATCTACCCTGAAGACTCGTAATTGTACACGTCCGCATAATCATGACCACGAACAAAACCACGACCACGACCACGACCATGACCACAACCCTGATCATGATCATGATCACGATCATGATCACGATTGCGATCACGGCCATGAAAATATTCGCGTTAATACGTCGGAAGCTCCAAAGGTAATTTCTATTTCCAAGGGTCAAAAGGAAAATGTCACGAAGATCAATACATCACAAGAGAAAGGCATCGAAGTGAAAAAGAAGAATATCGATTGGTCTCAGTATTTTGGTATCGATCGTAGGAAGAAAAAAACTACATTCTTGGCCAGGCCAGGTACACAAGATCAAGATGATGAGTGGATGTTACAACGATACTATGAGGTATATTTCTTTTTCTTTTTTTTCTAATATCCTTTACCGTTGATCGTTACTGAACTTTTCATTAAGACGACTTTTCTTTTTTTTACGCCATAAAAATAAAATAAATATCTTACATGTCATATTTTTGTCCAATTCAACATTATAATTCAATTCAGTGTTCTATTATTCTTTTTAATATAAGACATGCAATTCAAATGGGATAGATGGAAAGTTCGTTAAAATATTCTTAACGATGAACGGGTTAATAATAACATGCTTACAAGGGAAACAATAACATTATCCATCACCAAAGTTTACATGAATCCATTTTTCAATAGAACATGGCGGAAAATTTAAAACATCCCGAACGAGAGTCCGAGAGTGAGAACAATGAAAGGAAGGAGAAAGTTAATCAGATATATGCGATATTGAATAATGTTGGTATGGATTTAGAAAAGGTTTGTAAAAACAAAGAAAAAAAAAAGTAAATCAGTTATTAATACAAGAATATTATATCATTGGACATTTAAAAGATCGTTATAATTAAACACGATATTGTAAAAAGTTTGATTGTATTTATATCTTTCATTAAATATATTTGGTAATATTGTGATTAATCCTTATAATTCACAGGCAAAGGATCAGATCATGAATCGACTAGCCGCTGCGTATTCATTAGAAAAGATGCGTAAGGCATTGAATGAATTTAGAAACAGCCTAGCCGCTCGCAAAGAAGCTCAAAAGGCTGCTTACGCTCGAAATAATTTGACACAAAACTTTCGTAATGACGAAAGTATACAAAAAAAAGAAAACAAACAGACTAGCTTCAATATAAACATTAATGATGGTAGATATATTGTGTATATATAATATGCAAAGACGTGTATAATTCCAATATTAAGATTGTAGATAAGAATTAAATGATTAATGTATTGTTCTCTTTCTCTTTTTATTTATTTAGCTCCGGATGGAAACAAGAACTGTCCGAATTTGGAGGCGATCGAACGACAGTGTAAGATTGTCGATAATTTAACTGGAGATAACAGTCAGATGCTATATTTACCATGCGTTATGCTTCAAATATGTAAAGCTTGCGTATGTACACAACTTACTTAAATAATTTGTAGCTAAATCCCTTAATATTTATCCACACTTCTATTTACTATTTACATACTCTAATGCTTCATTGTTTTTCTTGGCTATTATTTATAGGATCATTAAATATTTTTTTTTTAATTTGGTTAAACATTTGATCGGTATTTTAAATAAATGGTCAGTATTTATAATAAAATATCACTAAACATGTAATAATCCAAACGTAAGCCTGATGCAATTTTTTACACTAACTACAATCTTTATATATACTGACTATTTATTTTACAAAATACTTATTATTAATTAATAAAGTATTGACCAAATAAATAAAAGTGATTTTCTTTTATTTTGGTTTGTTCCATATTATATAAAAAAAAAGAAGAAATTAAAAAAAGAATTAAAATCAATTTTCCGACAAACTTCGAAGTCGAAAATTGTCAAATGATATTTAAAATAAAATATTAACATACATATATATATATATATATATATATATATATATATATATATATATATATATATATATATATTTGCACTCTAGTTAATTTTGTTATATGACCTATCTAACAACTCCAGAACATTTTTGTGATATTCACTGATGAATGTATATATAAAAATGTAAATATATACTAATTTATATATTTATTATATATAAATTATATATAATTATATATAATTATATAAAATTATATAAAATTATAAAATTTTTTTGTTCGTTACAGATACCAAATGAAATGAATGAATGTCTAATGAATTACGCGATAGAAGTACGCAAAGTTTGTAACAATCAAAACGAGAAGGGAGCTCTCATGGAAGACGAATTTTGTGTCACGACAGCTCTAAATCTAATGCAATTGCAACCAAGCATCGCTACCTCCTTACAATGTCGTATCAACAAGGAATCCTGTCTACATCGATATTATTATCGTTATCGACATCGTTATTTACACCATCCTCAACATATAAATTATTTTTCTCATGAAAGCTACGATTCCCCGATATCACAACCATCGGAACGATAAGAGATCATTCGAATCTCGAGCAGGCAATCGTATTGCAAATACGTGGATAAATAAATGGGCAGGAACAATAAAAAAAAAAATTAAAAAAAAGAAAAAATAATGTGTCCACTATAATTGCGTGCACTCGAATCAGAACGCGATCTATATGTCACTCTTATATTTTTAGTCATTGTTTTTCGCGTAAAGACATTAAAGATTAAAATATTATTCGAAATTAAAAGCTTCTATTATTTTTTTCAAAATCGTCATTGATTTAAGTAATAGCAAAGACGTAAAGAATTTAAATCGTTAAAATCGATTCGAGAGCACATCGACATTTATTAGCATGTAATGATTTCTATTCTGTTCTGTTCGTAACAAAGCTTATCTGAGAGTTATATGAGACTTTATTTTATGTATAAGTACTATATTTTACAATATAAACAACGTACATATGTGTATCGATTTAATACATCCACTTACTTTTGTTTTTTTTTTTCTTTTTGTATCGAGAGATGCTACTCATCTGGACAATTAGAATGTTTTCTTTCATATTATTAAACTTATTTAGAATAAACAAAAAATTATGTACGAATGATGAAGACAATAATTAATGACTGAAATTTATAGATATTTTTATCTATTGATTATACATTATCATTTATACAATTACCAATAATTGATCATAGTGGAATTCTTTTTTTGTACATAATGATGAGCATCGATATATTATATATTAAAAATATCATCAAAGTCCAGATGAGTGGCTCGAATGAGGACAGAGTTGAACAATATAATGGTGAATGTACAAAGATGTACTTATTAAATGCGGCAATTAATATAATTAACATGGAACTCTTCCAAAATACACTGTTATCAGCAATATAAATGGCAAGTATGAGAAAAACGTAGTCCAAATTCTGTATGTGATTCCAATATATTTTTGTCTACATATATTTTATGCAAGAAACCAAAAAAAAAAGATATCTAAGATTTAATCTGTAGTACAATACAAATCCTCTTGTCTCTCAAATTTATTATAAAACTTTTATCTATAAAGAGCATAACAATATACATTAATGTCTATATTGAAAAATGTTTAAGAATAAATTAAAAGTGTCAATAATATTTTTGTGCAATATTTGAACCGATCTCTTATAATAATAATATATCTTATGTTTGTGTTGACATTATAATTATATTTTATATGTCAGTCCTATATTCGGAACATAAAAAATATATTTAAACATATATGTCTCATTTCCTGTAATTTATAATCGATATAAAAATAATGAACAATATATATAAATAAATAAACTGGACAATGAAAAATAATTATTTGTTGAAATATTTCAATTAAATATAATATATTAATAAATATATTCATTTTGATATGTGTTTAATATACATATTTATAAAAATTTACTTCTCATTTTAAATATTTCATCTAATATCATTTTTAATTTCAAGTCTGCTTCTTATATCCAAAGCAATATATCACTATATATCTTGACCACTATCTATATATATGACCATATATCTTGATCACTATATATCTTATTATATCACAATATTTTTTTTACGAATAGAACTTAAAAAATGACCTATATTAACTTATTTAAATGTATTATTTTAATCGTTCGCGTACCACGAGACACTTTCGCGCTCTTCAAACTTTGTGTCGAAAAAAGCCAAGGCATGTGGCTGAAACAGACAACTGACGGCCCACCCGAAATTTGTCGAAACGCGCTCAGCCATTTAGACGCATGCACGTCGCATCGCTATCAGTAATCCAATTTGTATTTTATTGTTACCTATTCTAAATTAATAAAATACATATATATATATATTTTTTTTCATTCATAACTTTTTATTTTATGTATTGCATATATATGTACAATATATATATATATATATATATATATATATATATATATATATATATATATATATTATAGTATTTCGTAAAAAAATAAGTTATAAATTAAAAATATGATAAATTTGAAGAACAAAAAATATTTTATTGAAAGTAACTTTTAGAATGTAAAACATTGATGTTTATGATAACAGATTGGATGAACTCCCTTTTCACATTGTACACAAATCAGATGCGATCTTTTTCTCTTATTTTTAGTACTACACACTATGCAATTTCGTAAGTTGCATTGTAGCAACTTTACTAAACGTAGCCTATTTTCGTTTAAAAAATCAGGTTGAAAAACTCGTGCCCTCCTCTCTTTCATCCATTCACGCCAATATCAACAATAATTTGCGAAATGAAATCTAATCGGGTCATTGCTCTATTATCCATTTTTTTTTTATAAATAATATAAGCATTCAAAACCATGCAGTTCATGATATTGAAAGCAACCTTTTTCCAATATTTTACAGTTCTACGTTCATCAAGGTATGTGTATAACATTTTATCTGATTCATCTACACCACCCATGAAGGTATTGTAAGAGTAAATGATGGCAGGTTTTCTTGAATGTCTTTCTCTACTGTGTCTTTTCTTTGTTACCGTCACATTTTTATTTTCGCATTTAGTTGAAATTAATATTATTGGTTTTTTACGCTTTTCTTTTCACGATACGCACAAAGGAGCACATTATTGTTTTTGAAATATTTCGCTTCTTTTACATTAACTATTTTTAAGTGATCGGGAATACATTTTTTATTTCGTTTGATAGTTCCGGTTAAATAAGTATTGTTGGAATATAAATATCTAGTTAATTCAATACTATTAAAAATGTTGTCAACAAAGACGTGATACCCTTTATTTAAACAATTACTTTCATTTAATAAATTTACCACGACATTATATCCTAGCCCAAACGTATTTTTGTCACTATTAATTTTTGATTTTGCGCCTTTGTAACAATAAAAGGTTAAACAATATTTCGAAACTGCATCGCATAGCATCAAAAATTTTATGCCCCAGCGATGATGTTTTTTGTTTGGCATGTATTGAATTATACTCGAATGACATAACGTCCCAACTAAGGATTCGTCGATTGATAATTCCTTATGAGGTGTATAATATAATTTAAAAACTCTGTTAGCGTGTTTAACAAGAGGTTCAAATTTAACACAGGGATCGTAATTAGAATGATTAGATGGAAAACACAAAGAACTATCTACTAAATGAAAATACTTAAAAATTTCTTGAAAACATTTTCTTGAACCATGGTATCTGCCGTGAATTTTTGCTCCAATATGAAGGTAATGCCCATTTCTAGAATCATTGCTATGAATGCTTTCACCTCCAATTCAGTAACTGGTGTCCATTTCTGTAGTATAGACAAATCTGATGGTTCAAGAAAACGCCTCGAATATTTCGCGTAATTATTAGTTTCGGTAACCATTAGTGACAATAATTCTAAATAAAAAAAAAAGTTAAAGTATTTAATCGGTTTGTACTCATTAGGAAAATTGCATTCTGCTTCAGAATTGTCGGTATTTTCTTTGGCTATTCTTAGCAAGTCCTCTGCACATGAATCATCATCATGTATCAAAAAATCGCTATCACTCTCTGAGCTACTGAAAATACATTTCTTGCTCTTCCTAACAGGAATGATATCAGAGTCATCGGTGTCATTCGGACAATTTGAATTTTCGTTTACGTTTATAATTTTAATTTTTTGGCTCATTATACCTCCTTAGGGATAAAATAAATTAATTATAAAAGTTATTCAATAAACCTCAGCTAACACTACACTTACTTTCTGCTTTATTTCGTCTAATAATTTCTAGAAAGACATGGTTATTAGCAATGATGATCGCACTTTTATAACACTACGTCCAATCCTTTTGCCAGTTGCAAAAAGAATCTTGTTATAAAAGAAACAAACACGAGAAGCGCGGTCCCATTATTTACCACATTGAACATAACAAGCGCTATCGCGCTCTTCAGCTTTTTTCGATATGTAATCGAAGAATTTTTTCAATATGTAATCGAAGAAGCGCGATCGCACTCCTTGGCATTTTTCGATCATGTTTTGTCAAAACCCTCTAGTACGCAAACGGTTAAACAAGATAATATACATTTGAAATTTATTACAAATGTTTACATAATTTCATAGAATAGATAATATTAATAATCATAGTAGATGCAATGCAGAAATTGATTTTCTTATTTCATATCTCCAATTTATCTATTGAAACGATACTGTTTTGTTAAAAATAGAGAAGAGATTTTTAAATTATAAAATAGAAAGGATCTTATTATATTAAGTATCTTATTATATATCTTGTTATATTATTATCATATAAATTTGTTATGTCCTAGTTACAAAAGAAATATAAAATATGAATACACAATATTATACAAATGAATGAAACAATTGTTAGTGTATAATAATTTTAAACTATCATTAATATTATTTCCGATAAAATAATACTGAAAAAGTAAAAAATATTATTACTTTAGGTAGCATCAGTAGAATTATTTTATGAACGTAAGTATGCGTTGTCGATTTTCATTATCACTCTTAGTAATTAAATGACCAAGAAAATTTGAGTTTTGCTTGTTAATGTTTCAATAACATTGTACACTTTCATGTCTGCAATATCACGATGTGAACAATCAATTCCTAAAGCAGAATCATTTTCTATTAGTTGTTGAGCCTTTGTCCCAACAAGAGCATTTACTAAAGGAAAACCTGAATTTTCAGCCAATGCTGAATTGGAAAGCTTGAATTTGAAAAGCTTTCAAAGCTTAAACAAATGCATGGAATGTATATTGCTCTGAAGTATTGATTATCTTGGCTTCTGCTGCACATACCAATGTATATGAAATTCCTGTTGCACCACCATCATACAAAATCTTTTTATCCTTAGTATTAAGTACGTTACGTACAATGCACAATGCATCCTGAATTGCACGTTCAGTTTCTTCAATAATATAAATAAATGAAAAAAAAAGAAAATTAAGTAAGTAGTTTTACATACTCACCATGTTTAAGTTATTAATATCTTCTTTTATATAATTTTAAATGCTGTAATATGAACACACACCGATAAAGCAAAGATATATTAAACCTTGTTAGACTCATATTTTTTCGAAGGGTGTGATCAGTAAACTGCATAAAAAACATATGTGAAATTCTCTTTACATGAATCAGATCACAAGTATTATGGAAAAAATGTTATCAAAAGTTCTAACTATTTTATTGTCTCATGAATTCTTACATTATTTAATAACAATCTTTTGTGGTGACAAAAGATAATTTTTGAACAATACCGGCGTATCCAAATTTCTCTAGCATTAATTCTTTGAATCTTGACACGATATAACTACCCATTCCAACAGCAATTTAAAAAAAAATTAATTATATTTTAGTATAATATATAATTCATATTAACAACACTATGTTAAATTATAAATATAAGGCAGAGCCCTCAGATCTCATAATCTTATAGTCATCAGAGAAATCCCAAAAGTAGGCATTTTAGATAGATAATTCAAAAAAATCTTTTTATTTTAATACCAATTAATATGATATTAAATAGTAAAACAATACAAAGATTACATGAATTAAACCAGACCTATTTTCCAAACTCTTACACCTCCTCCAGTGTATTTTGTCATCATTGGGCAAATAAAACATATAGACAAAAAAGATGTTACTACTTTATATGAAAACTTACTTCTATTTCTAGACCACCAATCTGTCTAACTGCTGATAAATCTTGCAAAAGAAAATGATTTGTTTCACCATCAAATCCCCACTACCAAGTGTCGTGTCAGTTTCCTTGAGCAATTTTACCATTTCAATAAATTTTTCTATCTCATATTTGTATATCTAATATTCTATAATTTTCGTCCAAAATGACATGAAGCTTATTTTTTGTCTTCGATTTTGATGGTATAAAAGAGCAAATTAAGATTGCTAGTATGATGTTCCCTAAACCCTGAAAAAAATTATTAAAATCAAAGTAATATTAACTCATTAAGTTATAAATAGATTATTTATATTTTATAGATCACATATATATTACCTATGACAGACAGAAATTCCTAAATTCTCTCTAAGGCCATTTCCCTGAGAATAGCTCAAGGTATTAACTCTAATTAGAAAAAAGCAATCTAGACAACACAAGTATTATCTTTGTAATCTGTGAATAACTAAAGTACTACACTGCATATTAAAACAGTATTTTCCACCAACCTTTCGTATATTCTTATTAATTCAAAATTAACATCATATGTAATATGATCATAAATTGTTAATATAACATTTATTACAATTTCTGCCGCTTGTTTATGGCACTTATTGATACTAGAAATTAAGATATAGTTTATTTAGACTATGGTTGTTTAAATATTAAAAATTTTCAAGACAGAAGTCATTATAAAATGATTAATTACATCTTAAAGCAGTAACATCATAGTAATCTTGATGTACGATTCTAAATTTTCCATGCTTTCTGGTAATTTGTACATAATTGTTTTAAAATGATCAGTCGTACATTTCAAATCCATCCGCTATTCTTATCGTATATATTGCTTTATATAATAATTGTTCAACTTGTTCTCAACAAATCACCAGTTAATATAATTACTCCATTAATATAATCTCCAATCCGAGAGATTGAGACAAATGGACAATTTTGAAACTTCATGGTTTATATCCGTTTTCTTTAAAATTGTAGCTCCATTATTGGTAATGCTAACATCTCCATCCTATTTTGTCATCAACTTATCCAAATCTTTTGGATCAAGAGGTTTTGAGAATATTAGCCACATTACAGGTTGTTAAATTATGTAACTGAAAATTAGAAGTATATTATATAAGATTATTATTTATGTCATACAAATTCATTTTTACAAACAATTGATACTAAAAGTTGCTTTTAACAAAATATCTTATTTTATCCTCAAAATTAGCAAAGGTGTCATGAAGACCAAATAATTTCCTTTTATGGGCAGGAAAAGATCTCATTGATATGTGCATTAATGTATACATATGGGCATACTAAACTAATTGCAAAAAACATAAATATTTCATAATTTTAACATAAATTTTTTTTAAAGTAAGGCATAATATTTCATATCTTAAATAAATAATAATAATAAAAATAAAGTTGTTAAAATAATGCCAAACCTATAATATCTATTACACCTGGTCGATTACAAATTTAGTAAATATCAAAATAAATCAATTTCCTCAAATTTTTTAATAAAACAAGATCTTAATAATTATATATAATTTACATATATACTCCATAAATATTATAATATATTTTATAATTAAATTCATACCGTAATAGTATCGATAACGTTTAATCGTTTTTATTTATCTTGATTGTTTAAAACAATAAATGAACGACTATATTTATAAAATACTATATTTCCTGGAATCACAAACATTTTCATTTCAATTCGTAAAGCAATTATCGAATATTAAAACATTTATTTCAAATGTAATTCTAAATATCTACGCTTCTAAGTAACGTTTGCTTCTAACCTAACAAATATAGGAAGAAAAAGAAGGAAGTATGTCAAAATTATACCCTATGTTGTCATCTTGTCCAAGATATTGAACAGGGAAGCAATAAATTTGAATTAATTTTTTTGAGAGAGAGGGAGGAAATAATAGTGTTTTTAATACGATCGACCCAAATTCAAAGAAAAAAGAATGTTTTCATATTACAATGAATGCAATATCTGTCTCACATTATTTAACTCCGTGTAGTTGTTTTCGTTTTTAATCATAATTGCTCTTATGCAAACGTATGCACTTATATTATTTTGTCTAATCTTTATATTTATGGAATTAGTAACATGTTATTTTTCTTTTCAAATGGTAATTTATCTTATATAATAAATTTTTATAAACATGTGCAATCTTCATAAAATAAATAATAAAAGCGTGTGAAAATGATAAAATTTTAACATAATTTTTCATATGATTTATTGTACTATTTCCACTGATTTTTTAAGTTTTAAATCAATCTTACATTTTCCAAAGATACAGTATATCTTTTTAAACATGAATTTTTTTACATATATTTTTCTGAAACTTTTACATATATTTATCATATAAAAATAGAATTGTATCTAGAAGTTTAAGAATTATGGAAATTATAAGAATACTTCTATATTATCTGATATAAGTAATATAGGGACATGTTTCATTAGATTTTTAATATTTTTCCATTCAAATATTTTGTTTCTATTGATCCTACGAATTAATTCATACTTAACTATTAGAGCTATTTAATATGCTATATTGTTTGTATGGTACATTTATTTGTGTATTAGGTAATCACACACATGTAATTACTTTGAAATTTATTTATTGAATAGAAGTATTTACTTTTGACTGGAAATCAGTCGGCCAAATTTCTTAAACTCTGTAATACATCGTAAGAATGAAATTCTATCGTTTATAGGGTTTCATATATGTTTCATATATAATGACACTTTATTTTTATAAAATAATTTGATGTAGTGTAACATACGTTTACTAGATAGAAATATATATGTTTATTAAAAAGAAATTACTATTAAGAAACCGGAAATTATTCCTCAATATAATAAACATATGAGTGTTATTAATATCTTTGGCCAGATAAAAAAAAAATCAATATCAAGGAAGTATGTTCAGTGTGAAATAGATTTTGAAGATATTGAGAATACTTTCATTTGTACAAAAGAAAAACTACATTTATATGTAAAGAAAGTATACTTTCTTGAGAGTTAGATTTGCCGCGCTTCTCACGTCCCGTCCTTCGATTGACTTTTGTTATTTACAAGTCGAGCCATTAAGATTTTGAAGAAAAACGGGCATTAGGAAATAGGACTTATGCACGAGAGTTTATAGAAAAATTTTATAAATAAATTTTAAGTAGTGTTAATAATAAACATAAATTGTCGTTTCTTTGTTCACAGGTAAGACTGTAAATAACAAGTAATTGTTATTTAACAAATAAAGATTTATTCCTTTGTTCACAGAGAAACATATTTTCGTTTATCACCTCCACATATTATATATATTATTCTTATAAAAGAATTCTTAGAATATTCTTCTATATTCTTCTATATTCCATTAAATATAATTATTTCCACTTCCGCAAAAATATAACAATGTTCATTCAAAAATAGAAAGAAAAAAAATTGTTTCTTCTTCTGTCATTCATTACAAATTTTTATTTGGTGGTAGTTAAAATAATTTTTTTCTTTTACATAAAACCTACTATATATTTCATAATAAAATGAAAAAAGAAAAAAAACGTAGAAACATCTTCATTTTTAAGAAAAATATGTTAATTAATGTTAATAAATCTTAAAAATCGTAAGGTATTTTTGGATGATATCTTGAAAGCTTATAAGTTATTATAAGAGTTAAAATAGAATTGATATTTGAATTTAAAAATTTAAAAAGTTTAATCCTCATTCAATGAATGCCAGATTGCAATGATTGCTTGACTACGAAAGTGTAGTCAGATTAATATTGCAAAAGATAAAAAAATTAACAGTAGGAAAAAAATTAACAAAACGGGCGATAAATTTATAAAATATTTATTCTATTGAGTTAAAACTATTTTTTAGATTAAATTAAACAACTAAAAAATATACCAAAATGCCAAAGTAATACACAATGCCTTTCTTTGTTTATTGAATAAACAAAAATATCTATTTTAAACTCTTTAAATAATAAATTTCGAGTAAGTATTATTAATAACAATAATGCATTTTGAAATATATTTTTTTGTTTAATGATATTCTTAAGTTCATTTAAGTAATTACACGATATTGCAGTGACTTGAATTTTATTTAATTAAATAAGTATAAAATTTACGTTTCTTAAATATTATATAATAGGATAAATTGTAACGGTTTTTATGATGAATCAAAATGATCTAACATTCATACACCACATCACTAATGAAGCATTTATAGACAATTCTAGGATTAATTTACATATAAACATCGGTCAATCAAAATTCAATGGAACCAGTTTTCTATCTTCATACATGGATTAAGTATTCAATTATCGACTGTATATTTATATATTTATTAACTGCAATAAATTTGAACGTTTTTGTAATTTCCTAATAATACATTCAAATTGTATAAAGACAATATATTTATTAAATGTAAATTACTTGCATTGTTGATATTCTATAAATCTCTTTTTCTCTTTCTTAATAATTAACAAAACACTAACGTTCTATTGCTAGCATACTCGAATATTATATATCCTTACCTGTATTATTACTTAAAACTATGTAAAAAAAAGTCTTAGTCACATAATAGAAATATTAGATATTGTTTAATACATATCTTAAAAAAACAAAAAATATTTATTTTATTGTTAATATAAATATACTAATATACATTATATAAACGATGCAAAGAACTTTGACCCGTATTTAACAAAAAAATTCATGTTCAATTGCATGCCTTTATAATACAGTAACAGAGGTCCATAAGTTGTATGTATTCGCTACCTCCTTCCAATAACCTGTAGTTACATTGCTAAAACACAATAAAGATATTGTGTTACATTGGGCAAACGTACTGTGCTCTCTCTCTCTCTCTCTCTCTCTCTCTCTCTCTCTCTCTCTCACACACACAGAGAGAGAGAGAAGCAAAGAGAAAGAGAGGGGGAAGGAGAGAGAGAGATAGGAACAAAGAGATGTAATATTATTCAAAAATTCTTTAATTTTAATTTACCCCAAGTTTTTCTGCAATCATTGCCTTCTGCTTATCGGAAAATTCATTAGAATAAATTATTCTATCGCTTAGTTGCTCTATAACCTAAAAAAATGTCAAAATAATTAAAATAACAAAAAGAGTTTTGGCAAAAAATTAAAGAAATACCTGCGAAGTTGCATAAGCCTCCAGTAAGAAATCTTCAATAAACGCTTCTACTCTATTATAATCTTTAGATTTGCAGATTTCCATTAAATTATCAAGCCAATTGTCAGGTACAAACTGAAAAAATAAACGTACATTATAATAAATAACATAATTATTATTCTTTCAAAAGAAACCTGGCTTATGATGACAATCAAGATTATGAAAAAATTGTATATAGTGATTGTAAATAATAAATATAGTACCATTTTATACAACCAAGTAATAGTTATTTGAAATGGCTACAATTTTCAGAAGTGGATTTTTATTCGATTTAGTTTTATAATAAATTCTACTTTAAAAAATATAAAAATACTTTATAAAAATACTTTAAAAAATTTTACTTTTAAAGAAAGCTCTCTTATCTCTTCAAAAATACTATAAATATTGAAAAGTTCCTCTCTTTAAAGCTCTTTTTATAAAATATAGATGATTTGAAACTTCACCATAAATTAGGCTTCTTTGGAAAAGGTCATCATAAATTGCTTAAAATATATTATTACTTTAAAGTTTAGAAAAAGAATGGGATATAATTACACCAATAATTTCAAGTGCATCATTGATTGTAACTTCTATGCCTTTCCCTTTTAATCTCGCAATGGATTGTAAACAGGTAATGGCACGTCTTAAATCACCACCTGATGCTTCTACAATTTTTACAAGAACTGGTTTTTCAGCTTTTAGGCTTTCTTTCTCGCATATATATTCCAATCGTTCAATAATTTTTTCCTCTCCAAGTGGTTTGAATCTAAACTTCGTACAACGTGATGTCAAAGGTTCTATAATTCTTGATACATAATTACAAATTAAACAAAAACGCGTACTATGAGATTCTTTTTCCATTGTACGACGAAGAGCTGCTTGCGCTGCATGGGTCATACTATCTGCTTCATCCAAAATAATAATTTTGAATGGAGGACATTTCTTTCCGCTAAAAATATTAATTTATATAACTATACATATTTCAAAATCTATATAAATAATATTAATTAAGATTATAGATAAATTATAAATGCCTCAGCGTAATGTTGTTATCATATAGAATAATGAAGCAACGTACAATGCTGTAATATATTAATACTTTGTTTGCTTGTAATAAGAGATTAAAAGTTAACAATATCTCCAAGATTTCTTATAATCCCTTAAGCAATTTTATGTTTAGTTGGTAATAAGAGTTACAAAGATACTTAATTTGAACTCCTGAAAACAACTAAATGAATTCTACTTATTAAATGACTTTGTAAATGACTGTACAAGTAATGCTTCAATTAATCTCTCAGACCTTTTACTAAAACATCATTGGCACTAGCTATGTACAATAAATATGTGAGAAGAACATAAGCTCTTTTCTCTAATAAGCAGAAGATTGTACTTACTCCTTTCTCATGCTTCCAGCAGTAAGTTGGGCAAACGATTTTACCTTATCTCTTATTACTTGTATTCCTCTTTCATCGGAAGCATTTAATTCTAGAATTCTTTCTTTATACATTGTACCAAATAATTGCCTAGATGCAGCTAAAATAGTACTAGTTTTACCAGTACCAGGTGGACCATAAAACAATAAATTTGGAAAGTCGCCACCATCCATGCATTGTTTTAAGACTTCAACGACTTCTGCTTGCTCGACGACATCTTCAACTGTTCTTGGTCGACTATAAAGATGAATTAGAAATAAAAGTAGTTGAGAATATAAAGTTATAATTCGAAACTACGAATTACAAATCTCATTTGTTAAATAATATCTTACAATAAAAATTTTTATCATAAGATATAATAAAGTATAATAAGGTTATAATAAAGTATTAGAAACTACTTACTATTTCTCTACCCATGGTGTTAATGACTCGTTTCGTTCTTCCTTTGTACGAGAAGTAGAAGGTTTCTTCGTATCTCCTGTTCCTAATTTACCTATTTTTAAAAAAGCTTGCATTCTTTCTTTGATCTCAGTTATATTTTAACCAACATAAACTTTTCCGCTTGAATCTTGTACTGCATGAATTATACCAAACTAAACTGTACTCCACAGTAACTATATATCTTTAGATACATACAAAATATATGAAGTTCGTTAGCGATTAAAAATCATCAAACAAGAAAAAATTTTCAATAATAATTTTATTAGAATAATGTAATCTTCTCGAACTTAACAATTTCAACAATATCTCGTTTTCAAACTAATATGACTTTTTTAGTAACGATCCATCCATTTGAAAAGGCACAACGCCACGTGAAGAGAAGAAAAAAAAATTAATTTGAGAATTCTCATTGGTCCATAGGTTAGATCTTATCACTTGTCCATAGATTAGTAATTTATTTCTTGATATACATGATACTAAAATTGATAATTATACTATAGCAATAATTGAATAAATCCTACTTTATAAAATAGTATATAAGAAAATATTGTATTAAAATGTAATATCTTGACTATTCCTTACTCTTCGCTTGAAGCGTGTGCGACTTCAGCGACAGATATGGATAAAATATGAACTATAAGCGCAACTAGAAACACTACCCTTACCATACGCCTATTATATCAGTGTACAATAATATTTGATTATACCCCTCTTATGTGTCATAATCGGTTTTATGCTCTCATACGTATATTTTTTGATAATTACATGCTTCTCGCAGTAATCCATATTTGGTACGATGCATTTATTTCGTTAGAAATGTATAAAGAATAATAAATATAATTGTCATATATAAAACTAATATATAAATTTATAACAAAAAAACAAGATTTTATGAAATATTTTGTTAAAAATAATTAATGAATGCTTATATATTATATTATTTTAATATAAATTAAAACAAGACGTATATAAATATAATCAACATACATGAGACGTATCTATCAATTGGTGATCAATATCGAAATTATCAGGATACAATTTGTTAAAAATTAGCGTAAAAAACCATTACGTGAGATAATATATTCTTTCTCCTTTTATTATTATAAATTACCGTCATCATATGTGTACATGATGTATATAAGTATATTCTTTTATTTTTTTATTTTTTTTATCATTATTCTTATTATTACATTATTACATTATATATTATTACTATAATAATAATAATAATAGTAATAACAATAATAATGTAAAATGGAATATTATAGAGGAAATCATAAAAAAAAATAACATTGGGAGAAAAACCTCGTAGATAGTGTGGAGGAAATAAACAAGTGTTTTGATTTTTATAAAAATAATATATAATATATAAGTATATATTTATTAATAAAAAATAATCGACAAATGTATATACTTTATATGCGAATGTCACCGAACAAAATTATACTGCTGCTATCCTATTTAGCACAGATCACCGCGAAATTCACGTCAGCCATTGGTGGGTGATAATAAATATAAGAAATTCAATAATTCCTTATTAAACTATCAAATAAGGGAAAAAAAGAATAAATTAGTTGATTATATTTGTTTACATCGATTCAATAAAAAAAAAAAATTGACGAAATTATTTAATTTTGAGAACCTAGGATTCCTAACTTGTAAATCTAGATGCTTCCCAATGTGCTACACATTGTTTATAAAATTTTTATATCTAGTACAGAAATAAAAGAATAAGATAAAAAACTATAGATTTTTCTAAAATTTAATAATATTTTAGAAAATTAGACCCATTGACACGAAAGGCCGAACATATATTTCTTTATTTTTGTTATAGAATCATCTATCCAAAGCTTACTAAAATATCCGAGCGAGTTATCGTAGTTTCTCCGTGTGAGCATCGTGAAACATATTTTTTTTTGTATTTGAAATACATCATCATCAATTTACTTAACAACAAGCAAGCAATCATTTATTTCATAGAAACAAAACACACACCATTCAAGTGTATATATGAAAATCAATAGTAGGAGTACGAGCTTTTTCTCTTTTGCTGCAGATTTTAAGGGGCACCGTTATATGAAACTTTTTTTTCATAAAATATGTCGAAAACATTTCCGCCAACAATGAGTCCAGATGTAATTCTTAATCAATTTTTATGAACAAGGTCTCATTTTAAAAATAAAGTTTTAAACGAGGACCTTGTTTTTTGAATTTTTCAAAAAGCTTTATGTTTGTGAATAAATTATTCTCGAAAAAATACCACTTTTTAATGATGTTTTTAAAAAAATGAAGCTTTTTAAAAAATTTGAACAAACGGGATCCTAGTTTAAACTTTCGTCTTTAAGAGAGAGACCTTATTCATCAAAATCGGTCAAAAATTACGACTGTTCTTATTGTTAATGAAGCCACTATAAAACAGGGGTTATAAACACGCTTATTTTTATTCATAGCTATCATGTCTTTTCTAAGGCAAGTCGATAAAACAGAGATTACCGACAATATAACAATTTAACGATTATGTTTTTCAAATGTTTATTATACGAGTGATTTATATAAGCATGGTTAATGAATCCAAACATGAATCATATTTATTGCTAACCTTATTTTGGTGTTGTGTCCAAATCCAAGCATATATGTTATGTTATAGCAAAAAATAAAAAAAGTCGTAGAATAGGAAATAATACGTAATTTAAGAAAGTGTTTTTTTTTATTTTTTCGCCAAGTAATTTAACGAAGTACTTTATCAATTTAATAATATAATTTTTAATATAACGAAAAAAAAGTGAGATTATTCCACGAATTACGTATAAAATCATGGCAAATTTTATCATTACTTCAAATACAGAACTTCGAAAGTTACATCCAGCACATAAATATGCACTTGCAGAAATACTAAATATTTCTGACTCATGGAAAAAATTAATGGCATTTATTCCACGAGATGATACTAATACGCCAAGGTTTAATAGTGAACATATTAGGTAATTACTGTTATTATATCAATATATAGAAAAATTATCCATTTACTAAATTACTTCAATAAATAATAAATTTACTACTATCAGCATAATTGATCAAGTAGCCCAAAAGCATCGAGAGAATGCTGCAAAAATTTTCTTGGAGGAATGGAGTACAATGGGTAGACTAAGGCCTAAATTACAAAATTTATTAGACCTTCTTACGAAAGCAGAATTGTTTAGAGCTGCTGATTATGTTGCTAATGAAATTTTAAAAGGTTTTATAATGGTCAATTTATATCAAGTAAATAATTATTATAAAATAAAATTTGTTATTAACATCAAGATCATATTTGCAGTTGATTTACCAAAGCGACCAGAGTATGGACCTGCTGCAGTTGTCGATATTTCAGATGAAACTTTAGCAAAACTTATGAACACTAAATTAGATAATGATAAAAATGATAAATCGTCACCAATGCTTGAATCATCATATCGACTTAACATTGGAGAGATTATATATTTTTCAGATGCTGTGAATTTCATGGAACCTTCTATAAGAAGTAATACGGAAAACACACCAAATTTTGAAGAAACTAATACAAATAAAAAAGATATAAACTTAAGTGCTCAGAATATTCTTGTGTCAACAGTTAACTATGAACATTTGGAAGTATCATCTCAAGAATTACCATTGTTTTTGAAAAACTTTGAACAAAGCAAAAATATGAATAATAGTGTTAAATCCGAAGTAATCCCTGTTTTTTTAAATGAAAGTGACTCCATATCAGATAAATCTGAAATTAATAGTAATAATAATAGGACAAGTATAATGAATGTGGATAATGGAACAAATTTAATCAATCATAATTCAGGTTTTAAAAATACAGAAGATAGGAAAGATAATACTTATCAATTTCAATCTGAAGTAACATCCTCTTTATTACCAGAATTTGTTATTAATCGAACAGAAACCAATCTTTTAAATGAAACAAATAATATGCATATTAAAAATCAAAATATAATGAATTCTGAAGATCTGCCACTTACAGTATTAGAGTTTAATAGATAAAAACTTTTAAATAACTATTTTAATTAATATAATTTATCTCACAAAAGCGTTTCAGACTTATGAAATGAGTTTTTGATCAGATTGTTTTTGAATGAGATGTTACATTAAGTATCATCTATTGAAAAAATTGACTTAAAGTTTCGATATTGTAATGTCATCTAGGCGAAAATTAATTTTTGTCTTTGTTTTTTAATCTTTGACAATATACATATAAGAAATATTCAAATATTTAAAGTTTCAAGTGTTACTGTTCTATATTCAATTCTTATATGAATATTCCTTGTTCCTTGTATACATCTTCTATTTTCTCTCTTCATATTATTAACTTTGCATAATACTCATTTTTATGCATTAAGCACAAGCACTGTTACTTTTATTTTGATATTAAAATATCTATACCAAGTTTTGAATAATCAATGAATATTTTTAAATTTGATATTAGATATATGCACTTTTTATAAAAATGTACTGTAAAATTTAGATTAAATTGATTTAGTTATTTCGTTAATTTTGAACGTAAGTATTTATAATTCCATTTTTATGTAAAGTTAGAATAAGCCAAAACTTTTTGTGAAAGTGATTACGTAACATATTCTTCGTGTTTGTGTCTAAAAAACATTAATTTTTATTAAAATTATATGTTACGAACAAAGAATAAAGAACTTTCCGTTAAATCGATTTTTATTAAAAGTTGTAAAAATTAGATTTGACTGTTTGACATCAAGATTTTAAATAAAAAATTGTATTTTGAAAAAAATAATCAAAAACATTTAATGTTTTTTATTTGTACAATACATAATATCATCTTTCATTTGAAACTAATTTCAAATCTCGAAATAATAACTAAATTTTTATTCAACAAATTAAATCGGTTAAATATGTAAAACTATAAATATATCTTTGTTATTATTGTATCATAACTTGATATTGATTTTTGTTTATATAAATAAAATACATTAAACATAGTGATTGTTCGGGTTTTCAATGGTTAAGATAAACTTGTTATTGTGTATAACTATTATATATACTTTATTACAGAAAAAGTACATATATCAGTTTTTTGTTCTTGTTAAATAAATATTTGTTCTTGTTAAGTACTTGAAAGTATGTTGTAAAATGAAGGTATTTAAAAAATAAAATTATAACACTATTATTAACTAACAATTACTATTCAAATTATTAGAAGTAAAGTTGACTTGAACAGATAGTTGTATAATTTATCTCTCAGAAGGAACAGATGGAGTATGAAGGAATATATTAACATAGTAACACATAAAAAATATAAACGAAGCGTGATACCTAATGAGTCCCTCTAATTTTCGAAGATCCCTTTTCTATCCACAAAACAATTGTGACCGTCAGAATCGGGTCTTTCACTAATGGTTAACAAATTACGTTGTATTCTTTCCACTTTGACTGATTGTGATGATGTGCCGGGTGATTAAAAATTGTTTCTTTCTTACTCATTGATTTGTCACTGTAAATAATTTTGTGGACTTTATTTATAACATTTAGGCTTGACATTTATTTATATGACTAAGACATTTTTTTTAGAACATTTAGGAAACTAAAATTTTATTATCTAACAAAAATAAAATCTAATATAAAAAGTATAATAATGAATTCTTCTGTATCTTTGATCTATGAAAAGTTATGAGAAATACCAGATAAATGTAATGATTTATACAAGATTACTACCCAATCAATGCATTAATGACGATTAGTAAATATACAAAATTTTTTGTAATAAAGGATATAGTCTTTATTATTGCTTTATATTTATTCATCTAATTTATTTCATGATGTTATAAAAATATATTCGTTTTAACTTAATTATCTTATGTCCATTTTACAATCGTTTAGAAATATCTTTAGCATTTTCTTTACTATTAGCTATTCGAGATCCAAATTGAAAAGCTCTTTTAGGAAAAGTAGCAGTATTTTGAAGACCTAGATTACGTGCTAATAAACGTAAGAGTAATTTATCTCCTAAACCAGATGGCATTTTTTCTGTTGGATAACATCTGTAGAAAACAAAACAAATATTTAAAAAATAAGTTACTAAAAAAAATTGACTAATACTTCTTTTTTGGTTTTAATACCTTTCCCATGGTTGCAATTGTTGAACATATTCTACTACATTTTCATCAAGATATGGTAATCTGGATTGCCTACCATGATCAGAAACTATTCTATCATCTCTTCCTAAATTTCTTTGAGAAATTTTGGCTAATTCAATATCCAACTCTTGTTTTAAAGCATTCCAGCCTTTATGTTTCAATATTTTTCTATGTCTCATGTATCCACCAAATAATTCATCTGCACCTATACCTAGGAGAAGTACACGACATGGAGACTCATACTCTATATTCGTTTTTGTAATTATGCCTTGTGCTCGACTTGCAAACCACATAGCACAACCTAAACTTTCATCTAAGATAGTACAGAGAGGATAAAGTAAATCATTGATACGAGAAGATCGATATTTTTGTAATTCTGGTTGTGTTACATCTACCTGAAATAATAATAGTATTGGTAATATATATTTATCATTTTTACTTAAATGATAATAAATTTTATATCATACTTCAACAAGATTCCATTTTCTATTCGGACAAATTTGTAATATTTCAGAGAGAGTTTGTCTTCCTGTTTTTCTATCTGGAACATCATATATTTTTGAGATATGTAAATTTGTATTTTTAATGTGCTTATTTTTTTGAGTTGTATTAACAATTTTCTCAAAAGCAACATTTATCAGATCAATAGGTTCATTTTGTGATACATATTTATGAGCAATTAATGTCAAAATAGCTGAATCAAGTCCACCAGAAAATAATATACCTATTTTTGCATGATCGCAAATAATATTTTCTCCTTTCAATACAAGTAGGATACAATTCTTGCAGAAATTCGGTTTTTTTTTTATTCGTACTTCAACTGCTTTATGTAAAAGTTTAGATAAATATTCTACTCTTCTAAAGACAATTTCATTTTTCAATAAATGCTCTATCATTTTATTAAAGTCTTCTACATAAGGATTATTTACTAAATAATCTAAATCTTCAATAGTTGGATGTAAATGCATTACTATCTTGTTAGACAGATTTTGTTCTGCTATTGTCTCTTTGATATTAATATTTACATTTAAAGCATTTCTCAATTCTTCAATGGTATTTCCAAATATAAAGTCTGGTTCTTTCCATGGATAACAAGTAAGATTTATGTTCATATCAGATAAATTTATTGCAAATATACCAATTGCAGGAACTTCCATTATATTTTTAAAACATTTAGCACCAACAGATGTTATAGTTAATACGTTTTTTTCATTATTTAACTGTAGAAGTAAACTGTGTCTTCCAATAATATCTCTTCCAAAATATAATAATTTGTTAGATTTTTGAAAATATATGAAACTATATGGTCCTTGGATATACTGAAGTATATTTGTAATATTAGGAGATGTACTGAACGCATTTAAAATAGTAATACTATCACATGTATCATCTTTTGCCTATAATTTCATGTAACGTTTTAATTAATATGAGTACAACTTTATTGAGAAATAAAGAATTACTAAAACATTTACCAAAGATCCAGATAAAACATCTCCGTTCCACAGAAGAATGTTACCATTTGAATCAATTAGCGGTTGCTCTACTAACTTCAAACCTTGCATCCACAATATACTTGCTGCGAAATGTCCGCACCATGTATCAGTTAACGTTATAAAGTGCTTAACTAACTTATCTGGACCTCTAGAAGTTATAAGATTTTTGCATCCATCCCACTAAAAAATAAAAATAACATAGAAAAATATTAATATAAAAATAAAAGTATTGATATTAAGAAAAAACTGGAAAAATTGTTGATATACTGACGTAGTAATATACACTGATACAACAGTAAAAGAAATAAAAACTAATTGTCATTTAAAAAATAAAGATCTTTACCTCATTAGAATGTTTGACACTTTCTTCTGAATGTTGAGAAATACAACAAAATATTCCACACATTGTATCAATATAAAAATGTAACCATTAATTAGAAAATTGACATCGTAGTATTTTTTGTCTAAAATCTAAAAAATTATTATATATTTTTGGGATATTATAAAAAATACATATATAAAATTTATTACATAAAAACATATTAATATAATTATAAGGTATATTTTTCAAAGTGAAAGTGTTATTCATATATATCTATGATAATGCATTTAATAAATTTTACAATACAATTATTCTTATTAATTACTTTTATATTCTATTATAATTGTTTAATTTAGTCTGTTTTACATTTTTATTCTATCTTATTATATATTATTTAATATATAAATAGAAACAAAAATATGTAATAGAAAATGTATTTTGTAAATACATATTTTCATTCCATCGTATTACAAATTCATATATCAAGTCTCGAAGAAGTGACGTTTCCGTTATAATTCTAATATCAATGTCAAGTGCCAACAGCAATAGATTAAAGTTTCAACCGTGAATTTCTATTGGTGAAATAAACACTTTTCTCGACGAATTAAATTATAAAATTAACAAAATACTTTTATTTTTAACAGTTTTTAAAAATTCCGTTCTTTTTATAATCAGATTTTTTATGTAATAACTTGTTACTATCGTATTCTATCAATCGAGTACGCCTCGAACTTTTAAGAATTACCGCTTGATGTCACCCTACGATTTCCAGAAGTAGCTACCGGTTATATATATATACATATATATATATATATCCAGTGCGTTTGTAATGTGAGTTACGTCTTTTTGATAGAATACATTCACCATCTTTCACTGTAAGATACGGAGAATTAAAAAAGCAGATGAAAAATGAAATTTCGTTGAATGAAAAATAGATAATAATTATGCGATATTTCTGCTGCCAATGTATACAATTATATATTTCTATTCCTATAATTATATTTAATTTAATTTAATTATAATAATAATTCAAAAGTCCTTTTCATTTATTTTATTCTAAACAAAAATATATAAATTTAAATATATACATATAAAAAAAAATATTTAGGATCCTTCGTGCGTTCTCGTGACAACCTCGACTATCAATACGGATCATAAATAATATTATTTATAGTAATACTACATTGAAAATAATACCGTACAATTATATTAATATTCTTTTATTGTTTGTTGTATTTAAATGGATCGATGGTAAGCAACGATTGGTTTATTTTATTAGTTTATATGCTATTGTCAAATTGATTATTTAAGATTTAAAATAATTTGTTTTTTTAATTAAATAAATATATATACGTTAAAATATTCTATACTTATATATTAATATTGGTACTTAAATAAAATATTAGTACTTACATAGATTATAAATTTTCTATATTTTTTTCATTTATCGTTAACTGTTAATGTAATTATTTCCTTTTTTTTTCAAAAGTGATTTTAATTTTTTTAAATTACTTTTTTTTAGGTCTTATATAAACCTTTATATTCTTTATATGTGTATGTAAAGATGATACAGAGCATAATTAGTCTAAATCGATACAAAATAAATAAAAAAAACTCTCGTAAACAAAAATAGAAAAGAAAAAGACATAATATGTATATGATCTCTGAATATCTAATATAATATATTGACACAACAAAATTTACCTTAAGCTTCTACAGTTTTTAAATTTCAATAAGCTCATTGTATAATTCTCAATTATATTTTTATTATTTTCTATTCTTTTCATTTAACGATAAACTAGAATAAAGAACAAGATATTTTTATACAGACTTATAAGGATCAAAATTCTTAATCAATTGTTTATTATTCTGTCGTATTTATTTATATAATAAATATAACGAATCCTCTTCATTTTTCGTTTACTTACAAATAATCATAGTGAGATGAGGAAAGTAATATCATTAGCTTGTAACACTTTTAAACATATGAGCATGATTATTATACGTCAATATCTTATTTTGTAAAATATGAATCTGTCACGTGCAGGGTCAGAGACTTGCTAAAATTTATTTACTTCGAAAGGTACGAGGGTTAAAACGGCCTATTTTGGTCACGTTACTTCAACGTTTATCGTGGGCGGCTCTTAAATTAATAGAATACAAATTTGTGAAAATTTTGATTATTTATGCCTACAAGTCTATGAGTATTGATGAGCGATTCAAAGATAGAATGAAGGAGTTCGTGTCACGAATCAAAGGATTCGAGGGAGAAATGAGAGGAAATGGATTTATTGAGACTCGTGTCGATAACGTGCCCCGAAGTCGAAAACGAGGCAATTTTTGTAATATAATAACAAAACGTATTCTCGATTTTACTTACGATAGATGAATTAAAGCAATTTAAATTTTTCGCTGGCACGTCTTTACAAATTTTATTTCATTTCTAATACTCATTGTCATACTCCTATAATTCACTCTAAGTTGTTTGAGAGAGAAAAAATAATTGCTAAAATTGCTCGTTTAAGACTGACTAGCTGGACTGATTAAGATTTACATCAACTCTCAATGACTGAAATGGGATTGTTCAGTTGTCAGGATGTCGGATTTTATTTGATGCTCTGCTTCTACATACAATGCTGACAGCGGTGAAAACGTTCATCCAGAAAAATTCTCAGACATACTTATCTAAGTTGATAGAGTTTCTTCTTCTGATATACAATTCACGTTTTTAGTTCGAATTTTCCATGCCCACTCTTTCCCTTGCCCCGCTCTATGAAAGAAAACAGACACGTGCTTATCCTATCCTTGGATTATTCCACAGACATCATCGTTGTAACACGTATCTTACCACACAAAATATCTGGTTACTGTCAGTATTAGATGATTTAATGTATTCTACTAAAGGAAGGATTTAATTCTGCATATCTCAGTTTCGTCTTTCAGGAACGCTGACGTCGAGTGGTTAAACGATTTAATAAAAAAAAGGTGTGTTATGACTTTTCGAATAATACGTTTTGAATTCTGAAGCCTTTAGTAATCTCAAAATTTTTACCAAGACATCAAAATTCTAAGACGAATAGAAAGAAAAACTTGGCTAAACGTAAAGTGAATCCGTATTATTCTTTATTTCTGTCTACAGATGAGGCAAAGAATAGTGTGTAACGAGTAACGTTTGTCGTAAGTGTTTGCCAGCCTTATGTTCTGACCAGTCGAGTCACGGATTTTAACAATGAAAGAGGAAATAATCGAATAGAAAGATGATTTTATATGGTGGGATAATTTCGAGACGCAACAAGTTAAAATTCACTCTTAACTAAGATCCTCTTTTGAGTTACAGCTTCTACGCAATTCAACCAAGGATGAGGAAGGTAGGAGTTTCGAAAGATTTCTACTCTTACAAAAACAGGATGTATTTTTCGTTATACAGTTCAGGTAAAAAATTGTTCACGAAAGATATGCAATAGAAAATTTCATTTACTAAGATGGCAACAATTTCCAAAAACACGAATCAATAGTACAATGTGAAAGCAACGCGAAATCGACGATTATAACAATAAATATGATATGAAAATGATAAAAGTACGTTAGATTCATGATAATCCAATCATAACCAATCTATCCTAGTTTCTATACAAGAGCATTTTTATATCCGCTGGAAATCCAAAGGACCCAGAATGAGAGATCTCTTTAATTAATAATTAAATCTCATTGGTCACGATTTTTCTTTCTTTCATATTTCTGTCAGTTTCCTTTGTTCTTTATGGTAATAATTTATTTTTACAGTAATAATACATTTAACAATAATAATTTTTAATAATGCAAAGTTTTGAACTCTGCTAATGTTAATAACGTTTTGAAACAGATTATCGAGATCAATTATAAATAGGAAGTAATAACGTAATGTGTTCACGTTATAAACTCCACTTGTAAACACCTCGAAATAAGAATTGTATGAATACTTATTGCTTTCATATTTCTTGTTCTTTTTCTTTCTAATTTTGTAAATTCTACAAACAACTAATTTTTTTTATTATATCTACTGTAGAGATTTACGAAAATATAATACATATCATTGTTTATAAAAAATTAGTTTATAAATCACAATTTCACGAAGTATTAATTCAAATTGATCAGTGTACGAATACTTTCTACACTTATTCTAAATGTTTCTTTGGATGTAGCTTATTGTCAGTTGCATTTACAGCAGTGTACATGATGTCATTCTATTAGAAAAAATCAGTGCTCATTACTTTAAAATCATTTCGATTAATGTTGCTAATATAATAAACATGTTATCCCCTACTTTTCAAATCGTGAATATAATGTAGACACCAATAAAATCGATAGAAATTGTGAAATTTGTGATCTAATAACTAATTTTTAAAATACGTATTTCACACCATTAATTTCATATCATCAATTGAACATGATTATGTGCTTGAATTTACTGATTCATAAAAATCACATAACGCTCAAATTGTAGATTACATCATATCTACAGAAGAAGAAGAAGATATTTTTGACTCTGAAAAGTGTATTGTTAATGACGTAGATAGAAAAGTCAATTTAAATTATGACAAGAAAGTTGTGGAATTCTGGAAAAGTGGAAAAAATGTTCCTCGCTTATCGTTGTACAGAAAAATTGTCGGTAGGTTAAATCCATGCAGCAGTTACATAAGTTTAAAGATAAAAAACCTGGTGGAATACCTACTTGAATTTAAATTAAATAAATGATGGATTTGGAAATTCAAAAACGTGCATAGAATTATATCACGCAAGATTCAAAACATAACATTTTAAAACTTGGTTTAGCTAAATATATCTACCTAATACCGACTGTAAAAGCATGCTACTACTCAATTCGTGGTCGGAATACTGTCAAAATCAGTTAAATTAGTTAATTTCAGAAAACAAAAAAGTAACATTTTCAATCATTCAAGAAAAATGACGGGCATTCAAACTTTATATGCACGCAAAAAATTTGGTGCGGAGGAAGATATCAAACTGCATTCACGCAATGAAATTAAATTGCAATTAGACTGTAATCATTAACTCATAGCTAACTTTCTTCGCTCAAATTCAAAAATCTTTTTCAATAAACTTTGTTTAAAATGCATTTCAACAAGTTTCAAAATCCTACTTTAAGAATGAATGGGCTCTATTAAAATGTAGTATAATATTGGCGTGTTGGCATTTATGTGATGAACGTGGTGTGGTGAATATCTTTGTTTCAAACATTTCTATGAAGATTACCATTATTGTACCAATTACAAATCGTGATTTCCACTATTTTTCTTGTTAGCTATTTAGCAAACACTTCAATATGTAAAAATATACAAAATAAGAATAAAAACTCTTATGTATTCATTTATTTATAAATTATTATAATATTTTTATTTAATTATTTAATTATTTTAATTTTTATTAATTATTTATTAATAAAAACTGTTACACTGTTATAATGAAATTTAATATTAATAATTTTCATATAAATAAATAAAATAAACGCGAATTATTCAAAAATTGCTTCTTGAAACGAGTTTATTAAAGAAAACAGCTAATATGGACGTCATATTTCAAAATAATTAGTTTATTTAAATGAAAAAAAAATTATATTCATAAGTCGTTGACTTAAAAATATAAGCTATGAAAAGAAGACAATGTATACTAAAATAAATTTTGTTAAGAAATGATGGTGGAAAGGAAGGGTCGCTCACAAATCATGAACTTTTCAAACATTTTCTTTACGCCGTTTAGCAGATACAATAAAACAATATAATTTTTGTTTAAACTATTTTTATGTATCTTTCATTGTTATTGAGATATTTTACAAAAAATTGTAATTTCAAATTTTTCTTAAAGTATAATTTTCTAAAATCGAATTCCTTTAAAACCGAATTATAATGCAAAAATATAGAGTAGTTACATACTTCACTTGCATCCCCTTTTTTGAATTTTCGGGTTATCTATTCTTTCTTATAAATAAGCAAATAAAACAGGATCAAAATTGTCACTCCTATGTTCACAAAATAACATTGTGAAAATGTAGAAAAACTATTATTATATATTATTTTATATTTACTATATAACCAAAAAAAAATAGTATAATAGTTATTATATTTAATGTATTTATATATTATAAATGATTCTACGAAGATGTAAACATCCTCGGTAGTATAGTGGTTAGTATCCCCGCCTGTCACGCGGGAGACCGGGGTTCGATTCCCCGCCGGGGAGGAAATAATTTTTTTATTATTTCTTTTTTATTTTTATATTTTATTATTATATTTTATTTTTATATCTTATTATTGCTTATTTTTTATTAGTTTCATATTTTGTATTCACTTCTACTTTTTCTTTTTTAAATAAATACTTATGTAAATTGAACTAAATTCACAGCTAGATATATAAAAATATGTGTGTGTACATAGTTATGCATGTATACGTACGCATAATGTGTGATGTGTAAATAAGTATGGGTGTGCATAAGTATGCATGTAATATGTGCATATATGTAAATATGCTACAAATATATGATTGAAATATATATGCGAATGGGCGCACGTACATATATCCATTCATAAATATATAATCTAAAGCTAAATATATATAAAAATTTTAAACTACACCTAAAAACAAAAATCAACTAACACCATTAATACAATTTCCAGGATTGCTTTTCTGTGTTTTACTGTGATTAGATATAGCCAAAGATAATTAGTCTTTACCCTTTCGGACGAGCGCGATGTCCGCCGTCACACTCCCGCTGAACCGGGTGTCGCGCCGAAAATGCGCACATAGCATATAATCAGTCCTTTTTTGTATGAAGATTTTCTTAAGCATTAAATAAGAACTGTGCTTAATAACACAATGTTTTTTCCAACAAGTATTGTTTGTAGCTTTAATATTAAAAGATATATATATAAAATTCTACACAGAGTTATATACAAAATTAAATACAGATTACAAAATTATATACGAGATTATATACAAAATTATACATTTTATATTATGTTACACAACAATTTATATTACACAACAATTACTCTTTATTTATTTTTAGTTAATATATGGTTATACATATAACGCCTAATAATATAATTGGGTGTGATATATTTTAAAACATAGATCTACACATAAACCAACACTGCAATCTTTGCATTTATATCTTGATTCCGATCTTTTGTCATTTTTACTGCAAACTACACACCTTCAGCTCCGGTTCTTTCCGTTTGATATATACAATGATGGAAAATGTCTCTCTGTTAGTCTCATCGGATAATCAGTTTTTCTTCTTTGATGATTGATATAATCATTATGATATTTATCAATTATTTGTTTTATCAAGTGCAACTGAAACTTCGCCATGGATATGGTTTCATTCTTTTCATGTTTATAAAGGGAATACGCGTTCCATACATAAATATGAATTAGATGAAAAAAAAATTTCCGAAAAAACCATGGACTGTTACATGGATGCCAGATGTATCTGGCGCTCGTCCACATAGGTCATCAGATAGTTGCCGGATACATCCGAAAAGGGTTAATATCTACATATATGTGAATTGTAAGTACTATACAATTCCTATTCCTAAGTCTACAAGCGCTCATTTCAGAACCATTAGCCTAAGTTATTATTTTTTGTTTCGTTAACGATCTTATTTTATTATGTTTGTAAATTATTATAAAATACTTTTTGACCCTGACAGTAAATAAATGTATTAAAAAAAATTAATAAAAAAGAAGCAAGCGGTTAGTACCTCTAGGGGGATTTCAAAATTGTTTTTATCTTCTTTTTCTCATTTAAAAAAAATTTTTATTTTTTTACATTTTTATATTTCTATTTCCTTTCACAAATAACTTAAGGGTGTTTACCAACCTTGGTTTTTTAATGGTTTACGTCATCAATAGGCGTAATTCTTGATTGATTTTAACGAATAAGGTTTCATTTTAAAAACGAAGGTTTAATCTACGACGCCCTTCCAGAAAATTTTTCAAAAAGCTTTATTTTATTCGAAAAAAAAATCGTGCTAAAAAATGGTATTTTTCAAGAATAGCTTATGTACAAATAAAAAGCTTTTGCAAAAGATCACCGAAAGGGTGTCGTAGATTAAACTTCCGTGTTTAAAATGAAACGTTGTTCATCAAAATTGGTTGAGAATTACATCTGTTCTCCCTGATGGTGTAAATGCTATTTTCGATATTTTTTGCGAAGAACATTTTTAGTATTGTGGCGAAATTTGCAGCAAAAAAGATGAAGCTCGAACCTCCATTACTAATTTATATACATTTAAATAGTGCATGTTTTATATCCGTGAAGTAGCGATTATTTGCTTGGTTCGTGCGTAAATAGTTGATGGTCAAATTTTTGAAATATTTTCATATACAAAGAAATGGATTTCATGATGCTCGCACGGAGAAGCTCACTCAATCATTTTAATGAGCTTTGGTCACATGATTTTATCGCAAAAATAAGTAAATACGTGTCCAATCGTTTATATCAAGGAATATGAGTTTAAAATATTGTTAAATTTTTGAAAAATTTGTAGTTTTTTTTTAGACTTTATAAACTAAGAAGAAAGATTCTGTAAGTAATACGTAGTAGATTAACAAGCGTCCAAATTCGTAGTTTAGGAATTCTAGGTGTTTCAAGGCTAACAAGATTCCGGTGATTTTTTTTTATCGTATCGATATAAAAAAAGTAATGAACTAATTTACTCTTTTCTTCTTATTTGATAATTTAGTAAGGGATTACTATCCAATCTTTTATATTTATTTCCTCCAGTGATGGCTGACGTGAATTTCACGGTAATCTGTGCTAGATGGGACACAGCAGCAGTATAATTTTGTTCGATGACAAATGCATATAAAGTATATACATTTATCGATTATTTTTTCAAAATTAACAATTAGTGAATATATATATTCTATATTATTTTTAATAAATATCAAAACATGAATTCATAAATATTCATAAATATTATAAATTCATGAATTTATAAATAACTTCAAAATTTACTTATAATTGTAAGTTTTAAATACATGTTTCTAGTAATTATTTTTTTATCATTAAAAAGGACACCAAATATTTATACAGTGTCCCAATAAAAAATATCTACCAGAATTATTATGATAATAATTTTTTTGAAAAATGTCAAGATATCAGTATGTATGAGATGAATGATAGACGAACTCAAAATCTTCTCGCAACCGTATGAAAATATGTGAATTCATGAAAGCTTGTTATTATATAAAGGCAGATGTTATTTTAAATAATTTTTAAACAGAATTTATTGGCAATGATATGAAATGAGAAAAAGATGTTTAGATGTTAAAACTAAGATGATTGAAATTGGGCAAGGAAATTATCAGATAAGGTTACAGAAGAAAAAACCAGAATGTGTTGTAGATTGATGCTGTAAATAAAGTCAATATAATTTTAAGCACAATCAATTTTAAGTAAGGAAAACTATAAATTTTTTAGTAGAGAAGCTTCTTTTTTCACTTAGATTTATCCTTAGATTTATCAATATATAATGAAAACTCCCTTTTTTTTTATACAAAAAATGAACTTTAATCAATTATGTATTTTTTGTCCAATGACCTTTTGCCATCTTTCTGGCAACTTCATGATCTTGCGCTCATAGATCTTCTTTTTAACTAAACTGAACCAAGTGTGATTTCAAATCATCATTATTATTGAAAATTTCACCATTCAAAGAATTTTACAAACTTTAAAATAAATAATCAGAGTTATATGGGAGATGCGACATCACTTCCACGTGTTTGAGATGTTTGAGATCCTGTATTATCTTGATGGAATAAGATTCTTTTGTGATTTGCCAATTCTGGCCTTTTTTCTTTGATTGTTTCCTCTAGTTTCATTAGTTGTTGACAAGGAACATATGAATTAATCGTTTGGTTTTTGAAAGCAGCTCAAAATACATAACACCTTTGTAATCCTACTAATTTGACAATATGATCTTTTTTTGATGCAATTTACCTTTCAATATGGTTGGTTCATCACTCTTAAACTATGACCGTTTCCAATTGATGTTGTTGTGACGATCCATTATTATATAATCAATCGATATATCGATAAAGTACATAATATGCAATAAATTATTTCGTTCGCAGTGTCTTCAATTTTATTAAATATTCAAAATGTGTATCGCCGATCGCCATAATAAAATCTTTTTTCAATGGTACGTAGAAAATTCTAGAATGGATTCGATGTATTTCGTTGAATGTATAGGATGGTATCTCGGTTAATAAAATTAATTGTTCGGTTAACAAAATTATTAATTTATCAAATAATTTGACCGAAGAATCATACTTTGATTTATTTAAGAACTAGATTTATTGTTCACAGATTTCATTCGAAATTACATTTCATTCAAAATAAAAAGCGTTTTTTTCAACACAATGTAGAGCACGTCCACACAACGTACAACTCCAACACGGTAATTTTTAAACTAGCATTTTTCCAATCATTTACACTCTTTTATTTTTTCTTCTATGGAAATATTTACAATTCATAATATGCGCCATCTAACTAACTTCATTAGGAGAACTTGAATAGCACATAGTCGAAAAAGACCGTCAGATTATACTGAATATACTGCAAAATATTTAATTTAATTTATTCGAGCAAAGATTTTATTATCGCATGGAGGAGGTCGACTATACATATTCTGAATATTTAATAAAAAATAATTTGTCTTCCAGCTGAAACTTCAAAATGCATTTTCTCATAAACCAGTGATTCAAAATGTAAAAAAATAGTACCATTATAAAAAGAATTAAAAGATCTTTGTAATGATACGTCACTTGATCCATGTCGCCATTTAAAATTTTTAAAGGATTGTTATCCCCCCAGGAGTTAGTCCAGAATAAGTAAATTTATAACTATTTTCCTCCTCTCTTATAGACAAAATCAGCGTTTTTCGAAAAAATCCCTAGATTTTATAATAATTCTGGTGAAATTTTATATAAAGATATACAGTATATATAATGGTATACAGATATAAAGATATACAGTAGAAATTTTTAATAAAGATATAAAATAGATATGTTTAATTTACCTAATCTAAGAAAAAATAACCATTTTGATTAATATAAGTGCCATTAACTTTAATTAACAATTAACTAAATCAGCAGACTAGACAATAACAAAATTTTTAATATCGTTTTTAACTTATATTTTCGTGATATCAATAATCAATTTAAAATTGTATACATAGTATGCATTAATTCGCAAATTATCAAAAAAAGTAACTAGCCAAAAACGCCTTGATTATTACGCTAAAATTCTTCGTAAGTATAAATTGATGTGAAATTATCTTATTCCACGATAAAGTCAGATCTGATATTGAGATTTGGTTGTTATTATCAGAATTAGAGTGAAAAATTCTTCCATCTTACTTACTCCCAATATTGTCCCATTTGATTTTCATTTATTCAAATCGGTGCAACGTGGCTTATCTAGTACACAATTTGCTAATGCCAAGAAAAATGTCCAAAGATAAGTCAATAATTTCATTCATTCAAAAGAGATGTATCATTTTTTAATAATTATCTGACAGACAATTACAATTGTGTGGAAAGTGATGACAAATATATTGATTAAAATGATTGTATCTGTATGTTTTTTGTTACTTTTAATTAAATAAATATATTTAAAAATCCGACGAACTTCTGCAAACATTTGATATCAAATTCGAGACTTCTTTTTCAATTTTAAATATGCAGAATCACATAAAAATATGATGTTCCTATCGATATTTTAACAATCGGCAGGAAAATATATTATTTTCGATTCATTATATTAAAATCGCAAATTGTTACTAAATTAATTTTTTTTTTAATATATAGGTAAATTTATTTACGTAATGAAATAAATATTACATCGATCAAATTTAGTTTTAATTCATTAGTTGTATTAATTGAATTTTGTGCATACTAATTATAGCTTTATTTTATAGAAAATGCACTGTATGTTTTTGCAAGAAATTGATATAATAAGATAATAAAGTAACAGAGGATGTTTTTTAAATAAAACAAAATTCTAAAATTTTTATCATTTTTTACGTAGTTATGTCAAAAATTAATAAATAAAAGTATAAGGTTTATTATTATCAATTTTATAAAGTGATCAATTTGTGTGTTGTGTATATTTCCAAATGATATGTCAACTCCATTTGTGTCTGAAAGAAAAATTTTACTTATATTAACTATTTACTTGTATAATATTAAATGAAAATGTGATTTACATGCTACATTTAAAAAATATATTCTAGAATTTTAAAGAACTGTACTTATCCAATTAATATGAAGGTAAGGAACGTAGGATTTTAAACTTTTTATTTTTCTCTCTCTACGTTCCCTCACCGTAATCATAATATTGCAGTGCTTCTGTAGGTTCTTCCTCATCACACTCTTCAGTAACAGTAACAGATCTGACTCTGATATTTTCTTTTCTCAAATGTTGTTTCTGCTTCTTACTCACGTAAGGAAATATGACACGATTGAAACTTCCCGGATGAGCCTTTGGTCCAATGCTTTGATGTCCAAACTAGAAAAACCAGGAAAGAAACAAGTAAATACTAACCATAATCATGGTATTCGACGGTTGACTCCGTGTCGGTAACCTCGTCGTCCTCTTCCTCCTCTTCAGCATTATCGTTCTCATCTTCCGGTGCAGGTTCGTCGCTAATCTCATAGTCTTCATCCTCTTCATCGTCATCATCATCATCATCATCATCATCATCATTTTCATCTTTGTTTTCATTCATGATTGAATCTTTATGTCTCGCATATCCCTGATAAGCAAATTTGTCTCCTTGTGCACTATAATCCATATTTCCATATCCATATCCATGATCTATGTTTTGCAGAAGGTGACGACGCAACGATTTCATAGATTTTATATATTTTGGAGTTACTAATAGGATCTCTTCTTTAGAAAATAATTTTGTCAAATTTTATTAATTCCAGATATTTTATTATTTACAAATGGTACACTAGTATTGTTATTAAGTACCTTTAAAATCATTATTATAATAAACTTCATTGCTTTTCTGGTTATGGTCGCTCAATTCTTCTTCGAAAATGTATATACATATATTTTTTTGAATATAGTCATCAATGGGAAGATATTCTGTAAAACGTACTATTGTCGTGACATTATTGTTAGATGCAAGTTTACAGATATATTTCATGAAACTTATTGGGCAGCTAGAACAGATAGAATCGTTAAGTTCTCGAGATTGTCGAATTTATAAAAAATATTTTTATAAAAGACAAACTCACTAAAATAATCCTGGATCAATATAATTTATAGTATTTTTTTCTCTATAAAAAAAGAAATAAAATAAAAAAAGAAAAACAGAAAACTTAAAGGATGATTATTTTTATGTTAACTAAATTCTATTTACGTTATTTGATTGTAACATAAAGATACTATCAATACTAGTCCTTTTCCACAGGTGTTATTATAATTTGGAGGTAACCGAAAAAATGAATTTGAAGTAACAACAGGCATCATAAATGTCCAAAGTCCTATATCTTTGCAAAACTAGAATTAAAGCTTTATTTTTATTTTTTTCTCTCGCTTGAAATTTTATGTCTTTTGTTTGACATCCATAAAACAGTATACCAGTTGTTTTCGATGGCAATTAACATCACATCTTGTAGTACGAATACCATTTATCATTATGATAAAACATCGGACAATTTTGTGGACATTGCCAGGAATACGAAAAGATTTTAGTAATAAATCGTTGAAATATAAAGGAAATTCTAAAATAATACATCGGTTTTAATAAATGAAGCACAATCCTTCAAGAAGTAGTAAATACTTTTAATAACTATTAATACCCTCTGGTCTTTGCAATCGCTGGTCATCTGCAATTATCATGCAATAATTAAAAACAGGAGTTTTTATATTTAGTAATGTTATGTTGCACCATTTTTGATGGCCTTCTAAATTTGTCTTAGTTGTATATGTTGTACCCTCTGTGAATATACAGTTAGATTTTCTGAATTTTCTTAATTCCAATGAACATAAATTCTCAAAATTTAAAATCGAACAATTGTATAATTCGAAAAATAATTTTATCACGTAATAACTATCAATGATCTTTATTATAAATGGTGAATCATTTAACTCTACAAAAACCTAAATAATGAAACAAATATAGAATTAAACTAAACTTCTTTAGTATTTTAAATATTCCAGATAATTTAAATTAATTTCTTACAGTATAAAAACTTTCTCTGTTCTCTAAAAAAGCATAATACTCTACTTGTAAAGGTCGAATCCAAAAGGTTATATCATAATTCGATAACTGATATGTTTCTTGTGATACAGTAGGGAATTGATCCCCATCGTTCCCGAGTATATCATTACTCCGACGAATTTTACCACGGGATAGAATAAGGAAAGTTAGTAAGAATGTAAAGATAAACATAGCCTTTGTATTGACATCAAAGAGTTTAACAGATCACTGTCATGCTTTTATCAAAACATCTGCAGCCGTTAATTCTTCACATAATTTGATTAATGTTAATCGCAGTAATGATAATCGATTATACATATGTAATGATAAAATAAATCATATATATATATATATGATTTATTGTCCCATTATATTTATAAATATATAACTAATACTATTTAAAAAAATATTATTTTTAAACTATGATTTTTATAATCGATGTGTTATGTTCTATAAAAAAATTAATGTGTTCTATAAAATTTAAGAAAAATCATAATTAGAACGATCACGTCATTGTATCTTCAAATTAATTTTAAAAATCGATGGAAAATATCGTAATGAGAATTATAATACGGAAAAAGTCATAGTTAATAATAAAAAAAAATTAATTAAATAACTATCTAAAAATGATCGAACGCTAATAAAATTGCTATCGTTGATTTGTGTTTTGTGTGCAGATCGTAACGCGCTCTATCGACAAGGTCGTGAACCAAAGGAAATCCGTTTTTTCGATCAGTTCCAGATCAGTTGCAAATCAGTCGTTCTTCGACTTCTCGTGAAACTGGAGTGTTCCGTAGATCTCGATAGAAATTTTTGAACGTTTTTGAGGTTAGAGAAAAGAGAGTGTTATTTCGCGATCTTTATGAGTGATAACGAAGTCAAAATGAAGAGTGAGATCGACGTGCGAATGTACATGAATACAAAGAACGTATCGTCAAGGTGTGAAGTCAGAACTAAGTGTAAGAACAATGACGATGAATCGTGATCTTAGTGGTTGGCCTTGTCCACTCCAACAATCGTCGTCGTCGTCGTCATCGTCGTCAGCCTTTCGTCGCTGTCGCCGCCGTTTTCGTTTTAACAGCGGTGCAACGGTCGACGAAGAAGAGTTGGCAGAGGAAGAGAAGGGGAAAGGGGGGAAGAGGAGCGACAGCAACATTAGTATTAGTAATAGTAATAGTAATAGTAATAGCAGTAGTAGCAGCAGCAGCAGCAACAGCAGCAGCAACAACAACAATAACAACAGCAACAGCAGCAGTAGCAGTAGGAGACGAGAAAAATACGATAGTGGTAGAAGAAAAAGAGAAAACGAAGGACGGTGACGCGGGTGTCGACGATCGCGTGGAATGGCAGCGGCCCTGAAAAAAAACCATTCGCGGAGAAGATTGGCCGCCTTGACATTCCTCTCGAACATATCTCTCGATGGAAGTCATCGTGATACGAAACTGGCTCTCCTTTCGCGCAAGCCCACCTTTGGTGGGGCTGCTGGAATCGCAGGAGAAAGAAGGGGTGGTGGGGAACACGCGCGAACTTTGAGCGACGGCGGCGAAGCCCGCCGACGAAGCTCGACACCGAGATTTGAATTTGAGGATTCGTTCGAGGAAACTAGTTCGCCTTTATTATTGTCATCGAGGCGTATTGCTCTTGACAGTTCGACGACTATCGATCAAGATGAAAAACAAAGTCAACGACGAGAATATCCTTCTGGTGCTGATTCCTCATCCTCGCCTCGCGATTCGCATAAACAAATTCATCGTGCGAACAGTGCGAGACACAGGGATTCGATTGGTTCGGACGAATCTCTCATTCCCGCTAAGGCGGCTGTGGCTGCATTTCTCGAACAAGAGAGAAACTATCCGCATTTACCCTCTTCCGGATTGCACACCGGTTCCTTTAGAGAACGGTAAAACCCTTCTTTTTTCCTCATTCTTCTCTCTCCTCCTCCTCTCTCCTCCTCTCGTATGTCACCCTTTAAACTTTTTTTACCAACTCGTTATATAAGATACATCTATCTTCATCAATTATCTAATCCAGACTATGGTAATCTTCAGTCGATAGCTGATGGTTTTGACGATACTCAACAATAATCATCATTTTTCCTCATATCTCTCATAAAACTCGCCGATCAATTTTAACAAATAAAAATAAAGTTATATCAAATATATATTTTGAGAATAGTTGATCAAAATATAACTAATTGTACATCGTTCTTTTTTCTTTTTTTTTATTTTCAATAAAAAAGTCGAAGTTATAAATTTCAATGTATTTTTTCGATCATATTAATTTATAAATGCGATTGTTTATTGTAAATATAAGTTTGTTGTATACTCGATCGAAGAACTTAACGGCATTTATAATGCACTCGAAGTCTTACATAATTTACAAATTCCATTACACGCGTATCGTATTATACAACGCGATGATACATTTAAGAAGAAAAAGAAAAAGAAAAGAAAAGAAAAGGAAAAAGAACTATTAGGTCATTACCTATATTCAAATCTTATTACTATTGCCGAATAATTTTATTTATCGACAAACAATTTCAAAATAATTCGTTTTTATTAACAATCGAGAATTTGTAATAAAAACTTTTATTGTGAAGTCATTGAAAAATCACTGTTCCTTTGCTTGACCGGAAATAATATTATAGAAGTTAACACATTGTTGAAACCGGATGTTATATTCAAAAAAGTAATGCGTTTAATTACGGTTATGTTCATACAATCAAATTAAAATCTTTATTATTAAAATATTAAAAGTTAAGGAAAATTGATAATATATCAAAAGTAAGCAAATATCTAATATATATATATATATATATATATATATATATATATATATACATATATATATATATATATATGAGATATTTATATATATATAAAGAAAATTATATTGTAATAATAATTTAAAGAATTTGATACTTTGATAATTATGTAAGTTGCATGCATGCGCAAAAAATACGAGTATATTCCTGAGAACGGCCAACATTGTGTTAACAATAATATCTGTTAAAATTACGTGATTGATGCTGCAGCACTGGAACAACTGGCAGCGACTATTCCATGCTCGAAAGACGCGTTGGCTCGTTGCAATACAAGAAACGGATAAGTCATCAGACATCGACGTTATCTGAAGATATAAAGCATCGATGCAATAGCAGTAACGAAAGCATCGGTTCGCTTCGTTCGAAGTCGCAATCAACGTCGTCTAAGGCAAAAGGAAAATCATCGTGCAATAATAACGTGCAACAAAACGTTAATACCAATAATATACCGGAGATCACAAAAGCAATACGATTGGTACAACGACCGGCTAACAGACAAAAATTTGGAGACGACAGGCTGGTCTTGGTTTCCGATAAATATGTTCCGTTTTTGATATTCTCGACTCTTCCCTACAACAAGGGTCGTTCAAGCTGGTAAATAAACAAAAAAGATATATATATATATATATATATATATAAAAATATGTAATGTAAAGATCGATCGAACGTATTACCTTTGAAGGGGAAATAACATCTTTAACCTTTGCACTGTTTTATCATAATACTTCGTATTACATATTATTCGTAGGTCCGAATTGAGGAGAGATACAGGAAGAAGGAAAAACGTTTCATCGCAAAGACCTCTGTCCGCTATCAATGACACTATCGATCCTTTCGGTCTTCTTGGTATAGAAAGAGCTAAAGACGGACAGGTACTTTAACAATCAATTCTAGGTTTCTTTTTTTATTTATTTATTTATATAAAAGAGATTTATTTTTCGTAGTAATTATCCACCACTTACCTCCACACATGCCCTCTTTTTTTTTTTTTTTTCTTTTTTTTTTTTAGGAAATTTCTTATGAACGATTGTTGGTGCCATCGAGACAATTTCAAAAAGAGAGAAAATTATGCTCGACCGAGAGTGAAACAATAGAATTATCTCACGTTATAGCAAACAAGCATCACCCGGTACAAAGGTATTTCTTAAAGATAAAGCAGTTTTATTTTTAGAAGAATGTCTCAAGTATGTGTCCAAAGCATCTACCTCCGTTTGTATTAGCACGCACATTACGTTGCCATATTTAGAATGAATTATTATCGTTCACTAATTTCATTCGTATATCAATTATTTTATTCTATTAATATCGTGCGTTAAATAATTTTCCCCTTATCTATCCTTTTCTCACTACTAACAATTATTTCTAATATCTTTATTCATAAATTTCGTGTCGGTATGTTAAATTAATAATAATATAAGATACATTTCACACATAATCACATCCTATAACGTCGCTTCTAAATCATCTTTTTGCAGGACAAAAACTATAACATGGAACTTGGATCACACGAAATGGTAAAAGTTATTTAAAAAAAAAAAAAAAAAAATAAAATAATAAAATAAAAGAAAAAAAAATATATATATATGTATATATATATATATAAAATAAAAATACAATTATGGAAAAAGCAAGCTAGGATTGTTAGTAAAATTTAGTTTATTTTGCACGACATGTGCTTGGTGTAGGCCAGTCGTAATATTAATACAGTACTATACCTTTAACACATTCCGTGCCAATCTGATTTTTGGACACTTTCCGTTTAGGCTCTATGCTCCACGCTTTATGATTAAATAGTTTTGCTTCTAATGGATGCCTTACAATCTATACAATAATACAAAGACCATAATTATCAAGGAAAGAGTGTAGAGTTTAAGATGCATAAGACAACAAAGCAATAAATTTAATTTTCAAGAAATTATTTTAATAAACATGTGATTTTATTCTTTTTACAATAAGAATTCCAAATGGCTTGAACGGAAAGTTTAATGTGTGGCACATACATCCCACACAGCACGGAACGTGTTAACTATAAATATATATGTATAAGATACCTTATTATGGATCTTATTTTATGTTTGTTTTTAAGTTTATATTATTTCATAATATTTAAAAACTATATAACTTTTAAAACTATAAAACGATAACTGCAAAATAAGAAAATCAAAGATCACTCGTGTCGAACTTTGGAGTTTTGATTAGCCGATTATAGAATATTTTTATCTAACAAAACGAAATAATTGCTTACACTTAAAAAAACATTTATGGATATTTGGATCAGCATACATTGAATATAAGGACTTTCATTTTATATCTAGCCTAGATAATAATAAAACGATCAAATATTTATTACCGGCTACAGGATAATTTAATGATGATGACAACCATTTGATTATTTTAAAATGAAAAAATAAGTCTTAATTCATTTACATATCTTATCGCATTAATATTTTCTTCCATTTGCACGTTATTTGCACAGGGATTAGTGGATCCAAAAACTATTGACAATTACGCTTTACCATACTTTTTTATTTTTATTTTTATTTTTATTTTTATTTTTATTTTTATTTTTACTTTTATTTTATTTTTTTTTTCTCCTAAGTATATATATTCTCCATACTTTTGTGAGTGTGTGTGTTGTTTGTGCGCGCGTGCGTGTGTGTGTATTACACACATGCTATTTAGTGTAGTTCACTGTTATTATTATTTTTTCCATCTGCATTATATATTTTACTATGCATGTTAGTAGATATTTGTAATTTTATAAGAATACATAAATCTCATGATAGATTATTAATATTTTTGTATTACTATTTATTACAGGTGTCTTTCATACGACACGGCAACACATCGTTTACAACACAATGCTCCGGAATCTCCTCCATTGTCTTTTGGTGCTGATCCTATCAATAAATGTATATAATAATATATGATCTATTTGATATTAAAAACGAACGATTTCTAATTAAAATTTCTAATTGTTTTGTAAATAATTTATTTAGTTTATGATTGGGACGAACAATCCGTGCAGTATAATCCAAATTTGTTAGATGATCCAGAGCTTATTGCAGGAAAACATAGAACTCTACTCACTTTTACATCATATATGGTATTTATATTTATTATTTGTTTATTTATGTGTAGTGTAATGAATGTTTTTTAACATGGTATTATGTTATTTCTTTTACAGGCATCGGTGATTGATTATGTCAAACCTTCCGATTTGAAAAAGGAATTAAATGACAAATTTAAAGAGAAATTTCCGCATATAGAACTAACGCTCAGTAAATTACGTAGGTATGTATTAAATATTTTTAACTTTTTATTGTACCTTATGTACTATATCTTTGAAACGATACAAATATCTTCAAATAAATTTTAACTTATAGTTTAAAGCGAGAGATGCGTAAGATAGCGAAGACGGAATATGGGATAGATATGTTGACCGTAGCGATGGCTTATGTATACTTTGAAAAATTAATTCTTCGTAATATTGTGACTAAACAAACACGAAAATTATGCGCGGGTGCTTGTTTGCTTCTTGCAGCAAAATTAAATGACGTTAAGGGTGATGTTTTGAAATCATTGATCGAGGTATTCATTTTTATTGTTACGTTTATTTAATCGTTTATTTATTAACAATTTATATAAAAACATTTTACAGAGGATAGAAAGTGTATTCCGCTTGAATCGTAAGGATCTGATTACATCCGAATTTGCTGTACTCGTCGCATTAGAATTTGGCTTACACCTTCCAAATTGGGAAATATTTCCTCATTATCAACGTTTGATATACGAATCTTGACCTTCCTTTTCATCCTTCTTCATGCACAGACGTCAAACATTATCTTCTTAATCGTGCAAGAAGTTGAAGAGAGATATGTACATTACAAAAGTTTAACCGTTATCATTAATGCTAGATACAAAAAAAGAAGAAAGAGATTTAAGTTAAATCTTTAAAAAAAGAACATTAGTATGCATAAACAGCGATAACATACTATCTGTAACAATTATACATCAATGTGATATTGGAATCGTAATAGATAAAAGTAAGAATAAGTCACGAAATTTTCATTCTTACGAATGCATGAATCTAAAGAGCTCATGAATTTAAAACAACGTAATGAAAGAAAGACATTTTTACAGGAGAAAAATAAAAATATAAGCTCAACTCAATATTTTAGTTTTTATTTTATAGTCATATCATTGCAACGAATTTATTTTGCCACACGAATTATAAATATTCACGAAAAAATAATAAAAGAGATAAATTAAACTCTTTAGGTTGTATTCTGATGAAGGTCAACAAAACCTAAAGATTTGATGTTATATAATGAAATAATGTTAGAATATCATTCTTTTTTGAAATTTAAATTGATAAATACACTGATCTTAAGATAATACAAAAACTAACACGACATAGATCTCGTAATTGATGCAGTCGTGATCAAGTTTTATTATTTACATTCAGTTAATTTGAACTTAAAATTTAATTATTATATGATTATCTCCCACTGTACTTTTATTTTTAATTGTTTGTGACATACAGATGGGATTATCGTGAATATTTTACAATTATTGGTGTAGTTCTTAAAATGAAATGTTTAGTTCTTATTTTGAGATTGATAGTCAATAAATTATAATAACAATACGTTTTTAACAATACGAGCTTGAATAGTAAATTTTATGTTGTATGTAATTTAAAAGTTCTTTCGAAAATGTAATTGTAGATTTAATGATTGAAAAATTCTGCCTTTTATATTTAAAAAATAAAAACTCATTTGAAACATGATTATTTAAAATTATTTAACAATAAAATAAAATAATATTCAATTTTTGTTTTGATTATATTTAAATATTTTTTATTTTATCAGGATTGTGTGTATTAGCTTGACTACCAAATTAAATTATTTTAGACTACTTTAAGTGCTTACGCACATAAAATTTCAATCATTAAGTCTAGTATCGTATAAATTTAGAATGTGCATTCTATTACTAAGGTTAATTCTAGATCGTGCTTATCAAATTCAATTTAATGTGCAGAATAAGTATAGCATTTTATAAAAAAAAAGGAACACCTTTTTAATAATGCCTTATATCTATCTATTAATACCTTCATTCATGAAAATGGCAAAAAAATATATGTACTCCAGTTTAGTCGTAGATTTCTTCAATTCTGGTTTTAATTATTTTGTCATATCCCTGATAGTTTCAATGATATTTCAGTGGACAATCTTAAATGAGCCACTATGTATGTTACTGTAATGAATATTATACCAATAATTAATTATTATTAATATTTTATGTAAATATAACGTTTTTACGTGTTTAATGTTTATGTAATCCTTTCGTCTTTTGTTGCCTTGTATTTGTTAAAAAAGTGAAACTGTGTATATTCCTGAAGTAGTACTAAAAAGTAAAATAATGTAAAATGCTCTATGTAGATATAATTACGATATAATTCCAATTAAAGAATTTTTCCAAAGTGATTATTGATATTTTTTTAAGATATAAATTAGAAAATAAAGTACTTATTTTTAGAATAAGATTGTATATTTATACTTACATTTCATGCTTTTTAAATATTTATATCGATTTATATAGACGTAATTTAAAATAACTTGATGTGTGTTGATCATTTTAAGTTATGTTAATTTAGAATATAAAAAATTATTTTTTCCAAAATAATTTATATCTTTTTAACATGTTTTTTAAAATAAAATACAGACTGGTTTAATAATTATTGCTGCTTAAAATATTTTTAAATCAATGAAAATTAGGGAAAAAATTTTTTAACAAAACTTGAATTATACAAAAGGGACCATAATATGATGATAATGATTTTTTGTGAAGTTAAAATTTCGTTAATGAATTTTTCTTTAATTCTCGTAATTTGAAATATTTAAGATAGGAATAATTATTAAAATAGCTTGTATAATAATCTAAAGTTATGTAAATAAATTAATATGCATATAATCTATATTCATGTAATTCTACGTATACCAAATCAAGATACAACTTTCGTAAAATACTGTACTTTTAAACAAACTTACTACAAAGAAAATTTATATATAAAAAAAGGAAAAAAAGACATTTACGAAATAAAACACAAAGGTGTAATAATATAAAATATACATTGTTAAAGAGACATGTGTATATGTGTATATACATATAAATCTTATTGGTTTACAGATTAGACAATATAGTAAACTATTTTGTAGATTTCTTCTAATATTATATTTTAATTGTTAAGAAATCTGTTATAATTTTGTAGCTATAACACGTTTGTATACTGGGAAGGATAATAAGATTAAAGATTGAGTGCTCGTAGAATTTATAATTTTCTACAACTTTTAACAAATGAGACAGTTTAAAGATTTTTCAATTTTTATAGTTGATATCTTTTCCACTGTAGCATGATATGATCTCTATATATAAACCTATACATAAAGAATCTGATATATATCAGAACCTACTGTATATTAGGATAGAAAACTTGATATATTATATAATATATCTTGATATATTATAATTTAACTTTTTTACATTTAACTTGATATATTATATAATATACTTGTATATTACATAATATTATATTAGTAATTATTATAGCTTTTATGATCATACTTTATAAATAAGATAATGTTGAATTATTAAGCTTCAAATTTAGCATTAACTGCAATTAGTGTTATCCAATATATATCTCGAGTGGATTTTGTATGCTTCTAGATATAAAATAATTGAATTGAGTTACACTTATGCAAAATGTATAAATTTATTTTTAATAATGGAAGACATATAGAAGGACTTAACTATTTTATGAATAGAGCCTCTAGTCAATAGTCACTTGTAATCATATATGTGTCATTAATTATAACAGTGGACGAAGTGATATATTTTTCGTATCGAGATATTTAAATCTTTGCGTTTGTGTCTAATAAAAAATATTTTTCCATTATGTAACAAAATATTTTTCAAAGTACTTATTGTTATAAAGTAAATTTTTTATGTAATTATGAATTTTTATGAATATTATACAAAAATATGCGTTTTTTGATATTGATTTAGACTATTTTCAAAATTACTCAAATAAATTAAAAATGATTTATAATAAAAAATATTTCAGTTTTATTAAAAAAAGAAAATTATAAACAAAAGTATTCACTATTATTATAATTATAATCATATTAATTCGATTTAGAATAGTACTGAAAATTTCTTCTTCTTTTCCAATAACAGTATTTTATATTTTTCTTTTTTGTAATATAATCGTTTGTTTTAAAGCTTTAAGCGAAGAAGTTGACTTATCTTAAGTGTCATTTACCTTGAAAATAAATATAATTTTATACAAAAATCAGATATTCTCAGGCAGCAAAATCATGTGTTTAAAAAAAAATAAAGTATATAGAAAATCCCACTACCAAAATAAATAAAAAATAGAATTATATTTACTGACTAACTTTTCAATCATTTAATGGTGTATTTAACAACTTTTTTTTTAATTCTTCTAGATTCTTAAAACATAAATAATTGTATTATAAAATAAATCATAAAATCAATTTTTTTACTTTTTTGATAGCTTACTGTCATGATTACGATCACATATGTAATAGAACTATATTGTTAGTCCCCATAAGAAAAGTTTCTTTTTGCATTAAATATTAAATTGAATTATACAACTATTCTAGACACGCATTGAAATAGAATATAACATAAATAAAATTACGGTAAAACTAAAATATATTTTAATAATAGAATAGATAAATTGTCTTAAAGCTTATATTTTTAAGAATATATTAAATTGATAAATTTCTAACTGCTCTAACCTCCAAATAGTATGTTTTAGCAAGTGAGTTAGCATCTCTGTTTTATTTTATTGAAAAAATTGTAACACATGAGAATAACAAAATTCTCTGCCAGACAAACAAATCCGTACAAATGATATCCGTACTATGATATTTCGTGATATTTTCGATTCAACTAACAATATACACACATAGTCTGATTAAATATATATATATGCTTGAAGTCGTTCACTTCGCAACAAGTGTCGAGACTTAACAGACTCAAAGTGGAATATTACATTATTTTCACTTGTGCCACTCATACTAGATGATTAAACGACGCAACTATCAATTTTCTGCTGTCAGTTTTACTTCAAAAAAATGTATAGGAAGATGTTTTATTATTGTCCTATAGTGTTAATTTATCCACTGTATAAGCAGGTGTTAGAAAATGAAGTCAATTGTTAAATTTATGCCCGATTTCGAAAAAAGATCCACAGAAAAAAAAACTAAATAAGTAAATTTGTTATTAGAATAATTATTATTTTTACTGCGAAAAAGCATAATTACATATCTAATAAAATTAATGAAATCAACATAACCTAACCTATGGTTCATGATTTTACTTTTATTATATCCAATCCATTCGTCATAGAATTATATCTTCAGAGCTTAAGAAAAAATTTGGTAATTTTTTTCTTATATTGCTTTGTGCACTTGAAACATTTATGATTCTATTTTAAACAGTTTCTCAAGAATTAACATATACTTAATTCAAACTGATTGCAATTTCTCATAAAATTTCAGAGAACACAGCACTCTTTGATAATAAATTCTGTACGATATCAAACATTCACATTTATTGGTCTATGAAAAATGCACCACTTGTTGGCAAGAATTCCAAAACTACATTCAATAAATCTGTATGTTCTAAATATGCAGTATATATAATTAAATATATATTTCTTAAAAACTTTCCCATAAATGGATATAGTATGAAATTAGATAATATCATAACATAAATAGCATAGATCCATTAAATATTGTATATGACTCCCATATGATTGAAATAGTTCAAATTTGGTTTTATAGTTTTTCAAAAAACACCGAGTTCTTAAATACTATTAAGTCAAATAACTTTCCATACACTACAAAATTTACCTACATAAAATTATGTATGATGAATCACACATCTAAAATCAGAATTTAATAAATTCAGAAAAATTTGATAAATTCTTGTAGTCATAATACAAAGAAACACTTTCTGTTGATTTTACAATTCTAATGTGTTTGCTGTTTGATAGAATTATGTTGTTTTTTCAAGTCAAAGTTTTTGTGCTAGTGACATATAGACTTCATCTTTTCCTAGATAACATGACAAACTTCACAGATTATATTTGATATTGTTGATAAATCAAGTCAGTATTGACAATGTGAATCCCTTACTAATGAATCTGATAATATCTATAATAAATATAAAACATTTATAGTTGAAGCATATATATAAGTATAACATTTTATTACTTTTTTACATATGCTGCTATTCAAAAAAGGTAGAGAAGTATCAGGACTTACTACTTAAAAGAAATTTAGAAGAAATCAAAGAAAAAAATAGGTTGGATATAAATGGATATAAGCAGTATTACTTTTGTTGATTGTTGACGAGAGCGTTTTTAAAATGCGCTTTTCGCACCGGATCAACGATGACAGTCGATTTGCACGGAGGAAATGTCCTCCGGCTCGTCTTTGTTGTCCGAGCTATAGACCCATTAGTCGCGATGAATAAGGCCGACGGCACTAGGCTAGGATACCGTTGTAGGTCGTCATCAAAATACCGCTCGCCGCGTTCCCGCAAATTAATGGGAGAACACGCGTTCTTTAAAAGATCCCTTGAGAAATGGAAAAGTAATTGCGATATGTAAATCTCACCGTGTATTTGATTGGATGAGTTACCATTATTTATGTATGTTGTGTATGAAGTGTAGTTAGCTGTACTGGTTGCTCCTGAAGGAGGCTTGAGAGCTTAGATATTGTGAATCTGAAAGATGTAACTTGGCCTCTTTTTGTCTCTGGCCTCTTTTGAACTACCCACATAAACTAAAATGAAATTGATGAAGGGCGGAATTTGAAATATGGAAAGAGAAAGAATAAATGCCCATTGGTCGGGTATAGTTCGTTGGAATATTTAAACATTACGTATGTTTAACAAGAGTGTTAAACACTCTTTTGTTCTAATGATCATGCGATTAGAGTATGACAATGGATATTACAAAGCTAGAAGCCAGATAACCCTTAGTTTATCGCACCTAGGCGTATACCTTTATTATTTACTTATTGGCCAGATTGATATATTATTAAAACCCAGGTACTTTACTAAGAATGCCTAAGCCCAGACAAAGGTGGCTATTTGTTTTTATCTATGCGTTTTGTTTAGCTAATAGTCGATAGGTTCCCAAGGATAACTGTTTCCAATGGTGTTATATGATTCTTAAGAGAAAGTACCGTGAACAATGGAGAGACGCACGTGTGCGTCAACAATTTTGAATAACAAAGATTTTTGAAAAACATTTCAAAAAATATTTCATCAAATATTAAGGAAAAACATAAAGACAAAAGCAATTCTGCAGAATCAAATAATGTACATGAATGAAAATAATTTACAGTGCCTCCACATCGAATATTAAAAAATTCTGAAATAAGAGAATCAGAAAAGATTACAAGTTGATTAATATATTTAAACAAACAATTGTCAAAAACACTGATATTGGCGATATTGACAAGGACAAACTATTTTTTTTATTACTTGCATCTGAAATGTGCAAAGTTCCTCAAACGTAAAAGTTAGAACTTAAATAAGATATTCTTTTGGCTATTTTTGAGACTCAAGAAACTTTATTTTTTCATTAGCCATTGATAGATCATTATCTATCAATCTATATGAGCTATACTAATTCAAAAGGAAAAAGAAAAGAAATAAAAATTTGCAGATGATGAGATTAATTATTCTTTCAGTCATCACATCAACGACTAAGACATAAATTAAACACTTTGAAGAAATTGGTTGTTTGGTTCATCCAATCATATCATATTCATATATTACAGGAATATTCCTTAATCAGTAAAATTGCTTGATTTGACAGCATGAGATTTATATTTGTGGAACTATTTGAAGAGTAAGATCTATATGGACCTCTCACACAATCGTGCTGAACTCAGAACTTAAGAAAGTGTAATTAGAATCTCAATAAAAATACTATGCTGTGAAATGAGTAATATACACTCAAGATTGGAGGAATGTCTATACAGAGGATAAGGTCATCTTCAAGATATTCTCAAAAAATAAAATTCTTTATATTATACTTTAAAATGTTATATTTTTAATTTTCTAAATAAAGCATTTTTCAATGAATTATCAAGCTTTCCTAATCGCCTGTTTCTCTATCGCATTCTGTATAACTTTGATTAGGCACCTCTACTTTAAATTATAAAACAGAATTTATTGATCTACTTTTTTTCTTTTCTTTTCTTCTATTTTTTTAATAGGATATTTTTTGCTCCCAAAATTTGATAGATTTAGATTTCTCATACTATACTATACATCCTATATACTATATACATATGTAGTAAACATCTATGTAACACAACTTTATCTAATGTGGATTCATATAAAACAAACCAAAAATTGATATGTTCTTATAATATAATAACTAGAAATTTACTTTTCTTATGATTATGTGTTTCCAAATGCACAAATAATCAATATTTATATAACCTTATGATTTGTATAACAATAATTCATGTAACACAAAGTATATTCTGTATATTATACAGAGTTATATCTCCTGTATTATATATAGTTTTTAAATTCTTACATTCATATTAACTATAAGAAAATATGTATACAAAATATAAAATTTTATCAATTCCATATATTATATTAAGAAAATATATAATGTGATTTAATATTTGTTATATTGCATTGATGTGTTGTACAATATAATTGTAAACATTCATTGTCAAATTGGTTACATAAAATTCATTTCAATGTTTTCCATAAGATTATATAAAAAAGAAACTTTCTGGATGTATATTTTATTTGAAAATTATTATTTTAAATAAGTTCAGTATTTATTACAAGTGGAATAATCGTTGCATCTTTTTCCTTTCTAGATTCTACTATGCATTTTGCAGCTTCTAATATTATTTCATAAAATTCAAGAAATGTTAATAAATAATTCATATTAAGAATTGTGTTATCGTCAGTATCCTTAATTAAAGGACACACTTTTGTCATGATTTGTACTATTTTAACTGGTCCTAGGTCTCGAAAAAGTAATAATTCTCTTGTATCTTTACCCTGCCTCTTTATTTGCATTTCAGTTTGCATAAAAGGTTTTTCGTCTCTTGGAAGAAAATTAATTTTTTCTCCAATTATAACACAATTTAATCCATTTAAGATATATTCTGGTATACTTAAAATAACTGGTTCATTAACATCCACTGTATGATCTTTAATACATGCTATTAACATATCTGTTGCAGTTGGTGGATATCCTACTTGTTTGTAAAGTTTATATATGGAATAAATTGGTAGAAGATTACATTCGCGTGGAATTATACCTATCAAGAAATTTATAAGTCATCTTAATGTATTTATAAATTTAAAATAAACATACCAACAAAATTTCCAACGTTGGGATACACATCATGCGTAAGAAATTCATTTAGACATTTGACTAATATTCCATGTTTCCAATGAGTCTCTTTTTTTATTTTATTATTTTTCCAGTAATAAATACGCCAAGAAACTTCAAGTAAAACATGCAAAAATTGCCAGATTTCAATTTTCTCAAAAGGATAGTATGGCTTTTTTATAAGAGTTGATTCATTTTCAGCTAGATATAGTAACACATAATTTTATAAGAAGTATATATCAATATTCCGTAAGTGCTAATAAAATCGAAATAATCATTAGAATTTACTAACTTATATAATTATCAATTTCAATTAGACTTAAACCTTTGATATTTAAATTACAATCACGCCATAGTTGCCAAAGCATTAGTTTAATCAGAATGAAATGACATTTTGATTCTTCCTTGTTAAATAACTTTGCATAAATATCATAGACATTTCGTATTTGTAACATGTGCAACGTTAAATAATCATATGTTTGATTTTTTTCATACTGCCACTTTTTATCAAAATTCTTTTTTAGAATAGTCTTATTATTTATTATTTCAAATGAAGATCGAAGTAAACAAGAGCATGACTGTTGTTCGTTACAAATATAGCATTTTCCTAAGGAATGTAAATAAAGTGAAAAGTTTTTAAATGATGATAGTTGAATTAAACGATTTATATGATATGATAAGGATGGAAATTGTTCTGGCTTTAAGATCGTAGTTGTATAAGGTTCCATGATTTTTGATATCTTTGCATTTCTGTAAATAATAATAACCAATAAATTCTTATTACTTCACTTTTTTTTGATATTAATAATTAAATTAATTTGAAAAAATAAATTCTATTATTCTTACAAAGAAACAAGAATGTCTGTTGAATATAAAGGTTCATCTTGTATTAATTCTCCATTATTTCCTATAAAATATCATTATGATATATTAAAATTTCTAGAACTATTTTGAATGTAAATAAAGTCTTTTATAGTTAAAGATTTAAAAAGACGAAGCAAAGTTTACCAATTATCATTCCATAACCATCTTTCTTATTATATTTCCAATTACCAAAATACTTCGCACCACCCATTGAGTTCAACTTTAATAAACCTATTTAAAATGATAAGAAAAAAATAACAATTAAAACAATAACTTATCAGTAAATATCAGTACAATAGTTTATCACTACATGCTGCATATATATAACCCATTCATTCTCATTTTCAATAAAAAACTGATATTATATATGTCTATAATGTCAGAATACTTATTTCTTCCTATTAATATATTTTACTTATATATAATTAAAATTATATATTATATTAAATAAAATTTTTTAAATATATTATGATTAATTGCGAAGAATGATTTTTTAAATGAATGACGGTGGCCAATACGTTAATTTCATTAATTTGTATTAATATTTAAAAGTACATTGTTACTGACCTTTTCCATGTTTTGTACTGTGATACCAATTACCAAAATATAAAATATTTTGTAACCAACTGAAACTCTTGTTACAAAAGCCATGCCATATATATTCTCCATAACTGTTAAGTGTTGAAATTATATAAATAATTATTAATTATATTGATATTGTTTAAAAAAGAAAAAAAATGTCAAAAGAATAAGTAATTGACCCATGCATATTTCCATATTCCCATTCTCCGTAATAAATATCACCATTAGACCATGCCATAATTCCATTACCATGTCGAAAATCATTTTTCCAATATCCTTTGTACTGAGTTCCACTTGAATAGACATAAAAACCTATACCATTTCTCTTACCCATTGACCAATCACCATCATATGAGTCACCTTCAGCGTAACAACAATAACTATAAAAAAGAAATTGCATTATTAATTTAAAAACTTATCTTAAAAGCGAATGAAACGATACTTCAAGAATTAATTTAATGTAATTTCAAACCCTTTTCCATGTCTGTATCCCATGTACCATTGTCCTATATATAAACGATAATTGTCTTTATCCAAAAGTGTACCTTTACCATGACGATAACCATTCATAAATTCTCCTTCATACCAGCAATTGCTCTGCCATTCTAAAATTCCTCTACCTTCTATTTGATTTTTTTTAAACTGACCCTATTGAAACATCAGTCAGTTAAAATTTACAAATTATAGTGTCATTTATAAATAAGATAAATCTTATAATTACAACATACTGAAATTAAACCTTATATTGTACACCATGATGCCATTTGTATAATCCTTCATCGTTCATCATTTTTCTACTTGTGCTACCAAAATAAGTATTATTATTGATAAAAAAGAAATGAATGTTTTTATCTTTTAAATTTGACTTTAAATATAATTTATTTGTTTTATCTCTCGTAAGATCATTGTTATTAAATCTCTTTTCTATAATATCTTCTGATAACTCTTTTTCATTTTCATCCTTATGCATTTGTGAAGTAATACATTTGCATGTCAATTGTCCATCATATCTGCATCAATACAATGATATGATTTCAAAGAAAATAAAGAAATGAAAACAGAAGAAAAAAAAAAATAATTACTCGATTATGATATATTTAATTAGGTCTTTGTACAGAGAATAAATAAATTTATCTTTAGCGCTATATTTGTGATGCTCTTTTGCAATATGCGCATAATTTATATCTTCCTTTATAATTCCTTCTTCTTCTTGTTCTATACTCTGCTCTTGTAAATTTTCTTCGTTTTCTATGATTTCTGGTATTATCATTGTTTCATCATATTTTTACATACACACACACGATTTTCTTTTTCAATTCGATTATATCAATGCTTTAAACATTTAGCATTATCAATATTATTCGCGTGCTGATTCGTTTTAATTCAAAAAATAAATCAATCCATCAATGAATATTTTTCATTTGAACATTGCGCAAATTGAATTTACAAAATAAGATCTAAAAACGTACAGAATCGAGTTAGAATCGAGTTGTCAGAAAGAAAAAAATACAAATCATCTATATCGCAAAATGTTCTTTGCTAGCATATTTTAAAATGAATTACATAATATATTTAATTATATTAATAATAAAAAATAATAGTTAATAATAAAAAAGTAATATTACTTTTATCTATTTGATATATATATATATATATATATACATATACATATGTGAAAAAAAGAAAATGAAGAAGAGACAAATAAATGTAAGTTAAATTGAAGGTTAATCAATAATGAATGTTATCGAAGGAACGATAATGAATATTAATTTATATATATTTCAGTCGATTTTTCTATCGTGCGATGATGAAACTGAAGACATGGAACCTATTCAATTTAATATACCTGCATCATATAGTGAAAAAGTCAAAATTCATAATTGGTATGTCTTATACGTGTAGAATACGTACGAAGTAAAATATTGACATTGTTATGCATAGCAACGAAATACATTCCTACCGTATCGTATTTTATTTTACAGTATGTAATAGATTCGAAGTGAATTATATTGGAATATTATAATATTTTGTGCTTTTGTATAGGCAAATGAATACACTAGCAGAACCAAAAGATAATAAAGATATTTTTCCACCAAAAGGAAATCTTCAGAAATCAAGTTATAGACGATTAGGTTCATTCGATGAACCTATGGGTATATCTGAAACTCATGCTATGCTATCTCAAATAGATTTCAAGGATTTGTATAAATCGATTCAACCACATAGAGGTTTTCTTAAAATGCTATCTTTTGCAAGGACCGAGTAAGTAAAACTTATATATATATTCATGTAATATATAAGAGATTAAAAAGCTTCTAATTTCTAATAGAAGGGAAGAGCAAGAGAAAGAACCAAAGTTAGAAGATATAATCTATAGTTCTGAAGAAATGCGTTGCATGGATTATCGAACCACGACAGAAATTGAATATCGAGCACCTTATCCAATGAAATCTGGACCACCGCCTCAAGCACCTCCTCCAGTACCATGGTTACTTAACCGTCGAACTATTGGTTATACTCTTGAAGATCTACAGAAATATGATGGTGTCGTTACGTTTTTGGATGAAAATATGAAGCTCCAATATTGCATAGCTGATCTAAAAAAGGAACGAAATAAAATAAGAGATATTATATCAGTCAACTCTTCAAATGATTGCAGTTCACGTCAAATTGTAAAAAAAAATGAAAACGAATATCAATGTCATGAATAAATAAAAATACAAATTTACAATATTAAAATACTTAAAATGAAAAAATTAAAATAGATCATTTATAAATAAAAACAAAAATTTATTGACTTAATATGTTGGTAGCAGGAAGCAAATTAAAAACAAATATTTATATACAATTTTTCATTGAAAAACATATCTACAAGGTAGCTTCTTTTTTTTATAAGACTTATAACATTATATAGAGAATAATACATCAAAATATATTAGAATAGGACTCATATGTAGGATTGTACATCGTTGCTCGTGACAGAAGCAAAAGCTACACAATTTCTTAAAATAATTATTATTTCTGTGCTGCAATTGTTCTTTTAGCTATCATATTGTGGCACTCTGTATGTGAAGTTATTACTTGTGACAATATTAATTCCGGCACCATAATATGGCATAACATAATGTGAACCATCCGCTGGTCCGACAATCTGTGTTGCTATTAGTATTACATCTGCGAATTGACCCAGGAAGAGAAAACCTAAAGTACTTAATTTCAACAATCCAAGTGCTGGATATCCAAGATAAAAACGATCTGCACCAAACATACCCAAAAATATAGACAACAGTAAAGTTGTCTCAAAGGAATATCCATTACTGTAAATGATTATAAGAAAATATTTGATATGAAACATAGTGACTTTCAATTAAAACGATCTTAATATATATATATATATATACATACGTCCATTTACAAGGTATATCCTTTTTAAAAGTATTATTTCTCGTTTCTGTACAAATAAGGCCATCTGCAGCTAGACACAATACTAAAAAATAAAATTCAAATACATTATTTATGAAAATTAATGAATAATTTAAGAAACATCAAGTTTTTACAATTCTTATCATTGTATTGTTCTTGGCATAAGTCTACAAAGTGTACGATAATAAAAAGCATTTTAGGAAAAGATCTATAAAATATTTAGTAAAGGTTAATACTGTAATTGATAAATATACGTATTACAAATATAAATAATATTCATATTATAAGGAAATATATAAATATATAAGTAAATTTACCCCTGGCTTTATTTTCTTTCGTACACCCTTTAGGTTGTTGAGTTTTTTGATCTATGAAATCATAATCGGGATGAGGGCAGATGTATTGTCCCATTCGTAAATTATTACAGTCAATTTCATATGTGTAATCGGCAGCATTGCTGTGTAAAATTAATAAAGAAAGTAAAAAAAACACGCTAAAAAGTTGTGCTAGATAACACATAACGTTTCATTTTACACTAATACTATAAATGCAATAGCGTTACTTTATTGACTTCTAGTTCAAGATTAAAGTAATGTCTACATTTTTGTTGTATTTTGAACACAATGAAAGAGGACATGAGCGCGCTGCTGTCGTTTTCATGTTTTGAATACTTAAAGCAGGCTTAGCTATATCCTGTGTTAGTTAAAGATCTTGTGTCCACAATAAAAGTTTTTCGTCAAAGAATTAGGTTCAAGTTCTAAGCGCTAAATATTTGTGTTTATATAACTTTAGATGGCGTCATAATCGAGTGTAAAAGTAAGTTGGACAAAAAATCGGATAACAACCAATTAAAGTATTCCGGAACGTACGAGTCAAGCTAATGTGAAGAAAGTTTTATTTATTACTTTTCTCTTTTTTTCTGTTTGTTGTGCATCTTAAGGCCAAACTTGGTTAACTTTAATCAACGATTAATTGAATCACCAGTGTAGCAAAACAGTAAAATCATCAATTGTATGTTGTTCTTAACCTATATTTTTGTGATATCAATGACTATTTAAAAAGTTTATACATAATACAGAACAAACAGAATATTAATTAAAATCAAATAAGACTGTATATATTAATAAGTACAGGCGTAATTCTTGACTGATTTTGATGAACAAAGTTTCATTTTAAAGATTTAATCTACGGCGTATTAGTTTCAAATTTTTAAAAAAGTTTGTTTTTTATTCGAAAAAAAAAATCATGTTAAAAGATATTTTTCGAGAATAGTTTATACACAAATAAAAATCTTTTTCAAAAAGAGATCTTGATCATCAAAATTGGTCAAGAATTACTTGTTTTTATTGATGGCATAAGTGATGTTTTTAACATTTTTTGTGAAGAAAAAATTTAGTACTGTAGTACACCTCGAAATTTGTGGCAAAAGAAATGAAACTCGTACTCTCACTACTGATTTTCATATCACGCTTGAATGATGTGTTATATGTGAAGTAGCGATTGCTTGCTTGATTATGTGCGTAAATAGTTTTTGAACATTTTCGAACGCAAAGAAATATGTTTCACAATGCTCATATGGAGAAGCTACGGTAACTCACTCGATCATTTTAATAAGCTTTGACTAGATGATTCTATGACAAAAATATACATGTGCAATCGTTTATGTCAAGGGATTTGAATTTCTAAAATATCGTTAAATTTTGGAAAAATTATGTTTTATTGACTAATAAGATAGAGATTCTATAATCAATGTATAGCACATTGGCAAGTATCTATTCGTAATTCAGAAAATCTTGGGTTCTCTCGAGGCTTCAATGATTTCGGTGATTTTTTTTATTGCATCGATGTAAACGAAAATAATGAATTAATTATACTCTTTTTCTCCTTATTATTTAATAACTTAGTAAGGTATTACTATCCAATTTCTTATATTTATTTTTTCCACTGATGAGTGACATAAATTTCACGGTGATGTATGATAGATAGGACACAACAGCAGTATAATTTTGTTTGATGACAAATGTATATAAAATTTACATTTATCGATTATTTGTTCAAAATTAACAATTAGTGAATATATATATTATATATTATTTTTAATAAAGATCAAAATACGAATTCGTTTCCATATTATCAAGGAGATTTTTCTCCCAGTCCTATTTTGTTTTTTCTGTAGAAGTTCACTTCATATTATTGCTATAATAATAATAGTTATAATAATAATATGTAATATAATAATATAGTAATAAGAACAGTAATAAGAAGAAACAGAAGAATATACTTGTATATATCATGACACATGATGATGAAATATTTATGATAACAAAAAAAGAAAAAATTTATCATTTTACATGGTGTTTAACGCGCGAACTTTCAACAAATCGTGTCGATACATGACAACTGCCCATGTAATGCGATATGAAAAAACGTTTCTTTTGTTTTCGTCTACTATCGTTTCTTCTTATTTTACTAACTTATGATCGTTATGTATTTATTTTACACTTTCTTACTTATATTCAGTCGAAGCTAATTGTCTTTACTATTATAATATAAAATTTATTAAATAATATCTAGATGTATACAAATAATATTTAAGAACATTTTTATTATTATTATTATTATCAGTAGTAATAGTAATAATAGTAGTTGTAATAGTTGAAGTAGTATAAAGGGCACTAGTCCTTGTCGCAGATTTATATACTAATTCTTATATGTGACAATTATATTTATTATTTTTTATGTATTTATCGTTAATCAAATGTATATCGACATCGTATCTAGCACGCATCTACCATCTACAAGACGCATGCTACCATCAAAGAAAAACATATTTATGAGAAACTGAAAAATGTGAATTAACAGCCTACTGAATACTTACTCTAACTCACACGAAACCAATTATTATGTACATGTGAAGAAGAATAACCAAACAAGCTTATATACTGATATGATATTGACATGAGGAGGACAGCGTTCCCTGCTTGTTTCGTAGTTCATATTTTGTCCATATTTGTCATTGAAGCTACATGAGCTTTGAAGAAAAGATAGTGAACAGCCTTAAGAGAATTCATATATGTATTCTTATACTATATATAACATTTTTAAATGGTTATTGATATCATATAAATATAGGTTAAGAATGATATATAGTTAAAAGTTCTGTTTTGCTACATTGTCGATCGAGTTAATCGAACTTAGTTGAAGTGGCGCTCAATTTATTATATTTTTTAGTTATCATCGAAAAGAAGTAACATCTTTTTTTTAAGCGATTACAAATAGTTATAAATAAAAAAAGTTTCATAATAATTGAAAAATTTGGACGTTTGTGTTATATAGTGTTGTTTTTTTTTAAACACAATTATGTTTTATTATTGTTTCTTATTTTAGGAGGTAAATATTTTCGAAGATGACAATATTTTTTATTTTCATTTTATTATTTTCAGAAAGTTAACAACTATCGACAAGCTTTTAAAATAAATATTGTTATTTTTAATCCAATTTATTATTTCTGTTGACAAAAACTTTGATTTGATTAAATAATTAAATAATGATTTGTCCATTTCTTCATTCTTTTATAATCCTTTTATTGTTTCCTTTATATGCTTTCTTTTCCATTTCCACTTTCTTTATTACTCTTTTCATCTCCTATGATTTTTCTTACAGTGCTATCGTTTCATACTATTAGAGTAAAACCTTGCTCGCAAGCTTTCCGCAAATTGAATTCTTGATTATAAAAGTAGTTATAGTGGTTTGAGTCTCCCATAAATACAGCATTTTAGTAATTTTCAATTTTAAACTGAATGAGTTTCTTTTTTATTAAATTTTCCATTTGAAAAAATAAAAGAGATATATTCGTATCATTTAAGCAAAAACAGCATCTACAAGTATATATGAATATTATACCAACAATATTCTAATTTAAAACTGTTCAAAAAAGGACAAAGTAGTATCCTTATTATCTTCGCTCTATAAAGTTGAAAAGACATGAAATTTTTAGCGGATTAAAAACTTTAAGTTTTAATTATAAATTATAACGGAGAAAAATGTAGCACTGATATATTTGACCAATTTCGTTCTTCATATACAGAGTATCCTATGGAACTACCGAGCTACATCTTTAAAAGAATTCGAAATCAAGAGAAATATCATACAACAAAATTAAATGATATTAAACACTACACAATTTTATGAAATTTTCATGCATTTTTGTGCATCGTTACAGATTCAAGGTACAATTGCACTTTTTTAAGCAATAAAACTCTAATTTTTAATATATTAATTGATGCAGTTTTCATCCTCTATAAAACATCTTCATAATGTTATGTCTGAAAATTGTTAGTTTAAGTGTTATTTTAATTTCATAATACAAATAATTTAATTTCAAATTATTTGTAAATATGAATCACTTTTGATAAAGTATTTTATTATTTCTTACACTACTTACCCTACAAGAGATGTTCAAATGGTCTTCCATTCTAAACATTTCAATTAGAATTTTATTTTTTACAAAAGTGCAATTGCATCTTGCAACTGCATTGATGCACAAAAATGCATGAAAGTTTTACAGAATTATTTAGCGTTTAATACCATTTAATTTTGTCATGATATTTTTTTCGATCTCTAATCCTTTCAAAGATATAGTTCGACCAAGTTTCACAGGACACCTTATATATGTGTACGAAAAACAAACTGTTAGCTAATGAGATTTTGTATGAATTGTTAGATCAAACGATTATCAATAGATATATCTTACGTGATTTTTGAATTATGCTGAATAATAAATTAACAAATTATAAATTTTTTAGAAAAAATATATTAGCCTTGATTTTGCTATAAAAAAAAAAAAAAAAAAAAAAAAAAAAAATGAATCTAAGGTGCATAAATCAATTAAAATCAACATTCAGAAAATATAAAAAGATAGTAGGGAAAAGACATAATAATCGAAATGGTAAATTAGAAAAAATTTGTATATTAATATTACTTAAATTTTTTATTCTAATCTCAATTTAAAAAGTTTAAAGATGATATATGAACTTTTTCAGATTTTTTCAAAGACTTTTATCTATTAAGAAATTAAAATAAGTTGTTTTATTATCAAATATGAATCACCTGTTTATAAAGTAAGGTTTAATCTACTCAGATTCAAATAATAATATAATAATATAAATAGCAAATAACATATACATGTTGATACCATATTAATAATTACACTATTCTGATTGTTATAAATTTATGAACATCTTCAAAACCTAAATGGAATTATTAATATTATTTTTGAGGAATGTACGTGCATGATGAACTCTTTTACAAGACAGAGTCAATAAAAAAAGTAGGCAGTTTCTAGAAGCCAATGGTTTATTCAAACATACATGAAGAATATATAAGAATATATAAATATATGAATTAAATATATTATATATAATGCCTTTGTTTAAAATATTTTTAGATATTTTTAATTGTAAATCGAAAGGAAAATATTTAAAGAATATATTGTAATTTATACAGATTTTGAAAAAATTTTTTTTATATATGTCCTATACAATTTTTGTAATAAATAAAAAAAAATATCATTAAATAACAATATTTGCTGCATTTGTATTTTTTATTAAACAGTTGTATCCTTATTAATTACAAAAGAAAAAATAGTTTTTATTAAATATACAGTTTTAAGAATACAATTTTTGGAAAGAGGATATAATAGTTTTAACTTCCACAATGTTTAATATTTTAAAATATCATTTTAGGTTGCATTTATTCAGAACTAAAGATTATAATATATTTAAATTCGAATGAAATCGGAAACATTATTTTTGGGAGAGATTGCTTTTATATGAAATGTACTTTCATATAGTAACAGCACATTATTGAATACATTTTATACCTTTGATGTAGTATTATAATTTCCATTTGATTTGTAATGCTATGAGACAATTTTAGCAAAGAGATAATCGAAATACGTCAGAATTAGTCCGAACCAAGAATCTAGAAATATATTTTCAAATCTAATCATGAAATTAAGAATGCATTTTTAGATTAAGGTTCATAATCAATAAGAAGAAAGAAAGAAAAAGACAAAAGTATTTTTGCTGTATAAGTATTTTTCCTACAAAATTTTTGGATACACGTGCTTTAACATGCTATAGTTTGTAAGCACTTATAAAAGCACTTATAAGCTATCAATAACTTACGTACATAAATATTTTTACCATATTAATATAAATTTGACGTAATGGTGCTTTCGTGCAATCGTATCGAGACAACCAATTAAAATCAACAATAATCAATACGAAATTGTTTAAATAAAAAGAATTCATACAAGCACAGACCATACGTATTCAGACAATAAAGTATATTCTTCAAATTGCATCGATAATGCCGTTAAAATTTATGACGAGTATCCGCTCTATCTAACCCTTTTTGGTTAGAGTCTTGAACCATAGAAGAATTTTGTATGTTCAGACATGCCACCTACATCCGCATGCGCTTTATTCCAAAAAATCATCAGCCATATTGGTGTGTTGTATCGCTGTTCTCAATTATTTCAAAGATCACAAAGGTATTTGTTTTATCTGTTTAAAGATTTATTATTATTATTTTATATAACATTAATAAATGCTGTTTCAAGATTTTTCTATATAAATTAATCTTTTATTCGGGATTTTATGTGACAACTATCGACAAAAAAGTTTGGTTAATATTGCCACCTTGGCTTAGAAAATCGTATCGTTAAAGAATATGTCATAAATAAAGATGTAGCATGTGCTCCACTGAGATTATTTATATGATATGTCATATCTAATATCTTTGTTTATCTATTAAAGGTAACTTTATGACCATAGCATCTTAGAGAAAACTGCTTGTAACATGCCATTTCCACCGTCTGTTGTGCACTTTGTTATTTTATTTTATTCTTTTTCATTTATCTTTAAAAAAGAAAGTTTCATCCTTGGATGTTTAATAACAATTTTAATAATTTTTATTGTAATATCACCATACAAGACTATTCATTTTCTTCTTTTTATTATATTATTCATTTTTTGGTCGTAACTTTCCTTTTATAAAATTTCTTGTATATCTACCATATGATATCATAAGATTTTACAAAAAAATTTTGATTCGTATAAATTCTATATGTTTTACATTAAGTAATACAATATTTTCTATATTATTCATATATTTAATAGTTATTTGTTTTTTTTTTATTTATATATGTATAAATTTATACATATGCTAATATTCTTTGATAACAAAAATGATTTGTATGACTTTACATTATATTTTTATTAATACATAAATTATGTATTATTTCATTTTTTTCTTTTAGCAAATAATTCGTCATGACGGATTCTATGAAGTTTGGTCCTGAATGGTATGTAATATATATAAAATAATATTTATTAATATTTACATTATTTAATATCAACACAAGACTTTTTATGATATTAGAACAATATCATTAAAAATAAAAGTTAATGATAAATGAGCAAATACTTATATATTATACATATCCATGAAAATAGGTTGCGCAATCTCTCAGGAGAAAATTCTAATAGTAGTGGTACTAGTGGAAGTACTTCAACTTTAAGTACTCCTCGATATCAATTAGCGGAGCATAGATATGGACGAGAAGAGATGTTGGCTTTGTTTGACCGTAATTATAAGCCACCTGAACCATTGATAACATTTTCAACATTATATGTTGAAAAAACTCAACTTCCACTAGCTCTTATACAGATGACAGAAGATGAAACAGTAAGTCAAACCAATAGATTTTTTATCTGAAATTAGAAAAATAATTCCTGATGTTAATTGCTAAACATTATAAATTTTATTTATTGAAATATAAATATAATTTATTTGATTCACTTAATTGATGGAATATAAATATAATATTGATATATTATTAACATTCATATGTATGTGTGCCAGTGTGAAACTAATATACTCTACATATGCAATTTTTAGCGTATGTGGAATGGAGGCGTGACTAATATTGGAGGCCGTGGAAGAGGTGGAAGTGTAGATCGTGGAGGGAGAAGTAGAAATGGAAGAGGCAGTTTGTATTCTTCTCATTATTCTAGAGCAGTTGGTTTTGAGGATTCGGGTGAAATAATTCGCATTGATTCAGGCCAGTCTTTTCAAGTATGTAATATATTTTTGAAACAAATGTTCGTTAAGACAAAAATAAAAATAATTTTGTTAACTTTTCAATTATACATTTTATATTGTTTTATATTATTATTTAGGGAAGAAGTCGACCATTTGATAGATCTCAAAGTGAACGAGGTTGGTCAGAAAGAAATGGATCTTCTGATCCAATTGAATGGAATGGTTCTACTAGTCCTAGAAAAGAATTATCTCGTGGGACTAGTGGAAGTTCTCTTATGGAAAGCAATTGGCGAAGACATCGAAATGGCGGAGAAGATGATGATGGTTGGCGTAAGTGGGGTAAGTAAATTTTCCCTATTTTAGATAATTTCAGAATTATATGTATTTGTATTTTGTTCGTAGGTAGAAACAGTTGGCGTGAAGGGGGCAGTATAGATAGGGACAGACTGGATAGAAATGAAGGTGATGGTGAAGAAAGTCGAAGTGGTACTGGTGGTGGAAGATGGGAATTCCGTGGAAGTCACAGGTCTCACGAAACAAATCATATTCCTCCACCTCGTACTGCGCGTACGTGGGAATCTAATCATCATGATAATCATGACAATCTTCCAGAATGGTGATTAGATATATTATATATTGCAATCAATTTTCTAGTATTTTATAAGTGATAGTATTAAATCTTTCTGAAATATGAAATCAAATTAAAGTTTTATTTATATATTAGGGCGACTGAAAACCCTAGTGAAAGTGGTGGACGATTTGATGCTTCAGGGGCATTTCATGGGGGAATGTATTCAGATGATGACGATGAAGGAATTATTAGCGTACGTAATTCTCAAGAGTTAAGGACTCGACGTGTCTCTGAAGGAAATGCTTCCATTACATCGAAATCTATTAACAAATCTGTGCCATATGGCACAGGCCAAGGACAAGTAGAAAATCGCCATCATACAAATGATTCTACTGGTACAAAGCATAGGGAAAAACCAAAATCTGTTCGTCTACAGGAAGAAAAAGATAACGCTACAGAAAGAGACGTTAGTAATTCTCCAAGTAAAGTAGTACTTTCAACATCTAGCAATACTTCAGCAAAAAGCTTATCATCTACATCTTCGTCTGCTTCTCTTACTATGACACATGTAAATACAAATAATACTGAAAATGATAAAACTCAACCAAATGATGCAGATAATAAATGTTCAAATGTGATACATGACAGAGGAACTGTAGAACCAGAAGTTAATAAGGATATAGTGGTGTCTGTGAATAGACAAGTATCCGTACAAACCGAATCACAAAAGGTTACACATGATTCAGTAATAGATAATGTGAAGAAATCTGAAGATGATCTAGATAGAATGAAGGAAGAAGCTGATGCTTTAGTGGCCAAATTGATGGCTGATGAAGAAAGCCATAGAGAGAAAGCTGCAACTATTTCCCCATCTATCAACAATCAACAAACAACTTCGAATGTACAAGAAAAATGGTTTTATCGTGATCCACAAGGTGAAGTACAAGGTCCATTTTTGGCAAGTGAAATGGCTGAATGGTGTAAGGCTGGATACTTTACTGCGGGGTTAATGGTAAGAAGGACTTGTGATGAGAGATATACTACTTTAGGGGAGTTAATGAAAATTTGTGGAAGAGTGCCATTTATTCCAGGGCCATCCATTCCTCCCTTAAAGGTAATTATTGTTTGTTCAATATTTTCAAGAGTTATGTTTTAAATGAAGAATCTATACGTACGTTCGCGCGCGTAATATCTCATGTAAATGTCGCCATAAAATTTCAGGTTTTCCTTCTTTTTTGAAAAACAAACATCTCAAATTAAATCTTTAATTTTATTTTATGTATAATTTTGTAGTATCACAATTTTCTTATATCTATTTTTTTTCTGACATGTATAAAGAATATCTTTATTATTTTAAATTAAATCATAATTTTTACTATATGTAAGATTTATCGCATAATAGTAGAAGAGATTCGGAGATTGTACATGAATTGTGAATATGTAAAGGAATAGAAACTAAAATGCGAAATGAATTATTAATTACGTAATCAAAACATATAATGATTCATTGCATGAAAGTAATTATTTTTTAATAAATTTTAATTATAGTTTTAATCTATTAAAGCCATATAGTAAATTGGATAAATAAGTCAGTATTGTATATATGAATTATATCATGTATGTATTTAAATTGCTTAGAAAAATAATGTTTTAGACGAAATGTAAATCTTTACATTAAGCAAATTTCCTAAAACTTTTAAAATTATTAGGAAATACAAGAAAATAAATTTTCACTACTGAAGTTTGTAGATGTCGTAATAATCCCTTAATTATTTGTGTCTGTATATATATATATATATATATATATATATATATATATATATATATAGAGGTTTTTCCATTAAGGATGCTTGAACTTTAAACTTCAATAAATCAAGTTATATTTACGATATTATAATATTTTTTATTTGATTTTAAAATACATTCAATAACATTACGTATAAAAAATAATATCGGCCAAGTGGTCGTTGTAACTCTTGTGTAAGGTGGTATGCGTTCTGGTACTTATATTTTCAATGACATTCGCGCATAAGTGAAGCTCAATTTCACCATTAACACGAATGATGTTAGCCTTTAAGTCATCTATTGTTAAATATTGGACTTACTGACTGAAAAGTTTAAAGGATTCGAAAGACATTATTTTGCGAGATGATGACGTCAACTGGCCACTGAGATCGTGTGATCTAACACTTTCAAATTATTTTTTGTGGGGGCTACATTAATCTCTGATCTATGCCAACAAATCGCGGCAAATGACAAATTACAAACCAACATCACTCGCGTCATTGATCAAATTAGTCCATCAGAATATACGATATCATAAAGAGCTTTGACAACTACTTAGTCGATACTATTTTTCATACATAATGATATGGAATGTATTTTAAAATCAAATGAAAGATATTATAATATTATAAATATAATCTTTGTTTTTATTTAAGTTTAAAATTCGAGCTTTCTTAATGAAATATATGCACATGCACATACACGAATGCAGACGCACACGTGTACGCATGCACGCACATTTATATTATTTTTTAAAGTGGAGATTGCATCACAGTAAATTCCAATGGAAATAAATACATTTATAATTATATTTTCATATAAAAAGACTTATAATTTAATTAAAAATAATAAAATTATTCTTTATATTTTTGGATATATAAAAGATAAAAGTAAAAGAATGCTAATGTTGATAAATGATATACGAAGAATATAGTACTAAAAATTTTGTTTAAAGTATTTATTTCTCAAATAAGAGGGAAATCCGAAAATTCGTTGCAACATTTGCATAGAATACTTTGTATGATCAACTTGTATATTACATCATATATAGATCATTATTATTTAAATAATGCAATGAAACAAGATTCTTTATCTTAAATTTGTTAAGCTAATGAAATCTTTCTTTTCAGTTATCCGAACCAGTAATACCTTCTGTTCCTAGTACAGTACCTGCAGGTATAACTGCTACTGCTTTACCAAAGTCTGGAATAGAAGATCCTTTACTTTTACTTCAGTATCAACATATGCGTTTATTACAAAATCAACAAATATTGTTAAGACAAATGAGAACATCAGCTATAGCTAAACTTTCTCAATCTGAACATTGGGCAACTTTAAGCCCTATCGAACAAAACCAGTTAATACTCCAATATGTTATTCAGGATTCTGAAATACCAGATATGCCAATTTCTACAAATCCATTTGTGCCTCATCTTACACCATCACCGTCAAATCCTGTTATGCAGTTATTCAATCAAATGCAACAGGTTAATAAAATATTTATTATTGTACAATTGTGTGTATATTAATGTTATATGAATAAAATATTTGCATGGTATTGTAACTATGGCAGGCAAAGGTACAACCCGAACCTCATCTACCATCTAGTTCACAAACCAACACTGCAGGACACCCTGGTCAGATTGATCCTATACAGCAACTCATTCAACAAATGGGTGGTATCCAAAATGTACCTACAATTTCACAATCAAATTTAAATTCTGCTTCATCTCAAGAAGATAATCCTATAAAATCATTGCTACGGCAGCTTAATGTTAATGCAACAGGACATCCACAAACATCTCATATCGATACTGTTTGGCCACATTCACCTCCACAGATAACTCCACAATTTAATGCTCAGAATTGGTTAACACAGGTATGTTTCTATATATTGAATTGTATGTATAATGTGTACAGTTTTGTTTAGAATATATATATTATAGGTGGGACCTATACCTGCAGTACCACCTGGACAATTACCTACTACACTTTGGAATTTGCATACTAAAGAAATAAAAACGGAACAACAAATACTAGTAAATACCTTCACTATATAGTAATTCTTATTAATGTATAATAAAAATCATTAAATGTGTTTATTTGTTTTTAGGAAGAACAGAATCTTAAATTGCAAGAACAAAGAAAGAAAGAAGAATTAAGAAAACAAGAAGAATTACAAAGACAAGCTGAAGAGGAGAAAGCTAAAAGAAAGCAGGAAGAAGAACAAGTTAGACAAGCGGAAGAGGCAAAACGAAAAGAAGAAGAAAGAAAAAAAAAGGAAGAAGATAAGAAACGGAAAGAAGAAGAAAAACGGAAACAGGAAGAAGAACAAAAAAAAAAGGAAGAGAAAAATCGTAAAGAAGAAGAAAAGAAAAAAAGAGAGGAAGAAAAACGAAAACAGGAAGAGGAAAATATTAAGAGGAAGCAGGAAGAAGAAAAAAGAAAACGGGAAGAAATTAAAAAACAAGAAGAAAAACATAAGAAAGAAGAAGAGAAAAAGAAAAAATTAGAAGAGGAACAAAGAAAACAGGAAGAAGAAAGAATCAAGTATACTAATTTTATAATGTATTGTTATTGTATATATGAACTATTTAATATAAAAGTCAAAAAAGTTGATCGGTGGATAATGGCGGATGAAGTAAAACTTATGTAAAATCCAATAATATCGAAGAATGTTACCTTTTTTTTTGTAAACTACTGTAAACTCATACCTTAAGATAAGATAATGTCGTTTTTTCTTGAAAATAAGATACATAATTATTTTATTCAATATTTTTTGGATTTGCACTACTGCTGTATCGAACTTTTCAGTGAACGTTTTTTATTTGTCCAGTTATTATACCGAGAAACTAATAAGCTAGACTCTAATATTATTCTTACACGAGATAGAATGAAGATTAAATTAATGAGATGTGGTGTTAAATCAAATAGGCAAAAAATTGACTTACACCAATTTTGCATTAAAGGACTTATATTATTCTTTTTTTATATAATATTTTAATTTTATTATTGTTATTTCAGAAAAGAAACAGAAGCACGCAAGCTGCTCGAAGCTGAAGAACAGGCACGACGTACTGAACAAAGACGTCGAGAAGCGGAAGCTCTTCGTAAACTTCAAGAAAGAAGTAAAGCACCATGGGCTCAAGCACCTTGTACACCTGCTCCTACAACTCATGCTTCACTTGCAGAAATTCAGAGGCTAGAACGAGAGAAAAAAGCTGTAATTAACTATTTAACAATAAATATTTCAATTTTAGTAATACTTTTTTCTTAATAATTTTAATTATTATAGGAGGAGCAACGATACCAACAATTAATGCAACAACAATTAGCACAACAAAAAGCTGTAGAGGCAGTGCAAGAAGCAGCAGTAACAGATTCATCCAAACGGTTACAGTTTAAGTGGGCAGAAAAAGCCACATCTTCTAATAAAGTTCTTCAAGTAAAAAGTCTTACGCAAATTCAACAAGAAGAGCAAGAACGCATTGCTAAGGTAAACATATACAAATATTTAATATTCAATATTACAAACCATTCAAATTATTTTTAAGCAAAATAATTGTTAAACAAATGATATATAATATATAAAACATTATATAAGGTAAGTGTAAAATTTTATTAATGTTAGTACATGGAAGATATTTGATATATTATAAAATATTATTATATTAAATAAACTTTTAGCAACAAGAAAAAGAAAGACATGAAAAAGTAGTACAAAAAGAGTCGGCTAATGTTCTTCCTAATGCCGGTATATGGGGCACAGCATCACAATGTCTGAATTGGACTAATTCTAGCTCATCCAGTAACAATCAAGCTTGGTCTACTAATAGTAGTACTAGCGGTTTTTGGGATGATCCTACAACTATAAGATCATCTCTTACTACCAAACAGACAACAAAACCAGTAGCAACAAAATCTACTTCTAATCAACAGCCTCAACAACAGAATAATAAATCAACTAAAAATAAAGTAAAAAAAGAAGAGGAACTAGTAAAAAAATTATTCGAACAAAATACTGCCAAGCTTGACGACTTTACACAATGGTGCTACAAGGCTTTGAGTGTTATACAAACTTCTGTTCACAGTGAGTAGTAGTCCATTCATATTGTAACTATTAATTTTTTAATTTCTATTTGTTTTTATATGTATAATTTGTATATTTAGTCCCTACATTTGTTGTTTTCTTACGGGATCTTGAATCACCATATGAAGTAAAAGAATATGTACGTGTATATCTTGGCGATAGTAAACAATGCACGGAATTTGCAAAGCAATTTTTAGAAAAAAGAAGTAAATGGCGTTCAGCACAGAGACCTCAAGCGCAGGTAGATAATTTGTGTAAACCTGCACCAGCTGTAAATCCGAATGCTCCCACTGAATTTCAGGAAGTTAAGGTATTTTTTACAGGCATCACTTTTATTATAAACGTCTTAAAACGTTTAAATATTTTTCATATATAATTGTTTTATATAGGGAAAATCTAAGAAACCCAAGAAAGGAAAAATGTTTAAAGTGGACAATAGGATCCTTGGGTTTAGTGTAACTGCAGCACCTGATCGTATAAATGTTGGAGATCGCGACTACGGAGAAGATGTTTAAGAGCATTTCGTGCTATTAAAATTGAGGAAATTGTGCAGTGCTCAATTCATCAAACGGTTCGTTATTTATTGTAGATCATACAAAAGGTTCGAAAGATTCCATTGTGAGTATAATCAATTTATAAAGCATAACCAATTTTTCTGTAAAGATAATATCTACTAGAACCGATTTTAATTCATTTTATTCTATAATGGGAACCTTTGAACCTGTATGGCGTAGCATTATTATTTCTTTATTCGATTGAAGCTAGATTGTGTATCTAATTATATCCATTGTATATACTGTTTAATAACAATTTATTAAATAATTTGAAAATGTTTTGCTTTAGATATGCGACATCTAACATTGAAAAAATTTTATAAAATTTCATCATCATCATTTTAGTACATAGACGAAATACAAAGAATTTATGTCAATCGATAACTTGTATACATAGAAACATCGCAGTCGATAGCAATATGTGCTTGTAAAGGTATTAAACGATAAATTTAACATTGTTAAAATTTATTTAAAATCATGGAAATATATATATATACACACACATACACATACCCCTCCCCACATACACATACACACGCACACACACACACATATATCATTTTTGTACAGAGCACATCATAATGTGCATCAGTGTTAAGCAATCGAGCATGTCGTATATATGAATCCTATGGATTTCTTACTTTCTAGAAAATGTCATAAAAATTCTGCTTTACATTATATTTCATAAACCGTTTAAAAAAAAAAGTAAGTCGCACTTTTTCTGCAGTAAAGAAATTTTTCGTATGGTAATAGATATAATTATACTATCGTAAGAAAATGTTACATGTAATATTATATTGTTTCTAAATAATAAATGAATGAAAAAAAAAGTTGCAAGCAAGATTGCTCTTGCTGTGCTTCGCATACTAACCTGTACAATAGTAACTTATGTTTATAAATATGGCAGTGTTTTCTTTTTTGTTTTTCTTTTTTTTAGAAATATAGATATACAATTTCGTATTATCTGCAGAATAAGAATTCTTTATTATTTAATAAGTTCTAAGAACTAATCATTTGTATTTGTAACTGCAGTGAAAATAATGTACAAAATAAAAAAATTCAAATATTTGTTAATAATTTTACAAGACATTATCGAAAATATAAGAAATAATAATAATAATCATTAATAATGATGCTTGTCTATGTATGGATCTTACCAACATGACTTTTTTAATTTTTGTTTTCAATCGAATAGCTAGCATTATGGAATCGTTGCAAGATTGAATTAATATATTAAATAAAATTAAATAATTTTGTAGTTTTACTTGTAACCATAAATGTTATGTTGAAAAATTTAACTATCTGATTTCATGATGCATAAATATTTTTAGCCTTTTAATTTTTTGTTTCTAATTGAATTTATAGATTGATAACATGGCACGGATACTCTACTCTTTACGCGGAATGTTACAACAGATCTGACCGCTCATAATATTATAATGATTGTTAATTAAGGTTCATTGGTTTTCTCTTAGAATTTATACAAAATAGTTTTAGGAGAATTCCATTGGCCCTTATATGAAAGATTTATGTATAAATAGATAAATGTACAGTAATACAATGATGATTAGACAGAAACAGATAATTGATATTGTATCAATATTATTATTGTATCTAATGGAAAACATTAAAATAAATATTACTATATTTTCAATTGGATAGTTTTGTTTTTCGTTTTATATATTTTACATAATTCAAAAAATTTTTATTTTTAGATATAACTGATTTTTCATATTTACAATGAATTTGTTAAAAATTTATATTTACTTACGTTTGAATAACGTTGTCTTCTGAATGAAATTTATATAATTTTTCTTAAATTGGTAACATAATAGAAAAAAAAATTGAATACAAAATATAGACATTTACATAATAATACATTTTACATAAAAATTCTGTTGCTGCATCATCTTTTACTGGTAAGATAAAGATCATAAAAAGGAAAACGTTATATAAGACATTGTATAATTCATATTTTTTTCTTATACATTAATAATAATATCTATATCTTGAATATATTATTTTTATTGCTTATAAAGTTTTGTATTTATTTTATAAACATTTTTAACAATAATATATGATTATAAAAGTATTTAAAGTAAACATATAGTGAGTGTAAAAAGTATTCGTTGTTTTATACAAAGGCATATTTCTTTGCCATGTTTTATACTTTTTCATAGGGTAATATAAAAGATAAAAAATTACCACATATTTTAACCATTAAATATAATGAAGATAAGCTTACAAAAATAATAACTTAAAAGAAAAAATGGATAATTTATTTTTTTCTATTATAAAAAAATTTATTATTAAAAAATGTATTATTAAGATTACACACACACATACAAAACTGTGTGTATAAACACTAACCAACACATAACACTTAAGGCAGATTTACAAAATTATGTACAATTTCTTTTGATAAACTATTATTTTCTTATATTTAATTTCATTAAATTTATTAGTTAAGATACATATGTTAATTTTAATTATATAATATTTTATAATAAAAATGTAAAATGTTACAAAGAAATATGCGTTCGTATAAAATTCTAATAAATATAAAAAATACTTTATACATACAGTTTTTGTATACTATATAAAAGGTGTAGTGATATAAAAAGACAATTTAGTTCAAATGGTCCAAAAAAGATTTATGTTTCCTTGGTAAATCATAAATAATCGATAAAATAATTGAATAAATTTTACTAAAGATTTCCTCTTTTTTTTTTACTATTTTCTCTCCTTTGACGATGCTATATGTTTTTCTTTATAATCCTTTACAATGTCAATATACTGAAAATACATTGGGTCACATATGTTTCGATCTAACTATAAATATATATAAAATCTTATATCTTACCTTTCTAGGAACTATATATTCTAAAATTTTTAATATAATATAACACAGTGATACAACTAGCAGATATGGTAATACACCACTCTGAATATAGCTTGTTAATTGTTGACCTAAATTTTTCTTTGCTTCATTTGAGACTAAGTTGTAAACAATTTCAGTTCTTTTACTGATGTTGAACCAATTATAAAATAAACTTATTCTTCTATGCACATCAAATGGATGACTTATATTTCCTTTCATATAGTCAGACATAGCTTGTTCTAATCCTTTAATAAGATCTGATACTGTTGGTTCCACCAAGTAAATCAAATCTGGAGGTAATACTTCAGGTATTCCTCCGACTTTAGTAGATACAACTTGTAAACTAAAAAGAAAAAAAAAGTAATGTAAAAGCAATGTTTTTATAATTTTTATGTATATCTTTAAAAAAATACATACCCACAAGAGGCAGCTTCAACAATTGCCATACAATAAGCTTCCGTGAGACTAGTATTTAAAAAAATATGACCTTTATTTAAAACATGTTTGACCTGAGCATGTTCCAAACTTCCAAGCAACGTAACCCTGTGCTGTAATAAATTTCTTTCTCGTATTTCTTCTATAAGCCATCGTTTTGGACCATCCCCTCCAATTAAGAAGTTTACATTTTTATGTCGCAAACATATTTCAGGTATTACATGAGCTAGGAGATCTACACCTTTTCGGTATACTAATCGTGATATTACTACTATAGTAACTGTAAAAGCAATAATCAAAAAATTTATATTATACCAATTAATTATGTATAACACAATTTAATAAAATATATAATAAACACCTAATTTAAACACATAAATATTAAATACTTACTGAAATCATTATTACGTTTGTTAATATCTGGTGTAAAAAGCATAGTATCCACAGCATTTGGAATAACAGATACTTTTTCTTTATGAACTTTTGCTCGCAAAACAGTATTTTCTTTTCCTATATGCGATACGCATATACAATGATTACAATCTGCTAAAGAAATTTCTAAAAATTTATTTGTTAAAATAGCAGATGCATCTGCAAATCCAAACAATGAATGATCTGTGAATACTGTCTGAAAAAGAAAATTTATTTTAATAACATTTTAATAATACTTCATAAGTAAATGTATCACAGGTTACTGTAATAAATTTGCATATTACCTTTAATCCCATTAATCTGCCAATTAACATTCCTTCGTGCGCTAAAGCAGAAAATGCAGAATGTCCGTGTATTATCTCTATTTCTTCTCTAATAAGTATATATCGAATTAGAGGAATAGAACATATCATCGTTGGCAAGATACATTGATTATAAAATACTTTGACTGGAATATAATATACCTTTAATGTAAAAGAAAAATAAAGTTTGAATTTAGCAAAAGTTTGCTAAAAGTATCTCAAAATCTTATGCATATAAATTTATACCTTTAATCCATTGGTCATATAACGTATACCAATTCGATCTTTGTACGAATGTGTTAATATCACAACCTTATGTCCTCGTTCTAATAAACATTGTGACAAATTAAATATATGCTCTTCAACGCCACCCATATTGGGATAAAAAAAGTCAGATACCATGCTGCAAAATTTCATACTGATAAATACTTTTCTAAGCGCAAATTAAATAACCAACAAAAAGATTATTTTATTTATTTTTTATAATAAAAATTGAATACAAACCATATTTTATGTTGTAAGTTCATCATCATTGCTTTTCTACAACCGCTTTATTTATATTATCTCTGGAAATATTTTGTAGGTTAATTTTTACGTTATTATCAACTTGAACAATATGATATTGTATTTACTTTATATTATTATATCTACTTTTGTGATTGTTACACAATCCTTTATTTGAATAGTTTTCTTAATTATATGATCACAGATTAATTAATGTTAAATAATTGTAAGTTAGGGTGAACATTATATTCTTGCTTATGAAATATTACGTAATTATAATAATTATTTTTGTTTTAATTCATTAAGTCGAAATTACAAGTTAAATAGATTTAAAAAATTTTTAAAAACGAATGTTTAATAAGAAATAAGTAAAAAGAATATGTTATTGCATATGTATAACAGGTAATAAACAGAATATTCGAAAAACTTGAAATTTAAATTTATTCTGATTCTTAAATCCTATTGCAATGATTAAATTATATCTTTTGGACAATTTTTATTAAAAATTATAAAGGTTACGGGAAATTTTGTTGATCTTTATTACACGTGTTTCATAGAACAAAACTCAGATTGTACCAAGCAGTTACTTCGTAATTTTGCTATTGTACCGTTTTGGCGCTATTGTAGCTAGCAGGGAAATTTCAAATATACATTTCATTGCTCTTCCGTTGTAAATCTCTTTATTTTATCAACATTGATATGTCCGATATATAGATATGCATTGTGTATTTAGTTTTAATTTATCACGTTACTTTGAAGAAACAAATAAGCTATAGATTTTTAAACAATTATTCCTATAATGAATAAATATCATTGATTATAATTCATCAGTAATAATTATCATTCAAAATAACATAATGTTTATTATCGCGGGCTATCCGTTAATGATTCAATTTTATTATTATTTTTACTATAATAAAAATATCTGTTTTACTGTGATGCAGTCTTTATTCACTCGACATACGTCTCATCTTTTTCAATTATTTCTCTTTTTCCGCGCTTTCAACTATTTTCACATATCATCTTTCCTTCTCTCACTCTTTCTCTCTCAGTTATTCTAAACTATTTCGCATAATTGCGCAGGCGCCAAATTTAAATAGTTCTACATTTTGTGTAAACTTTAATACGTTTCTCTAATCCTTCCGCGTGTTACTTCTTTTAGGTCATTTTAGATACAGTTATCTTTTTATATTACTTATTATTTTTGACTCGATATTATTTAAAAATATGTTATTCGATTTATATATATATATACATAAAAATTTATTATCTCGATCGAACCTGAAAAATGATGTTTGTAAGAGAAGCTATGTTCTGATGTATGACAAAGAAATAATCGTAATCATGTCTCAGCTTAATGACTTATTTCCCTTTTTTTTTGAATTCTTCAAAAAAACCCAAAGATTTATACAGTTTACTGGATGAGATCCAGTTATCTTAAAATTAATTACGTAGACTTTACCAAACCCTGAGAATAATTTTTCTTTCAAGGATTTGTTTCATTTGTAACGTTATTGTGTATAATATATTATCTCTTCATCGATACACGAGTATCATTGATAACTTATGAAATAATGCATGATGTCATGAATTTAATCCTACCATTTTGTTTCGTCAAAGAACATTGCTGTCGTGTCACAAAAAGATAACGCTCGAGCTATTCACGCTTCTTATCTTAGGCACTATTAAAATTTAAATCTTAAAATTTAAATCTCTTCATGTGTCTATTTAGTAAGACCATTAGTTTTAACAATGTATTTGTTTCTTTCTTTGTCAATTTCTAAAAACATTTAAAAAGAACACTTGAGATCAAACCATATGACAAAATAAACGAAGAACGAGGAATTACGATAATTTTTGCAATAGTGCAAATGTAAACATATGTATTAGTTTTTTATTATTATTATTAAACAACGGACCCTTTGTTTTTATTATTTTGCATACGTTTTTCGAAACAAAATGCAACACCGAACATATCGGTGGTTGCAGTGACAAGACGCAACAATGTTGTGCATATTACATAATGACGTTGCAACTGATAAGCATGGTCAATGAAGCTTAGTCAAGAGAAAGGCACGAACCAGGATTCGCTTGACCATCGCCGTTTGGCTACGCCTATTATCTCCGTCTTCTTTTATTTCCGACCAATCCTGTATTGTACATGGTGTGGCATTTAAACCTGTTCATCCAATATCGTTCGAAACGTGTATCGTCACACATAATGACGAGTGAGAAAAAAAATAAACTAAAAGAACATTGAGAGCATCGGTATCGTTGTATATGTTTATGTAAATAAGTACGCCATTAGTGGGCGTGAATTGAAAAATTGATCTTATAATGAGACATAAGGCAATATATAATCGTCCATTTTTACAAAATAGTTGATAAGTACAAAGTCAATATGTATTCTGTAAAAAAAAACAAAATATGTGATTTCTCTTCTCATATGTGCATTACTTCTTTTGCATCTGCCTGAAACAATGCGTTATAATAATAAACAATATATTAATAATAATAAATAAATTAGTTTATATATTTAATAATATTATATATATTAACCCTTTCGCTACAATGTGATTGCTGTGAACGGGCCGCATCACTGAGTAGTTGACACTGAAGTACGGAATGCTACGAAGTAATTAGAAATCGTTTCTTGTTCTCTAAATTTTACAATAACATTTATTATATTCAGTAATATCATCTTACTTTCTAAAATATAAAAATGTATAATCAAAATTTATTTTTTTTTAATATCTTATTATAATGTTCATGTAATATTTTTTAATACAACGAAATTACTAAAGTATTTAAAAGCCGAACATAATATTAATAATCAACTTTGGTATGGTAAATTTTAAAGCATGGAACCACACATAATCCAACATTACATTGTGAACAATAGTATCTCGACTCACGTCTTTTTCCTCGTTTACTGCAGACGACACATTTTCGAACTGGATTTTTTTTTGACGCCTCATTCAAATATATAGACGGAAAATGCCTTTCAATAACTCTTTCAGGATTATTATTATTTCGTGCAACTGAACATTTCATATCTGATTTTTGTTTCCCGTATGTTTGCAATAGTTGTCGTATAAAAGTTAAATGAAATTTGGCAAACGGTAATTTTGTCGCAGTTGCTGATTGGAATAGACAATATGCATTCCACACAACCATGTCTAGCACGTGAAAAAAATATTTTTTGTACCATTTTAAACTTTTACGAATACATTCAACATATTTTAAAACCATATCAATTTTGTCAACGGCTCTTTCTTTTTGCATGTAGCGTTGCCAGATACTCGATTAACAAAAGTATTTCATGTAAAATATGAAATCAAAGTATATATGGTATGAACATATATGTACGCTCTTCTTACCCGAGCGCCCACTTTTTCAGAGCATATATATATACGCTCTTCGTACATGAATGGTCATTCTTCGAAGACGTATATATACGCCCATCGGAGCGAAAGGGTTAAAGGAATTCTAGTATTCTAGTACTCATTCATCGAGAGAAGTAAAAAATGTTATATCAACAATAGAAGTTTCTAAGAACAATCTTTTCGACATAGAATCTACCTGAAATATAATTTGTGTTTTGTTATTAATATTAACTAATAATATTATACATTATTTTCAATTTTTTTTTTAAATATTAATTTCGAAGTAACATTTTATAGTACATTTAAGAATAACTTAAGAAATGTGATGATCTCAGAAGATCATCAAAAAAATGTCCATTGAAAGCGTAAACCAAGAAAATAAATAAAATAAATATAAAAGAGATTTTGTAACAAGTCAGTAGGTAAGATAAAGACACTCAACGACAAGCAATTATACATATTCTTTTTTTTCAACTTAAAATTATATAATTTTATATAAAAATATAATGATTATATTAATGGTAGAAGAGTAGAGAAAAATTTTTAAATATTTCTTAGTATTTCTTTATTTTTTGTTTTCTTCTAATTATTAATATTAGACACCTTGTATGTGTATAATTTTAATTTACTAAATCACTTATCGGATTCATTAATAATAATTTTTCGTTTAAATTATTCTTCGATTTGTGCTAATGAATAGATTAATTAGTATATGACCAATAATTAGAATAATTAACATGCATGAATGCTTTCGAAAGAGCTTATTATATGATTGCTTTATAAAAGAGTTTGATTATATGGGGATTTCTTTTGATTTTGTTATTTTCCTTGATGCAAATTTTGTTCTATTATGTTTTGATACAGATATTATCGAAATAGCGTTTTCGTTCAATATTCAATATGTTTTATTTTTTGGAACAAAATGTTCATCATTAGTTACAACGAAAAATATTGCTGTTTCCTAGCAATCGTCAAACAAACTAGATTTTTCATTTCTATAAGTTTAGCTATGTTATTAATAAAATAAATACAGTAAATAAAATTATTTCTTGAAAATAGTAATTAATTTGGAACTTCACTTATTAATATTATATATTTATTGGGTTGCGTCAGGGTTGCAACGTCCCCCCCCTGGGTAGGTCCTCCCCTGGATAAGTCCCCCCCGTGGGTAGGGGGTGTAGAGTACTCTCTGCTTGTCGTAAGAAACAAGTAAAAGGGATTGTGTGAAAGGTGTATGAATGTTTTTGCATGGCTGTCCCTTTCTTGCTCTTATGTCATATTTTTTTCTATTCTTTCTTTCTCTCTCTGGCTTCCTTCCGTTCCTTTCCCTTCCTTTGGGGAGCTTGGCTCTCATTAATATTTTTTCAATTAAACATGGATAGTACGACCAAAAGAATAAGCGGGCATGGGAGGGATATCCATGCCACGGCGGTGTCAGGTGGTGGTAGGGCAGGTCACCCGCCGTCGTCAACCAACGACTGCCAGGACCACGGGGTAGGCAACCTGGCCGCAGGTCTGGATAATGCGTCAGGAAGGGCACCACAGGTAGGCGACTTGGCCTGCGATGTATTTAATGCGCCAGGAAGTGTAGGAAGGGAAGAGTGTCACCTGGAGGAGTGGCAAAAGGCTGCCAGGGCCGTTGAGAGCATGCAGCTCCTCGGCTTGACGTCACCAAAGCAGGTGAGGAAGAATAAACGTGCGAGGACCGTGGTCTACTCGTCCGAGGAGGAGGAGTCGGGGGTAGACTGGCCCGTGCTGGGTGAGGGAGGACCGGCGGAGACCCCCGCCTTGTCTCAGGTGGAGACTGGTAGGGTGCTTGATACTCTGAGGGAAGCTTCCATAGAGGCCGAAAGTGCTAGGTTGAGATGCCGCAACCTTAAAGGGGACATCTCGTCATGAAACGTACTCATAGAGTAACTATGGAGGGTCTCAAGACCCTCTAAGGGTGAGGCTCCAAACCCGAGCAGATGATCCTCCGTCAGCCAAGGAGACCATTGAGCAGCTGAAGGCGGAACTCAGGGCCATGGATCTGCGCAATAGGGAAATTACGGAGGAGAACATTCGCCTCAAGAGGCTAATTAAGAAGAGGGAAAAAATTCTGGAAAATCCCTTTGCTGTGAAAAGCCAAAAAGGGACCCCGGATACAAACCACTCAGACGAGTCGGTAAGGGTACTGGCGGAGGCTGTCCGCAGTATACAGCAACAACTGCAGCAAGTACAGCAGCAGCAGCAGCAGCAACAACTGCAGCAAGTACAGCAGCAGCAGCAGCAGTAACAACTGCAGCAAGTACAGCAGCAGCAGCGGTGGCGGCATCAGACATCGAGTGGAGCAGCGACTGGAGCTGGTGGACCACACAAAGGCCCCACACTCCGTGCTGAGTCCACTGGACCCCCTGCGCAACAGGTAAGTGTAGATAAGACACTAATCCCGCAGGATGATTTTGTACAGGTGCTTGGCCGAAAGAGGAGATGGATCCAGAGGAGAGAAGCGAATGCACTCCCCTGGCTACATCAAAGGATGAAGTCAACGACCTTTAACCCTTGCGAAGACAGGCGAAGGAAAAGAAGGAAGAGGAGGAGCGGCGCGCAGCGAAGAAAGAAGGAGATGCAAAGGGAAAGAGAAGTAGCAGCAATTTCCTTATCCTGTACCGAGGAGACGACGTACAGAGAGGCACTCGTCCGGGCCACGGAGGGGATCAACCTTAAAGACCTGGGAATCGGCACCATGTCCTGTAGGAAAGGCCTCACAGGTGCCTTTATATGGCAGGTACGAGGCAAAGGGGCAAATGAGAAGGCCGAACGGGTGGCGGAAGCCTTAAGGAGTGACGTCCCAGGAGCGAAGATTACTCGCCCCCTGCGCACGAGCACCATAAAATTGGTGGGACTGGATGCGTCCAGACCGTGCTAACGGGACCGTCATAAGGAATGCGCTTCTGGAGGTGCGATCCGGAACAGACCTCAACCTCATGAAGGTTGGAGAGATCAGGATTGGCAGGGGCAGATTAGGCGAGGCCGCTGTCTCGGCTCCGGTGCCTGTCATCCGGGCGGCCCTGGAGAGGGGCAGAATAAATGTGGGACTTACAAAAGTGAGGGTGCATGAACTCAGGCAGCGGCCCCTCAGATGCCACCAGTGCCTTGCGCGAGAACATGTTGTGGCAACGTGCCCGGCCACAAACTCCAGGACAGACCTTTGCTACGTCTGTGGAAAACCGGGCCACTTGGCCAAAACATGTACGGACAAGACGGCGTGTCCGGTTTGTGCAGATGCCGGCCGGAAGCCGACCAACCACCGTGCCGGTTCTTGGGAGTGCCTTTCAGAAAATGGGTGGACAAGGTGTTCGTGAGGGCACCAAATGTTTGCCCGGAAACAATAACCCAAAAAGACCCGCATAAGGTCACTGAAAAAACTGCAAAGATAGTGAAAGTGACCGAGAAGAGAAGTGTACAGGAAGACATGGAGGTGGAACAAGGTGTACCGGGCACTTCAATAGGGGTAGAAGCAGTGGAGAGTCCATAGATAATGTCATCTGCTGTTCTACAAATAAACATGAACCTCGCGCGCCGTGCACAGGACTTGCTGGCACAGCGCATGCGCGAGGACAGAGTGAAGCTGGCGGTCATTGCGGAACCATGGTGGGTTCCTCCGGGGGATGAGAGGTGGTTCTCATCCTTAGGAAGGATTTCACTCTCCGCGGTGCTTGTGGGCGAGAGTAGAAGATCCTGTAGCCTAGTGCGTCGGGGTCTTTTTTACGTAGCCGTTAAATGGGGAGACTTGCTGGTAGTTTCGGTCTACTTTCCTCCCAGCGAGAACATGATCACGTTTAGTAGGCTCCTTGATGAGCTTGAAGAGTTCTTAGGAACATTCCCCGCTCTCCCAGCGCTGGTGGCTGGCGATTTTAATGCCCGGTCCAGCAGATGGGACCTGGAAGGCAGGAGTAACCTTAGGGGTGAGTTGCTCTGCGTCTGGGCCAACAGAATGGACCTGGGCCTGCTGAACCAAGTTGGCTGTCCCACGTGCGTTCGACCATAGGGGTCGAGTGTTATAGATCTAACGTGGGGCACGTCGGCGGCTTGTGGACGCCTCTCGGACTGGAGGGTAGATGAAGCTGAGTCCCTATCGAATCACCTGTATGTTAGATATAGCTACAAGCATGAAGCCGCAGGGGTCCGAAATTCTCGCCCGCAAGATAGAAAGCTCCCTCGCTGGAAGGTTAACTCCCTGAATGAGGACTACTTGGCTGCGGCCCTCATTTCAAGGGAGTGGACAGGTAGAACTAAGTGCGGGAGGAGTGCGACTGGTGTGGACTGTGTGGACAAGATGGTGAAGTGGGCACAGTCTACACTGAAGCAAGCGTACGACATGGCCATGTCCCGGGTGAGGGAACAAACCCGCGGTAGTAAAAGTACTTACTGGTGGTCGGACGAATTAACGAACCTTAGGATCGTTGCGACGGCCACAGTAAGGAAACTTTTCAGAGCCAGGCAAAAGAAGAACAGTGAGGAAATAGTGCGGTGCCTGGACGCTCGAAGGGAAGCAAGGAGGGCACTGACTAGGGCTATTAAGGAAGTCAAGAAGAACTCATGGAGGGACCTGCTGGATTCCATAGAGGAGGATCCATGGGGCAGACCCTGGTCTTGGGGAAACTGAGGCCTTATGCCCCACCAGTAACTGAAACCCTGGAGGATGAGGTACTGGAGAATATCCTCTCTGAGCTATTCCCAGGAGGACCGGGATCTGATGAGCCGCAGGAACCCACACTTTCAGAGGTGACTATCTCTGCGGAGGAGGTCTTGGTTGCCGGCCGGAAAGGAAAAGGAAGAAAGGCTCCTGGACTGGATGGAATACCGGGTGTGGTTGTGCGTGCTGCGTCGACACACTGTGGAAAAGGGTTGGCGCCGTGCTTCTCCGCATGCTTGAGGACAGGAAGGTTCCCGACAGCGTGGAAGATAGCGAAGCTCGTCCTGATCAAAAAGAAAAGGGACGCGTCCCCGGACTCACTGGGATCATATAGACCCATATGCGTGATTGGCAAACTGGGGAAACTATTTGAGCGGGTAGTTGTTGGCCGGATCAACAGCTACTTAGAGGAGACTCGGACCCTGTCGCCATCACAGTATGGGTTTAGGTCGGGAAGATCCACCGTGGATGCCGTCCTCGATGTTAAAAACTTCGTGGAGGCATCGACGCTGGTCAGGAAGGTGGTTATCCTGGTGAGTCTGGATATCTCGAACGTTTTCAACTCCTTGCCGTGGGCCGTTATCGTCAGGACGATGGAGCGTGAAAAATTTCCACGCTTCCTGGTGAACATTATCAGGAGCTACTTGGACAATTGCGCCATAGCATATACAGACAGGTATGGACGCGCTGTGGAAAGACACGTGTATTGTGGGGTCCCACAGGGATCCGTTTTGGACGCTACGTTGTGAAATATTGCCTATGACAGTGTCCTCAGAACCCTGATGCCAGGTAGCTCCCGTGTTGTCTGCTATGCGGACGACACGGCCCTCCTGTCTTCGGGATGGGATGTCTCAGGCTATCATGAACGCCGAGCGGGACTTGGACGTTTTGGTAAGGGAGATCGAGGGATTGGGTCTTAAAGTGGCGCCGCAAAAAACGGAAGCCATGGCCTTCCCTGCCTCTACAATCTGCAGACGCAGGAATGTTCCACCCCCTAAGATTTGCCTTAGAGGGGTTTGCGTAGAAATTAGAACCAGTGTTAAGTACCTGGGCATAGTGATAGACTCACGGATGTCGTTCAGGCCCCACTTTGAAGCCCTAATCTCTAAAGCCGAGGGTATCCTCCGGTCCCTTAGGAGGCTCCTTCCGAACCTTCACAGACCGGGGGAGAAGACGCGACGCCTCTACGGCGGCGTGATCCACTCGGTGCTCCTATATGGGGCGCCGGTGTGATGGCGCGCCGTCGTGGAGGACATGAGGATCGGGCAGATTGTTCGGAGCATTCAGAGGAAGGTGGCGATCCGGGTGTGTTGTGCCTATAGGATGGTCTCCTTCCATGCGGCTATGATGATTGCGGGGATTATTCCTCTTGTTCATTTGGCACCCCAGCTGGCGGAGACGTATGCGGCTGTTAGAGACGCGAAGAAACCTGTTCCCCCTACTAAGGCTGTATTGAGTGCTCTTGCCAGAAGGAGGGCAATAGAAGCGAGGAAGGCTGAGGAACTAGAGCTCGTAGGGGCACCAGCGATAACGGGAGTGCGCGCGAGGGCGGCTATTGCTGAATGATTGGCTGAGTGGATTGGGAGGCCGTTCTCTATCGGAACGACATTTCACATCACACAGCTGATGACCGGCCATGGCTGTTTCTCGGCGTACTTAAATAAGATAAAAAAGATTCCCTCCCCACGTTGTTTCCACTGCGGGGGGAGTGAGAATACGGCGGAGCACACCCTGATCGACTGCTCGACGTGGACGGATGCCAGGAATGAGTTGATCGACACGATGGGGGGAGGTCAGTTAACCCTTCCCGTGATAGTCAGGGTCTCTGACTGTCCCGGGAGGATGGACGGCCTTTCGGACCTTCGCTGGACGGGTCATGCGTGCAAAGGTGGACACTGAGAGGCGCAGGGAACGGTCGCGAGAAGAAGGATGTATGAGTGAGCGTGCGGGTGTGTACGTGGACGGGAATGCGAACGATAGGCCGCATAGGAGAGTAGCGGCCACCTCGGGCAAGGCTCCGAGCGGCTCAGGTGACGCCTGGCTCAAGCCTACTCAGAGCACCATGAGGTAGGAATATGTATATAGTTAGGGAGTAATTGCGTCTCCAGGGGCTCTTGGGCCCCTGTCAAGTGCGCCGTATTAGTGTGAATGTAGATGGATGAATGAATGAGAGCAAGGCGAATACCGGTCTGGCTTACCGAGGAGAGGTACTGGGTGAATTTGTAATACGCATATGTGTGATCCCGCCCACCCCCTCTCTCCTCAGCGTGTTAGTAATAAGGATCGGGAGGCTTTTTAGTCGGTAGGCGATCCGAACCTGGGAGTATTCTCAGGCGGGTTGAATCCGACACTCCCCTGAGTACCGGGCTCAGGCCTATGAAGGTTTTTCCTCCTGACGAAACAAAAAAAAAACAAAAAAAAACAAAAAAAAGGTTGCGTTAGTGTTCGGAAAGTAATTTCGTTTTTTCTCGATAGAGAATTTAATTGTATTTTTTGCACCCAACTTCACACTTAAACCGCATAATCATTATATGTTTTGATAGCTGATATAGCAAGGGTTATGTGTGAAAAAGTCCAATTGATTCTACGCAGTAGTTTTTGGTTGGTGCCCTTTTAAATATGGAGAGCAATAAGCAGCATTTTCGTCATATTTTACTTTTTTACTATAGAAAAGGTAAAAATGCTGTTCAAGCCAGAAAGAAATTAACTGATGTGTATGGAGAAGATGTGTTGACAGTACACCAGTGCCAGAACTCGTTTGCAAAATTTCAATCCGGCAATTTTGATGTCGAAGATGCACCACGTTCTGGAAGGCTTGAAACTGATAAAGACACGATAAAAGCATTAGTTGATGCAAACCGGCGAATAACAACACGTGAGATCGGTGAGGGGTTAAATTTATCAAATTCAACTGTTTATGACCACTTGAAAGGCCTGGGTTTAACTTCGAAGCTCGATATATGGGTTCCCCATGTTCTCACGGAGAGAAATTTGTGTCGTCGCGTTGACGTTTGTGATTCGCTTCTCAAATGTCACGAAAATGATCCATTTTTGAAGTGCATCATTACTGGGGACGAAAAATGGGTTGTATATAACAATGTCAAACGCAAGAGATCATAGAGCAAAAAAGATGAACCGATTCAAAGCATTTCCAAAGCCAATATCCATAAAAAATGGTGATGCTGTCTATTTGGTGGGATTTTAAAGGAATCGTTTTTTTTTTGAGATTTTACCGGATAACACAACAATTAATTCGGAAGTCTACTGTCATCATCTGGACAAACTGAATGATGCACTTCAACAGAAAAGGCCAGAATTAATCAACAGAAAAGGCATAGTGTTCCTCCAAGATAATGCGAGACCTCATACAAGTTTGGTCACTCGCCGAAAGCTTTTACAGCTTGAATGGAATACAATGCCACACCCACCATATTCTCCAGATCTGGCACCTTCGAATTATTATTTGTTCCGGTCACTGCAAAATTTTTTAGACGGTAAAACCTTCACTTTAAAATGAGGAGGTCAAAAACCACCTCGATCAGTTTTTTGCCAGCAAAGACCAAAAATTTTATGAGCGTGGAATCATACTACTACCAGAAAGATGGCAGAAGATATTGGATCAGAATGGCCAATATATAATTTAATAAAATATTTTTTCATTATACGAAAATTGTCTTTCATTTTCACAAAAAAAAAACGAAATTACATTTCGAACAACCCCTTAATATACATGAGAGACATTTTTAATTTACAGGTTGATAAAATTATAAAAACGTTTAAAGAGGAAACAATGTTTAATAATAAAGTTTTTACTGATTAAAGAAAAAAGGTTAAATTGCAAGACAATGATATAATTTCATCATAGTCAGCGGACAATGTAATGTCCGAAATGTAATAGAATACGTATGTATACCGTGGATGTTATGCTTGAGCGTTCATTTTTCGTTGGCTAAGTCATTTGGATCGTTATTACTTATTGTATTTCTCTTCTTTTATATATAAGAAAATTCTAATTCTTTAGTGGTGTTACATTTTATTTGAATTGATTTTGATCTTGATATTTATAATAGTGGAGAATTAGAAGGTAAGATTAAAAACAATATTTTTCATAATACAAATTTTACAAGTATATTCATATCTCTTTTTAATTTTTTGATTTTTTAATTTTTCAATTGTTCTATTTTTTTTTATAGATCTATATTTGTCGGACATTTCCATTTGAAATTATTATTTTTGAAATTATTCTTCTACTAAACTATTACGATCGAGTCAATTTGATTCTAACAGCAATTTCACATAGAATTTTCTCGAGTGGCCTTTTTTAGTACTTTCGGTTCGAAGATTTCTGGTTACAAGAGAAAATAATGTGTTTGTTTTACATTTACACAGCTTTATCTTGAATTAAATTCTTTCAAAAAAACTATTCGTACGGAATGATTTGTTTACTTGAAATTTGTATTATATTTTTAGAGCCCATTTAATGTCAGTTTTGCTGGCATTGTCATGAAATGTGTTCATGTTACAATGGATTTGGAACAATCTATAATCCACAAATGTTAATTAACATATGGTCTATTGATACGTAAATAGCAGTACTTCATCTGAGCACATTATATCCATAACCATATATATCACCTTTGAAGGAAAATATTATTTTTGTAAAAAGTCAGCGCGTATCAAATTCATTATTAGATAGTCGAAGGAAAAAGAAAAGGAAGAACAAAAAAGAGAATGTTTATAAGATATAGTTGTGTTGTTGAATACAACGATATACAACGATAATCGATATACAACGAGTTTTTCAATGTGATGTAAGAAGTTAAAAGGATTTCGTGGTTCAAAGAAACAGAACTTCAAGAGGATCAACTTTTTCATATTGGTCAACGTAATAGCTGGCATCGATGTTATTGAACATTTTGTCGGGATTTAAACAAAACAAGAGTCCGAAGGATAAGATAAATTACCTCAATAAAAAACGAAATAAAGAATAAATATAAAATAATATAAATAAAATAAATATAAAGTAATATCAGCAAGTTTAAAAATAGACAACAATACGAACAAAAGAATTAAATAGATGGTGATCGAAGTAATTTTGAATATGTTGCTTCTGATGAAGACAAAGAATACATGTAGAAATGAACTAATTATAAGGAGGGGTCAGAAGAAGAGACTAAGCATTGTGTTGAATATCTGATTAATAATATTTCGGTGATGTTTTTGAACGAGCCTACGACTGGATTGGATTTATAATTCTTTCTTCAATGTGTGAAAAAGCTTCAGAAACTAATGAGAAACTGTAGACAGATAAGATAAGATAATCCGCACAATCCATGAAGATGAGATATTCGATCATCGTTCGATCGTCGTGGCAATCGAGGGCTATGAAACGGCCTGGCGAGCAAAAATTATCGATATTAAACAATTGTCGATAATTGAGAACAAGAGCATTCGATATTCGATAGATCTTGCATTCGATAGAATTGCATTACGTTCATTGACTGGTAAATGAACGTAATTGAAAATCTCAAACATTAACACGTTAGGCTGATAAGATTGTATTGTCCTACTACTTTTCACTAGCTTCCGTAACACTTCCATTCATTGAAGAGAAAAATATGAATCCAAATTGATCGTTTAAATCATTAGCAAAATATTATTGATCAGCTCCAATGCGATGTGTTTCTTCTGTCCACTGTTTAGTTCATTTCTATCCATATTTTTTATCTTCATCAGATCCAACGTATCTAGAATTTTGTCGATCGTCATCTGTTTAGTTTTTTGATTTGTATTGTTGTCCATTTTTAATATTCATGATATCATTATCGCTTCATTTACTGTAAATAGATTCAAATCAAATCTTTCAATATATAACACGAGTATTTTTTATGTTCAGTCAAGGACATCTTACTTTTTTGTTATCGAGATAATTTATCTTTCAGGCTCTTATCTTACACAAAAAACGATTCTATCTATTTGCATATCGATTGAACGAGATTTGCTAGAGTATACCTCAAGTATCACTTTTATGTATGTAAAAATAGAAACAAAACAAAAAAAAACTAAGAATAAACAATTTAATTATAAAATAAAAAAAAACAAATTAGAAGAAAATCTAAAAAAAAGAATGTATAAATTATAATTTCGAATAAATTCATTTCGAATAAAAAAAAGAGGAAAGAAAATAATGAAAAGATATAATAATTTTAAATAAATTCATTTGCAATCATCATATCCATATCCAATCCTTTTTCTCTATCTTTTCAGTTTTTCTTCTTCACCTTTATTTTCAATTATTTTTTCTTGATTATTTTTCCTTTTTCTCTCTTCACTTCCTCTTCTCTTTTTGCTTTCTTATTACTATTATTATTAGTTCTAATGATTTCATTGTGCTTTGTCGTTATCGTTATCGTTGGCGTTGTCAGATTAGTATTTGTCATCAGCATCGTCTGGTTTCGAATATTCAGAACACAGACGTCATCGACGTCTCTGATTAACTTAATAAATAAACGTAAATTCAAATCAAATAGTTACAGGTCCGTGGCGTCAAACTGTCTTCGACATATATTTTAAGAGTATATTTGTGTTACGTTCTGTGACATATACCAGATAATCAGTTTTTGTAAGCATATTTACATAATATATTATAATATGTTATATATATTGTACTTTGATATATTACATATAAAATATATTAATATATAATATATTACATTAAGACTGTTCAATACCCTGACTTTATAACGCCAACGATGAGAATAAGCATAATTCTTGACCGATTTTGATAAACAAGTTCTCATTTTAAAGTTAAAGGTTTAATTTAGGACCCCTAGACTAAATCTTCATTTTTTAACCTTTATCTAAACAAAATTTGAAAAAGCTTTTTATTTGTGCATAAATTAATCTTGAAATAATACCATTTTTTAATACAACTTTTTTCAAATAAAATAAAGCTTTTTAAAAAATTTGAAGAAGTAAGGTCTTAGATTGAACCTTCATCTTTAAAATGAGATCTTAATCATCGAAATTGATGTCTTCTCATTGTTGGCGTAAACCATTACAAAACCAGGGGTGATGAACAGCCTTAAGATGATTTTACAAGTATCTTACTTTAATATTGTTACGTCATAAGAGCGCAACGTCAGAGAACGTGTTTAGATATACTTTTCGCACCGGACCAGCGATGGTGGTCGATTCGCACGGAAGATCTGTCCCTCGTTTCTAGAGCTAATGATCGTGATGATAAGGATGGCGGCACAAGGCTCGGAATTTTTAGCAAAATACCGCTCGCCGTGTTTCTATCAATAAATGAGAAAACGCGATTTCTTTAAACAATTTTGGCAAATTGTTTCTTTAACATACATTTTAATCAATTCCACGTTATTTTCTCTGTCTTCAAAGTGTATGCTTAACAACTTAATGAACCACCAAGGAGTATCTTCCTTCATTCACATAACTTGACCATCTTTATCTTCAAAATCCATCAACCAGACTTTCGTCATTCTTAATTTCATCTTTGAAGATCAATGCAACTATGAGTAATCTTGGTCACCGTTGTTATTGTTGTCGTCCTCATCGTGCTCGTCTTTGTCGCGACTTTAATTAATAACAAATAACTTTGCTTTGAAAACATTTCGTCAAATTTTCTTTACATTTTGACGCATTGAGTTCTCGCTTTTTGACTTAGCGTCCCCGTCTTGTCAATTCTTTTATTTGTAAACTAATCGTCGCCGAAAGGTTTAACGATTAAACTTATTTCTTTGTTATTAATGCTAGTAACTTACTTGATATAATTTGTTTTGATTATTGCACTGTTATAGTTTCAGATCTATTCCATTTGGATTATTAATCGCAATCCTGGTTGAGCCATAATGTAGCATTAATTATAGTATGCCTGAACAAATTCGAATACGTCGATTAAATCGTGTCTCACTTTAATATTTCACTCGGTAGAATATTATTTTCCGATAATTTTTTAAAAATGTTATATTTACATTTTTTTTTTTCAGAGGACGTTTTCAATTGACATTGTGTGTGTATATTTAAGAGAGAGAGAGAAAGAGATAGATAGATAGATAGATAGATTGATAGATAGACAGATAGAGAGAGAGAATCAAGAAAAAATACTTTGCTTGTGCCTTATGATCACTAGATTTATTAGTTGACAAAAGAAAAACTACATATAGTCTGTATATTTGATTTCATTTCATTTTAAAGATCAGATGAACAGAGAAGTTAAATAACACACAAATACATTATTTTAATATTCTCTTAATACTATAGTCATATCTTTGTTTTATTAGTAGAAAAAAGTTATAAATATAAAAATAATTTTTATATACTGGCAATTGATTTAATAAACGAGTACAAGAATAAAATGAATTTAAATTTAGAAAATTATGTTCAAAGTGTATCATCGTACAATGTAAACGAAGAATATGTTATCGTCTCGAAGGTAGAATATATTTTTGTAGTTAGAACTTTTGTCCGATTGTATAATTTTTCGAAAGAAATGTTACGGATTAATTATTTTATTTAATGCACTTATTTATTATTAATTATATATATATAATTATTATTATATATGAAATTATATGTTGTTATGAACCGCCCTAGAGAAGTTCGAAGTGAAACTTGGAACTAGAAGACCATTTCTAGACACCCAGAAAATGTGACTAATAAACGAGTTGTCATCTGTTTTCTAAGAGAACTCAGCCTGAGAGAAAGTGACTCAAGGACGTTCCGATATATTTGCATATTTTTGTATTACAATGGACAAAATGATTAAATTATCTTCTTATTTCAGCGTTGTAATAATATATAACAATAGTATTATATATTATTGTTATTTATTATACAGAGTACTTACATGTTTAAGTCGTTCCGTACTTTCCTAAAAATAGAATCCTTAAAGTACTAGTAAAATAAGTCTTGCTAGATTGATAGATTATTGAAACGTTGAATGAATAACTCTTGAGGAATAAGATCCAATTGTGAAGAATATTAGTTTTACATATTGATACACTCTGTCGAAAAATGTATATGCTTAAAAGATTATAAAAAACAATTCATTGATACAACGTTGTAAAAAGCAGGACATATTTAAATATTTTTACTCTTTTTGATATACGATTTTTAAATCATTATATTGCGTAATTTCTATCTATTAGATACATTTCTGTAAATACGTTATTCTTAAAATAAATGTGATAGATATGCATTGTGAGAAAAGTATTTTTATAATTTGATTTTTATGAACCATCTTGTGTGTAAGGTCAGGCATCGATCAGAATTAAATATTTTTCAAATCCACGTAAAACATGTATACGTCGAAAAATTATTTTATAAATAATACATGTATTTAATTAAAAATTCGATTTTCTAATAATACAATGAAACTGTAAAAGATAGATAGATTGATAGAGAGAAAAAGAAAGAGAAACTTACATTTTATGGGTTTTTATTTTTTTTCTTATTTAATTTTTTCTACTTTTCTTGCTTTTATGTATTTTTATGTGTTTTTATATCTTTTTATGTATTTTTTCTCTTATTTATGTAGGATATTTTTCGTAATCCTACCTGGAAGATACACATTAACTAATTCGGCACACTTTTTCTTGGTTAATAAGAATTTTATTAGCAAAGATATTATAACAAAGATTTTACAACTAAGATACTACAACTTTTTAATCTTTCTCTGGTCTACTCAAAATTTTACTCATTCTGTCGTTACTCTCTGCTGTTAATTTCTCCCTGTTGTTACTCTCTGTTCGTCCACTCAAGACTGCACTCGTTACTCTGTTTTTTTCTTTACGTCACCCTATAGCCTTTTCATCCTCACTCGCATTCGTATCTATGCACTTAACAATTCTTACGGCCATTTATCGTTATTTTGTCGCCTATCTTTCTTACGCCGCGCTTACATAACCAACGCACTTCTCTAAGGATAGACCATACTTTGATCTATTGCTGATCGGCTCGTTTTACACACACGAACAACATGACTGAGGCTAAATTTTCCTCTTTTGTTTAAGGCTGACTACTACCCCTGGTTTTTTAATAGTTTACGTCATCAATGAGAGCAAGTGCAATTCTTGGCTAATTATTATAGGCGAGGTCTCATTTTAAAGACTAAAGTTTAATCTACAGCGCTGCTTGTGCTTTTTGAAAAAGCATTACTTGCTTTGAAAAATATCATGTTAACAAATGATATTCTTCCGAGAACAGTTTATGCGCAAATAAAAAACTTTTTCGAAATTCAGATAAAACGTATATTAAACTTTCTCCTTTAGAATAAGATCTTGTTTATCAAAATTAGTAAAAAATTATTTCTATTCTCATTGATGGCGTAAATGCTGTTTTCGATATTTTTCGCAAAGAAAACATTTAATACTATGGCGTCCCTTGAAATTTGTAGCAAAAAAGATGGAGCTTGTACCCTGACTACTGATTTTCATATACACGTTTGAATAGTATATGTTTTATATCCATGAAGTAGCGATTGTCTGCTTAGTTGTGTGCGTAAATAACTGTTGCTCAGATTTTTTGAACATTTCCAAACGTAAAGAAGATAGGTTTTACGATGCTCGCACGAAGAAGCTACGGTAACTCACTCGATTATTTTAATGAACTTTGGCCAGATAATTCTATGGCAAAAATGTGTCCAATAATTATATTGAGTTTCTAAAAAATTATAAATTTTGAAAACTTTGTAGTTTCTTTTAGAATTTATAAACTAAAAAGAAAGAGATTCTATAAGTTATGAATAGTACATTGGCAGCGTCCAGATTCGTAATTCATGAATTCTAAGTGTTCAAGGCCAACAAGATTCCGGTGGTTTATTTTATTGTATCGACGTAAAAGAAAGTAATGAAATAATTTACTCTTTTTTCTTTATTTGATAATTTAGTAAGGTATTACTAGTCTCTTATATTTATTTCCTCCAGTGATGGCTGAAGTGAATTTTGCGGTGATCTGTGCAAGATAGGACATACCAGCAATATAATTTTGTTCGATGACAAATGCATATAAAGTATGTATATTTGTCGATAATTTTTTCAATATTAACAATTAGTAAATATATATATTATATATTATTTTTAATAAAGATCAAAACATGAGTTTGTTTCTACATCATCTACGAGATCTTTTTCCTGCTGCTGTTCTATTAGAATTTCCTCTGTAGGAGTTCACTTCATATTATTACGATTACTACGATTATTACTATAATAATAATATGTAATATAATAATATAGTAACAGAAACAGTAAAAAGAAGAAGAAAGAAAATATATACTTATATTGTATACATCGTGACACATATGATGATGATAATTTATGATAACAAAGAAAGAAAAAATATATCATTTTACACGGTAATTTGATGCGCGAATTCTCAACAAATCTTGTCCTTGATAATTTCGGCACATGATTGACAATCTAATACAAACGACATACGAAGAAAAATACGAAACGTTTCTTTTATTTTTATTCCCTATGTTTCTCTTTGTCTTACTGATCTTATGATCGTTATGCATTTGTCTCCAAACAGTTTCTTACTAACGATTAGTCAAAGCTAATTGTTTTTATTTTAATATCCTTGTCAATATATAATGAATATGATGATTGTCCAGTATATAAATCGTTTATTACAAGAGAAATATTAAATCGGGATTACAATTGTCGCGGTCGTGCAATATGTTAATCTGCTCTATCATCTAACTTAATTATTCTAAATTTTTTTATATGGAGTCCTTTCTAAGGAAAAGTATATCAAGTATATTCGGAGATAAGTAAAGAATGCCAAGTTTATTTAATAACGGTAATTACGATGCCAGATAGATATTATCTGCAAGGTTAGTAGTCGAAAGAATTGGATGATAAAATAAATTTTTAGAAAAAATTGGTATCAAAATTTATTATAACATACATTAGAATGATTCTCCTTCTCATCGTTACAACTATTCTATAAAATAAATATGTATAACTTTTCGATATCTAAATTAATAAACATGTGTTATTTTTCAAACAAAATAAATACATATATGTTAATTTTCGATATCTAAATTAATATCTATTCACGAATAAAGTATTGATAATGCTGTACATTTTGTCTACGATTAAGATGCATTCGATACATGACAAAAATATCGTTATGCAATCGATTAATGACTAGATGATTTTATGGGTATCTTTCTTTAATCTTACTATCTTTTACGACCAATTCTCAATTTAAATTATTTAACAAGTGATCGATTCGCGATTCTGATTTGTGTCAAATATCTGATGATAGTCTTGTGTTCCTTTCTCGGAAGTTATTCCCGAGGAAAGATTTGCTGTGCCTTTTTGTAAACACAGGGTTGACACTTTGGTATTGCAGACATTTTTCTTCTATTTTGCCGTCAATTATCTGAAAATAACAGTATTTTATAGTAGATTAATATTATATTTATGATATATAAAAATTTTTAAAACTTACTTTCTGTAGTCCATAATCATACGAGATATGTTGTACAGACAAAAACATCGATTTGAACAATATAATTGGGGTTCTTATATATGGTATTGGTTCTGGATTATATTTCATGGATGCTTGCAATCTCACATAAAATGAAAGGATGGCGTTTTTTAAATCTTGCTCGAAATATAATTCGAAAAATAAACTGTATTCGGGAGACAATACATTAAAGAATGCATTTATGCACATTTTGGATTTTTCCAATTCAAGTACAAGCTGGAAGATAACGTTTGGAAATTCGTTTGACAATAGCGAGAAATAGAAAAAGAAAAAATGACGAACCTGTTCACTATTAACAGATGTTAATGTCTCCGCCACAATAACAAAAATTTTGTTTTGTCGTTCTTCCTCCGATGACGATTGTAACTGTTGGTTTACAAGTATTTTCATTAGTTGAGGAGCACCATCTATCAAAATTAGCTAACCTTTAAATCCTTTGGCTTCTAATTGTCGTGTGAGTTCAATTGTTACAAGCGATCCGAATAAGTATCCCATTAAAGTAAATTCTTTTCGATCTTTAAGTTTCTTTAGTATATCCTGTAATATGTAAAGTTACATACCATTTTATTACAACAGATTGAATAATATTTAATTTAATCAAACATATCTTTAGTAAAAGAGTATACCGGTAGAAATGAAAGAGCAATTTCTTCTACAGTTTCTAATTCATAATTTGTCCCAAGTTGGAAACATGTCGCTGGTGACTTAATTTTCGATTCTAATGTTTTGAAAATGATACCATAGTCTTCGATACCTGGAATGAAGAATATTTCGTTCCGACCTTCCTCTGGGTTCGTTTTAAGGGAGATAATTACTTCGAAGGAAAGTTTTTCGCCAAACAATTGCATCAATATCTTTGTACCAAATAATATTTTGTCAGTAATAATTTCAATACGATTACTATCACCTGTTCGCTTATTTTCTATTTCCATAAGTTTGGCAAAGTTTAAGCTGCGAATATCTTTCGCGTTGAGATATATCTCATACTCGCACTCTAAAGTTTGTTTTATTTCCACACCCATCATAGAATCCATTCCAAGCTCAACCAAGGAATTTTGTTAATTGATACTCTTCAAGTCTTTAATACCTATAATCAAAAATTCTTTATTTAAATAAGATAAAGATAAACAAAAGCTGGCGAAAACAAAATAACATTATTAAATGTAGCAATAATCATGGATAAAACGAAATTTACACATAATTTTTAAGATAGCATTTACGACATTGTCCGCACGATCGCCATCTAATCGGTTTTCAACGATTATCATACTAGCAATTATAGGTTTATTCTGTACCAAAAATCGATTGATTTCTTCTAAACATGATGTAATTTTTTGCTGTAGAGTACGGGCGATGACAAGTTTTTTGTCGTTATCCTGTATGTCCGCGACAAGACCGATGTCTCCAATCGCTCTCCATTGAATAGCTAATCCGGGCAAACCTTCTTCTACTCTTTTTTCGCATATTCTTTCCATGACGGGATTAGTCATACCATAATTCATTTGACTAGCATTTCCTCTTCCGCACAAGACGGAAGAGAAGAATACGAAGTGCCGAAGATTTGGACAAAATTTTCTAATAACTTCGTCCGAACGTTTCGTTGCTTAGGCTTTTCTTTTGAAACATTCTTCAAAAGTTTTCATCGTTTGGTTACAACAAATACAATCTTTCAAAGACACCGCGAGGTTAAATATACCATCGATGGGACCTTGATCTATTGCTGATTTTACTACAAGCTCGCAGTCTTCTCGTTTAGCCGCATCGAGACCGACCAGGATCTTAATATTCACGCCGTATGATTCCCATCTCTTGATTCTCATTTGTTGATAACCATTCTTTAAGCCGTTTCGTGAAGTAATGACAATATTTTTAGCATTTCGAAGAACCAACCAAACGATTAATTCTAAACCAAAGCCACCCAAGCCGCCAATAATTATATAACTTTTGTTCGGGAGACATCTATAATAAGGTTCAGCCAAGATCGGTGTATTCAGTTGTTCATTTTCTTCGCGTATCTTTATTAGTACCTACGAAATTCAAGATGGATTTCGAGTTATAATTTAAGATACTACAAATAATTGAATATTAAAACAACGATCACAACTTACTTTTCCAATATGTTTACATGCAGCCGTGAATCTAAAAGCTTTCTCTATTTGATCTCTGCCGAAGATGGTTCTTACAATAGGTTTGATTGCATTTTCTTTAAGGAGTTTGTTTACTCTTGAACTTATTTCATTTCTGATTCCGTCCTTGGTAACTATAATTTGATCTAACATTACAGCATGAAAACTGATCTCCTTCAAAAAGACATCGATGTCTAACGGATTATCTGCGGCTAAGTCAAACTTTCCAATTTCTAAAAATTTCCCTTCATGAGCTAAACAACGCAGAGATGCTTGAAGTTTTTCTTCTGCTAAAGAATTTAGAACTATATCTACACCTCTACCGTCGGTTTCTTGCAAAATCATTTGTTCGAAGCTAGTATCTCGAGAATTTCCAATATGATTATCGTCGATACTGGGAAATGTTTCTTTAATGAATTTACGTTTTTCTGATGTACCAACGGTAGTGAATACTTCACAGCCTTCGTGAAGAGCTAAGGTAATCGCAGTTTGGCCAACATCACCAGCACCAGAGTGGATAAGTATTCTATCACCCTTTTTCATTTCTCCGTTAATATAAAGTGCAGCAATACATGTGGAATATACGCATGGTATTGTCGCTGCATCTTCCAAATTCCAACTTTCAGGTACGGTCCAAGAAAAAATGTCGTCCATTTGGCAAAGATGCATCTGTAAAAATGTTATTCATTTCATTTTCTTTCATTTTCTGTTATTTTCTATATGCGATTAAATCTCAATCTTATGATTTTTAATCAGCTCACTTATTTGAAGTCCCGTAATACGTCGACCACCAATACTGATTCCGCTATATTCAAATCCAAGTACGTAGTCAACATCTTTTCTGTCTTGTTGAAACACATTTAATCCTATTTTACCTGTTGCCAACATCACGTCTTTAAAGTTCAACCATGCATAATGGATGCCAACAAGATCTTTCTTTTGATAATCTTTCGTAATTGGTCCTTCGTAACGAACTTAAATCTCCACGTGACTGTTAAAAAGTATTATCGTACAAATTTTATTGCATTATTTCATGATATTTGATAAAAATTTGATAAAATGTTCTTACATACCAACTGATTAACGAAGGCATGATACATAAGCTTTGATTCACGAGATGGAAGTAGTTGATGCCTATATGATCCCTATATGTTTCCTGCCCGTAAAACATTGATGACAAGATCGGTTTCGAATTGTTCCGAATAAAGGGGCAATTCTAAAGAAAATTTCGGAGCTTTAAAATCCTGAACTAAAACAGCTTGGAAGATTTTGCCTCCAAGTTCTTTCTGTAAGCAATTAATGAATCCTAAGAGACCACATTCAAAGTTTCCTTCCTCAACAAGTATCATTCTCGTGTTATCTTTTTTTGTGTTTCATTGGCAAGCACATTTTGTACTTCTTTCATCCAGTTTAATTCATTGCTCCTAACATTAATAAATTGAGTATATTTCGAAATTTTCTTGATCTCTCTTAACAATATCCACGATTCCTCGGAATTACATTCCTCCAAAACTATACCTAATCGAAATTCCTTTTGAATAGAATAGTCCAATGGTATATTTTCCTTTTCGTGCGATGAAAGGAAAGCTCTATCTTTTATAGATTTTAAAAGTTGTTTTAAACTGTCTGTTTTTTCATTGGTTAATAAACAACATCCAACTGCTAATATCGCTATATCATCTGTTCGTACTTTTTTCGATTCTAAAATTTTAATATTTTTAAGAACGTCTTCTTCGCAAAATTTCTTTGGTGATGCAAATAAATTAATGCTTGTTTGGATCGAAGGTAAATTGGCTAGAATGTCTTTCGACAATGGAGAAACAAGTTTCTCTGCTGATATATTGTCATTATCCTCAACGAGTTCTATCGTTTTCACTTTCGTCATTGATATATTCTCAAAAGTAATATGCATAGATAACGTTAATATTTCGCGTAATGTCATTTTCTTTCTGTCACGATAAGCAATGAATTTATGTTCTTCAATAATTGGATCAGTGACAGGTTTCTTCCGAGCAATCTCACTAGCCCTAGTATTATGAATCTCCACACTCTCTGCTACAATCACATCAATATACTCAAGTAATTGTACAGGTACATCTGAAATAATATTATTGAATATATAAGAATTCGCTATATAGATTCACTTTGAATTAAAAGTAAATATTTACATTTTTTATTGGTTGTCAAACTTTGCAGATATCGTTGATGAGCTTTAGTATCTATTATCAATTTTCGAATTCCAGTCGGTACGAATAAACCTCGGGTATCTAAAGTGAGTATTTTCATCTGCAATATGTTATCCAGGAATGCTACTCAATTTTTTCACTCGATATGTCCTTTTTTTCCTGAAACTGAGGCACTGTTTAAACTTCGAAAGAGACCGCTATATTGATAACCACGTAGTTTCAGCTCTTTATAAATATCTTTCGCATCTAATTCTTCCTTCTCATAGCCAATATTTGATTTGATCAGATCAAGGGGTATTTTCTCTTGCAACAAGTTTGTTGCAACACGAATCACTCCGGTAACAATAGCAAGACCTCCTTCGGCCACTTCGAAGACCACTGCTTGTTCTTTCGTAGATCGACATATGTTAAATTCTTTAAAACAATATATAGATACAAGTTGTGGAAAGTAGATACCTTTTTGAATGATGACTATCATTTCAATATTCCCTTCTTTTGGAATGATGGTAGCTCGATTACATTTTACATTTTTAATGACAACATATATTTCCATGTAAAATTGTCCTATTATCATGCCAAAAGTTTCCCAAACCAAGCACATATATCCTGTGAGTGGAAACAAATTTCTGCCATCGACCACGTGATCACTAAAGTATTGAAATTCTTCATAAGCGATCGATATTTCAAATATTCATTCACCAGAATTAATTCTCTCTTGTCTTTTGTAATCTGCCACAAACCAGTCGTCTGAATGTTTCCATCTAAACACATTATAACGTTGAATTTTTACATTACATTCAGAAGAAATAATTATTAGTTCTTTTCGTTTTCTATATTTTCCTAATTCTTACATAATTAGTGGAGATATTGGAGTACCTCGACTGACCGGATATTTTACGTGTGGATATAATTTAGCAAGATCTAACTGTAAACCGGTATTATAGAATTTCCCTAATGCTTGTAGAAAAATGACCACATTATCTTTATCATCTGGATGATTTAATGCAATATTCCTAAAAATATTTCTAAAAATACGGTTGGTTGCAATGTTTTTCTTAAAATCGCTTGTAATAGATTTTGCGGTGCAATTTCAATAGTGATAACATTGTCGGGAATCAGAGCTAATGTTTCCTCAAAGAATGTACTCTTTCAACATGTTATTGGTATGATACTACAGGTTTCAACATGTTATTGGTATGATACTCAGTTGACGAGAGTTTTGCGGCTGATATCGACCATTCGTTTCATGGCATCGATGTACTTTTTATATAGTTGTAAATATTCGTATTTAATAAAATTAAATACGAATATTTACAACTAACATTGTTTTCACTTCATACAAATTACTATTTGTATTATGATGGCGACTAATTATCCGTTATAAAATAACTCTGAAGAGAAAGTAAAACGTTAGATAAAATAAAAATATTTTTCAAAAGAAATCAGAAACATTCTTATTCCTTTTGGAATTTGCGAGATGATTCAAGAGATTTTCCCCATATTGACCCAATGAAAAATAAAATATCACCATAGGCTGCCATTTATTTAGAATTAAAGAACGTAACCATAAATAGGGACAACAATAAAGCTATTCCGTTTGTCTTGAAATAGAGAATATTAACAGGTTAAATATCACGCCAATTTTACCGGGATTGTCCGTGGCACCACGATGAATTTCCTATTTAGCGATACATATAATATTGAAATATTATCTGCAATAGATAAGTTACAGCGTATAAACATGTTTGGCATGTTAATTGCGGCGGGGGTCACTGGTGACTCCCGTGGCGCTGGAGTACGATTTCGCGCGATCGTCAATTATCTCATATTGCTTCTTCGCGTTGTTGAGTAATAGTGTTACGTTTTTATTATTTTCTAGAGTGTTAAACAATCAGGTAAGAACCTCTATTATACTTTTATATACTACAAAAATTTTTGCATTTCGTATCTCCTATTTAATTTTTTAGTTAACCCATAAAGTTATGATTTCAAATGAAGATTCTGCATCAAGCAATTCAACTGATGATATATTTTTACCAAATCCTTCCAAACGATGCCAAGTGTTGTCAGATAGTGAGGAAAGTTCCTCGAGCAGTTTGTCTGATATAATAATACCATATTCAGTACGTCGCCGTCGAATTGAATCATATAGTTAAAGCGAATCGAAAATAATACACAAGAAGAGGTACGTGATATAAATTGGCATATATCTTCGTGTAATTAACCAAAGATTATATTTTGTAATTCATCGGGGATCAATACACATCATTCTCAAATTTTGGAATTTACTGAACCGCATAGTTTTTATTGTCTTTTTGTTTCGAATGAAATATTTTAAATAATTGCAAACTAAACAAATAAATATGCTGCGAAAATAGTATCAGAACAGCGATCATGTCGTCTTGATAGATGGATTGAAACAAATCCGAATGAAATAAAAAGATTTTTTGGCTTAATTATATAGATGGGATTAATGCGATTACCCAAAATTCACTTGTATTGGAGTAGAAATGAAGAATATCACCAGACATTCCCAAGTACAGTGATGCCGAGAAATCGATTTGAATTACTTTTACGGTTCATTCATTTTAGTAACAATGAAGAAAATGAACCTAGTAATAGATTATCCAAAATTATTCATATTATCGACATATTAAACAGAAGTTTTAAAGAATACTACAATCCAAATGAAATATTATGCGTAAACGAATCATTGGTCCCCTTCCAAGGCCACATAATATTTCGACAATATTTGAAACTGAAATGGCATCGATATGGAATTAAAGTTTTTAAATTATGCTGTAGTGCAGGATATACTTATTCTTTTCAAGTATACTCGGGAAAAGAAAAAAATAGAGACAAAACAGCAGTAACCGTATCATCCGAGATTGTAATGTCTCTTCGCAAAGATATTAGGTGGACTAGAAAGTAATGTCGCTTTCTTAAATTAAATTCAAACGAATAAATTTTTAACAAGTTTTTATTTTTAATCAATAATATAATCACCTTCGTTATCAACAACCTTTTGCCATCTAGTGTGCAAATTTTCAATGCCGGACCGACAAAAATCAATTGATTTTTGAGTAAAATATCTCGAGATGGCATTTTGAACATCATCCAAATTTTCAAATTTTTTGCCACTAAGAAAATGTTGTAGCGACCGGAATAAATGGAAATCCGAGGGTGCGAGTATGGTGGGTGTGGCAGTACCTCCCACTCTAATTCATTAATTTTTTCCAAAGTTCGTCTTGCATAGTGCGGTCTTTCATTGTCGTGTTGCAGAATAATGCCTTTTTTGTTGACAATCGCTGGATACTTTTCGATTAAAGATTCGCTCACTCGATCCAATTGTTCACAATAAAGATCTGCATTAACAGTTTGTCCAAGTCAGCACTTCAAAATGAACAATTCCGCGTATACTCCACTAAACACACAGAAGCACCTTTTTGGGATGTAAATCCGGCTTCGCAGTACTTCGTGGTGATTCATTTGGAGAGAGCCACTGCCTTTTGCATTTTGGATTATCATATAGAACCCATTTTTCGTCTCCAGTGATCAAGCGATCAAAAAATGGTTCTATATGGTGCCGTTGAAGCAATATGTTACATGTGATGGATCGGTTGGCTTTGTTCTCTTCGGACAGATTATGGGGGACCCAAACACCTGCTCTATTTATTTTTCCAATCTGCTGCAAATGTTCTTGGGTGGTCGACTAAGGTTGATTAAGGGTGTTTGAGAGTTCCTCGATTGTCTGATATGGATTTGCTTCCACTTCTGCCCTTAGCATGTCGTTGTCTAATGATGTAGTCTTCCTGATCGATAGGAGTCAGAGAGATCAAAATTACCGGATCTGAACTTAGAGAACCATCTTTGGCATTTACGAAGGTCTCATACATTGGGATAAACATCGCAAATATTTTTGGTCGCAACTGTTGCGTTACTACACTTGCGAAACTCAAGAAGCATACAATGCCGGATATGCTCTTCTGGTATTTGGCTGGCCATTTCACTCCAAATTGTAAAAAGAATCTAATATTTAATTATTTAGAAATGAACAAGTCACAATAACCTTAAAATGTCTTTGACACGACTTCGAAATACACAATGAGCTGACAAATAACAATCAAATATCGACATGCGCAGAAACGACATTACTTTCCGGTCCACCTAATATATTGGATAAAGGGCATACTGTCTGTACAGACAACTGGTATACAAATGTTGATCTGGCAGAAAAGTTAATAGCAAAAAATACACATTTAATGGGTACACTACGGAAAAATCTACGTGGAAATTCAGTAGAAGCAGTATCCAAAAAATTAAAACGTGGAGAACTCATTGCCCGCGAAAATAAATCCGGAATAACAATTTTAAAATGGAAAGACAAGAGAGACGTATTGATGCTTTCAACGAAACATTTGGCAGAAATGACTACTGTACATAAGAAATTTTATTCGTGTGAAAAACCAAAAATAGTTGTGAAATATAATCTAGGAAAATCATCAGTCGATTTATCAGACCAAATGATAGCTTATAATTCACCATTACGCAAAACATTAAAGTGATATAGAAAATTAGCAATAGAACTGTTATTGAATACATGTATGGTAAATTCAATGATATTATTCAGTCAGATAACAAGAAAAGATATTCAAATTTCCGACTTCAGAATGAAAATTGCATTGTATTTAATAAAATGTGATAATGATGCTGAAGTTTTCATTTTTCCACGTGAAAGGTTGCTGAGAAAACCACGACATGAATTAAAAGCAATGCCGGGAAAAGTTCGAACGGTGTGAAGATTTTGCAAAATTTGTTACCAAAAAAATTCAAAGAAGTTAGGAAGAATAATCGCAAAAAACTGTAGCAAAAAAGTCGTGACATATTGTAAAGACTGTGCTGGTTCACCCTTTCTTTGTTTAGAATGTTTCAATACGACACATCTTAACGTGCGCGCATAATAAAACTATATTACATGTATAAATAAAACTATTTTCAGATGTTTCATACTGCATTCATTTCTTCACACCACTATATTAACGATGATAATAATACAAAATTATAAGTATTGTCATTTGTCTAACTTTTTTATTTTTTTTTCAATCTAGACACGCCGGTCACCGGTGGCCCCCATAGCGTCACAGCCAAGTAAAGTGTCGGTTACCGGTGACTCCCGTGGCATTCAACCTATTAATCTAGTCATTTTCATCTTCGTCATGTCAACAGGATCGGTCTACGTCTTTATTCACCATTCAAATTTATTCTTTTTTCAATTACTTTTATCATCGCAAGGAAATGAACGTTCAATTAGCAGATCTGAATAGTTTATTGCTAAAAAAATTTATTCATACTACGACCAATGTTCTGTCTGAGCGAACAAGCAAAAGTCTGTTAACTAACAGAAGCCAACTTATCACTAATATACGAAGAATCTTTTTCTAAGAAAAACATACTCATCTTCATGGGAAATCGAAAATAGAAATACAATTAAAACAGGAAATGGAGCTGGTCCCAATTGCTGATATAGAATACAGGTTATGATTAATATTTGGACTGTATAAATCCACGTATAATGAATACTGTATATTATATGTGATCTAATTTGTTAGTTTATTACTTAGGATATTAAACATTTGAAAAAGTCAATATACGTTGTTACAAAATCTAATATTTCTTATGTTTCATAAATTATTATTATTTTATTCAGTAGACTTATTTGATCATTCTTATTAAATTTTATTTCATATATCATTTATAATTTCATTTATAATTATACTATCTATAAATAATTAATTATAATATACATAGTATATACATTATTTAATTTACTTTTATTTTATATTATATATAGTTTATTTAGTTTTATATTATATATTTATATTAAATATATATTATATTATATATAAATATAATTAAATTAGTTTAGAAATAATAAAAACAAAAAGTAGGTATTATTGTTCTTATTATTGTTTATTCTATTTTTAAATAAACTTTTGGTCTATTAAATTTTCCATTAAACAAATCAGGGAAAGATTAATATTTCTTACTTGCCCAGACCAGATATTGCATTTTCAAAAACAAAGCTGGCCAATCTGAGTATGTTTCTATAAATTAAAGTGAAACAAGGTGCTTCATTTTCATTCAAATGTAGCAAGTCTTGCAAAGTTAATTAAAAAAGTTCATAAAAGGAAGTAAGACAACGTAACACACTTCTCGAAATATTTTTATACATTACATACATTGATGTAATTTAAAAAAAAGGAAAGAATTATTTTTAGTATTTTACTTAACACCCTTCATACCTAGCTTTTTTTTTAACGAAGAAAAAAGATAAAGATTACAATTTATGAATTCAATTATACGAGTCTATTTAACTACAGGAAAATTTATCAGATTCTGTCTCACATGCTCCGACAAAACTCTATGAGTTACTAATTAATATGATACTCTCCAAAACATTTGGTCAATAATCTGTACAATCATGGTACAAATCAATTTTTTTCTATCAACATTTTCTCTCTTCGTCTTTTCATATTTTAACATGATATTCCAAAAGATAATTTTGATCCTCTTTCAATAGCGACTATAGATTAATCTCTTACAACTCTCTTCTATAATTAAATAAAAGAATCTTAATCAAAAACACAATTTCTGTTTTGTTGTTAATAAAAATAACTAATAATATAAGTAGTAATATTAATACCAAAGAAACTGAATCTGATAAAACAATAGAAAGAATCTGAAATTTATATATTAGTTCCTTCAAGTTATTTTGCTTTATAATTTATTACATTATTATTTGCATGCTCCGTCATATTTTAATTAGGTTCTATCGTTGGATTGTACAACTTGTTTGTACATAACTACTTTTCTTTTTTCCTTTCTTGGTGGATCTTTTGACTCATGTATACCCTTTAATTGATTCCGTGTATTGCTTGATACTTTACTTTTCTTCATCTGGTTCTTTGATGGCGGTAATGGAATCCATGCAAGTCCTTTTTCGTTCTTATCAATTCAACCTATTTTTGATCATTTTTCATTTGAGTTCCACTTCTGTAATATCATGAATCATTACAATTTAATACACTTTCAATTATAATTTCCAATTTATGATTTAATTCGTTTAGTTTCTCGATATATTGAATGTCCGTTAAGCTCAAGTTTTGAGGTTAAGTTTTAGTTTTATTTTATTTACATCATTTCTTCAACTTTTTACATATTAATCTTGAATGAGCTCATAACTTATCGGAAGGATCAATAAATGATACTACCAAAGCACAGTACATGTTTTAAACAACCATTACAATAATCCAAGTGTACACGAAAACACACTAAACACGTTCGAATCATGGATAAAGATGATTAATCAATAGAAAAAAGTAATAATTATACCAGGAAATATGAGGGCGCATTGATCACTTCCGCGGTAAATACAATTTCTAACAATTAGTAGTTCAATCGTAAATAATATTTATTAAAAAATTTAGATATCATCTAAATCATATTTAATCATTTTAACGATTAGTAATTAGCTAATTAATTAATTAATATCAATTTATGTAATATATATTCCAAATTTATTATATTTAAATAATATTTAAATTTATTATTTTTTATTATTATTTGATCATATTTATACATTAGTTTAAGACATTTACTAATTTACTTTTATTTTTTAGTGTACTTTTATTATTCAATTTCATATAAGTAAATAAATCAGCTAAGATACAGAGGCAAAAATATTACATTACATTTATTAAATATTTTTTGTTAATAAGTTTTTAATAAACGACGAGCAACGGATAATTTTGATTGTAACTTAGAACGATAATCTTATTAAGGATAAAAACATAGATATTAATTAATGTAGATTTATATTGCGAAGTTTTATCCTTTTAAATGTTGATATATAAAACTTTTCTATTAGGATTATTTATTATGATCAAAAATTGTAAACATTTGAACGATAGAAAATACTACACATTGATGTCAGCTATTATTATACATTTTTTGAACTTTCTTATACACTGTAAGAAAGGTGCAATTATTTAACTAGTTATTGTGGATTTCTTTGATTATTATTGACATAAATTTTATGAAAATGTATAAGACTTCCCAACTAAATTAGCTTCTATGAAGAAATTTTTCATTAAAAGAAATATTATTAGTTAGACTATTAAATATAATTTTAGTGTAAATAATTGTAAAGATGAAAAGAGAAAATATAATTATGTTGAAAAAGGATGGAAAAGGCATAGAAAGGATTTTTAGTTTATCAATAAAGAGGAATAAGTTAAAAATGATACCTACAATATTTTATTGTAATAACTAATAATTTTGAAAGAGTATTATAAAATAATATTTTGATTTACCTTTTTTTTATTTTCAAGATTACAATTATCATCATTTTAGTATTCCAAACGTTATTATATAGAGATCGAAAAATTTATTTTGAACATAATAACGCTGTAAGTGAATTTGTATAATAGATAAAATATATAATAAATGTTTGATAACAAAGTTGTAATTAATAATATTTAGTTTTAATTATGATAGTCAAACAGGGGAAAAAATTGATAAAGGTTAGAATTGTTTATAACAATAAGAAAGAGTCGTGATAGAAAGCTCTGCTGAACCATCAAAAACCTTGAAATGATAAATATTTAACATTTTTTGGTAATATTGAACGAGCTAACGACAAATAAATAGTTAATATTAATAAATACTTTACAACAAAAATATATTCATATTGTCGTAACGTCTCGTATAAGGTTCAATTATAAGATAAATTAATAACAATCCATAAATGATATTTTGTAAATACAATTTCTGCCGAATGATAATAATTAATATGATTTAAACGAATTTATCTTTAAATGAAAATTTGTTCTGAAGTGATAATAGTTACAATCAAATTGTACATTTACTAAACATAATATAAAATCGAACATTTAACATATGATATTTTTGGTAGGTTTTAAAATAAATATTCATGTAAACACCATATTCTCTCTTTCTATACATATCATTTCTATAAGACACATTTGCTCTATGCATGCCAACAGCGCCAAGTAATATATGAACTAAATGGTGATATTTGAGGTATATTAACAATATAACTGAATGGGATTTCGTAATTAAAACATTTTATTTTTGGTTTTAATAAATTATATGAATATATAAAACAAGTGAAAAGTTCCATTTATTCTTATTATATAGTTTTATTAGTTCAGCTAAAAACAAGTAAATATAATCAAAAAAGAAATACCTTAAAATTCAATGAAAATTTGGTTAAGTAATGTCAAAGTATTAAAAAAACTCCAATTATAAAGTAGCATTTAAAACGATTTAAAATGTTAAATATCTGTAAAAAGTATCATTTAAAAGTATTTGAAGTATTGAATATCATTTGATAGCATTCAAAATCAAATCTTTGTGAATCGTTTTAAATGGTATTTTCTAATCAGGAAACTATTATTAAATAATAACACAAAATAAAAAATTATTAACAAAAAGAATAGTTATTTTTTAACTAAATTGTTATATATTTGTAAAATTAATTTATATTTTCCTCATTTTTAGCCACAAATGAAACATAGAATTAATTATTAAAAAGGGATTCTAATCAATCAGTCATGAAATATTATTAGATACATAGATTATAATCAAAGGCAGAAATTTAATCCTTGTTAAAAATGTAAGGGATGTTGAAGAACATTGGAAAATAATGAAAATTATCTTATCAAATCGCGTGTTATCAGATAAGCATTGGTCCATGTAACACCTTACACTACATCATTAAATGTTATTTGAAATTTTATAATTTATATCATATTAAATAGTAATGTTAAGATAATTTAATTAACAAATTTTATTTGTTCTATTTCAGATAAATGCGACATTGATGTTTAATATAATTGCGTTTACAACCAAAGTAAAAAGTGCAAACATATTGCTGCATTGATTTACTTTATTAAAAATGAAGAAAGTGCATCAAAAACAAATAATGAGCAACAGTGAGGGAAACACACAGTTTGCACGACAATTTGCCAAAAAAAAATATTCTAAAGAAGAATATTTCGAAAAAATGGCACCTCATAAACGTACAACTACATGAGTCTTAAGAAGTGTATATTTCTGAATTAATTGCAAATTTTTCATTGAAACAGATTTTAAAATCCAAAATAGAAAAAACAAATATTCATATAGTAAAAAATATTATGAATTCGTTACTGATGCAAGTGGAAATTAATTTAGAAAAAGAAGATTGTGCCGAATGCGTTAATAATATTTTAATTTTCGGTAAAGACCATTTAATTTATAAATGTGATTATGAACTGGATATGAATCTAAGAAATTTTTATGTTAAAAATATTATCTATATAAATTATTATTACTGTCTGAGAAAAACGTCGTTAATTTAAGCTGTAAAACTTTAGGACAATCTTCTTGTAATGAACGGTACAAATCTACGACTTCTTGCTAGTACAAATATGCACAGTATTAAAATGCGGTCAAAAAAACTATCGACAGTCTGGTATCAGATATTTTATACCCTAAAAAAATTAATTGTGCTTCTACCAGATATAGTTTAATACATGAATGTCATGCCAAAGAAAAATATGAACTACTTTATAATTGCATTGTAAAATGTGTTGGTGTAGTTGTTCGTAAATTTTAAACTTGACTTTGTGCGAGTCTTGATGATATTGTCATAGAAGATGGATGCATTTCGAAACTAGTAAAATTTTTTGCTAATACGTTTATAATTCACAATACAGCAACTCCGGGGCTTATTTCTTTTGATTATTTAAAGAAAAAAATTAAAATCAACACGTGTATATAATTCACTAAAAGTACAAAATATCCCCCTGAAGTACTTGACTTATCTATGAATTGAAGTTTTTCGTAGATGAAATGCATCACTGGCAATTAGACGCCAATGTAATCGAGCGGCACCTTATAAATGCTCGGTAATAAATTTTTCTGTTTCATAGATCTGGTGTTGATGCATATGTGAACAACTTCGGTAATTCGCAGTAAGTACTCCAAAGAGAAAGTTCTGCAAAGGGCCATATATCATTATTGAATATATTTGTCATTGAGAACTTCTTGGATACTTCCTAAGAAAATGCATAAATAAAAAACATATTGCTATATTAATTAATATTTTGATGTCAAATAACACAGTAGTATATTTTTTCAAAAACAAAAGTTAAAAATGGCTGACGTAGTAATAAATACGTTTTTTTTAAATAAGAACTGGAATAGTAAAAATTAGGGAAAAATCCTATTTTTTCTTATATGTATATATTGAGAAGTAAAAATTAAGTAGTAATTTTAAAATGTTTTTAGAATATTTGAAATTATATATTTGCAAATCTTTTTGAAATAAGCTTAGGAAACTTGTCACTATATTGTTACACTTATTCCGCATGTCAATTATGTTTGAAAAGTTTAATAAAAATTTGTGCGTAATTAAAAAAAAATAAATTTTATTTACACTAAAATAATCAGTTTTATCTTAAAATCCTAAGACTATTCTAACATTAATTAAACTCGAATGTTAATTATTTCTTTATTAAAAAATTATAACATTCCACTATGCAACTAAAAACATTTATTTTACCGTAAAATAAATTACATTTACTTGGCTTCCACTAATTTTATCATTGATTAAATGCTGTCTTTAAATTTCGTTTCTTTCATTTGTTCGAAATATTTGTCATCTAAATTTTATAATTTTAAACTGATAACTGCCATTGATTTAATCACTTTAAGTCAACTTCTCGAAATTTCCTGTAAAGTGTTAATAAATATAATAAACTAAACAAAACTATTCTTCAAAAATAACTTAATTACCTTGAAACTTCACTTATTAATATTATATATTTAAACTACATAAAAAATATTTTTAATTATAAGTTGATAAAATCATAAAAACGTTTAAAGATAAAATTATTGTTAATAATAAAATTTATTCTAATAAATTACAAAACTATATATAATTTCATGGTAGTCAGCAATTCAAAATTGTAATATAATACGCATATCGCGGATGTCGTGTTTAAGTATTCATTCTTCGACTGCTAAGCCATTTGAATCGTCATTATTGGTTTCTTTGCTACTTAGAGTTGATTTCTAACTATTTATCTTCTTTTTTACATATATGAAAATTCTATGTTGCTTGGTAATATTTCATTTTATTTCAATGTATTTTCATTATAATATTTATAATCGTGGAGAGTTAGAAGGTAAAATTAAAAATAATTTTTATATATCCATATCTCTTTCTAATTTATTAATCTTTCAATTTTTTAATATGATTACATTGTTAGAACAGTTCTATTTGAAATTGTTGCTTTTAAAATTATTCTTCTATTAAACTATTATGAACAAATCAACTTGACTCTAACAGTAATTATTTACTCGCCTGTTTTCCTCAACATTTATCATTATAATTCCAGATCCACGTGGTATTTTGATCCCACATGGTATCCTAACTTCATGGTATCATGAGTATCTTTTTTGATGCTTTTAATTCGAAGATTCTTATATACGAGAAAATTTTTATCGTACAATCGTTCAACATCCTGCCTTGAAAATTTTTTCCAAAAGAAAAAAACTTTTTTTATTAGGAAAATATAGAAAAAATAATTATTAATTTATCGAAAATATTTATCGGTCACATACCGATAGTCAGTTGGTTATTTATCGACAATTGGTCAATAAGCCTTAAAAGTTCATCGAATATCCAATAGATAACATCTCAATCAATTTCGTGATATGGCATGATATTCGACTTTACCCTTCGTTAAGTAATTTCATATTAGCTATTATTAATTACATAGGTACTTACAATTCTTTATTGTATTAATTATTTGCTCTTGTCTGAAGCAAAACAAGAAGAGCGGTTATACTTATCATTTAGGGTATGTCGAAATCGTACGAGTCTAAATCATGAAAATATTATATTTTAATTAAAAGAAAAAATGATTTTGAGAAAGTTTCTTTAAAAAATAAATAAGATATTATATAGAATTTATATTTATTTTTTCTCTTTATTTTTTTTTCAATATCATTACTTTCATTTATTCCTAAGCTTCATCTTGAATTAATTGCTTTCAAAAAAACGATTTGAATCGAACAATTTGTTTGCCTAAAATTTGTATTACATTTTTAGAGTTCATTTGATGCCAATTTTGCCAGGAGTTACATGAAATGTATTCACGTGACAATGGAAATCCTTTCGTTTGGAACAAGCAACGCCAGGACTCAACAAATATTATTAATTAATATATGATTTACTGATACGTAAATTGCAACACATGATTGATAAATAGTATATCCATAATCATATATATATAAAGAAATACTATTCAAAAAAAAGTACTATTTTGATAGAAAAACAACGTGTATCAAACTTGTTATTAGAAGAAGGAAGAAGAAAAGGATAATAAAAAAACAATATATAATCAGCGCTGTTGAATCTGTCGAAGTCTCTCAATCGATATATATCGAGTTTTTCAATGTAGTGAACAAAATTCAAATGGATTTCGTGGTTTAAAGAAACAAATCCTCATGAGGATTAACAGCTTTTTCATATCGGGCGTGGATTAGACAAGAATTGATAAATAATTTTGACGTTGCAAGAGGATCACTTTTCTAATCTATTATGAAGCGATGATGATATTAGTAAATTAAAAAATGAACAACCATTTGAATCAAAAGACGAAACAGATGCTGATCGACGTATATTCTAGGTAAATACTTACGTTGGATTTGATGCGAACTAAGAACACGCGTACGAATGAACAGTGGATAGAAGAAGAAACCGAAGCATTACGTTGAAGCTGTTAGATAATTCTCCAGTGATGTTTGTAAACAAGCTTATAAGTGGTTTGGATTCCTATTTTTCTCTTCAATACGTGAAAATACTTCAGAAGCTAACGAAATACGATACGACGATAATTTGCACAATCCGTCAACCTAACTTGTCTATTTACGAGATATTCGATCATATTTACTTGCTAACCGATGAATGTTACATATAGAAGGTAGTAATTAAAAATACAATCAACTATTTCTCTAATCTTGGTCTGCACTGTCTAAAATATCATAATCCTACGGACTATATGATAGAGATTATTAGCAACGAATATAGAAACTTCAAAGATCAATTTGTAGGTATACAGATAGAGGATAACAAAACGATCTGGGAGTAAATGCGCTCAGAGAAATTGTTGATAATCGAAAAGAAAAGCCTTCGACATTGAATATCATAATCCTGATGCAGATCTAAATTAGCAAAGTAATCGATTGTGTTTTTAGCTGCTTCCTCGTATATGCACCGTCCGTCGACTAGCAAGTAAATGTGATCGAATATCACGTATATAGCTGTCCTAATGTAAGCTGATAGATGTGCAGATTATCATTCTATCGCCTATTGTTAACTTCTATAGCATTTCTACACAGTGAAAAGAAAAATAGGGATGCAGATTGGTTATTCCCAGATATTTGCATTGATTATTGCAGATTGGTTATTATGCAGATTGGTATATCCAAAAACATCACCATAGAATTATCGACCAGTTTCGAAGCGGTGCTCAGTTTCTTCTTCTGTCCACCGTTCAGTTTATTGTGTAAGGAACTACTTACTTGATCCTTATCAAATTCTGATTCAGATTGTTACCTATTCACAAATTAGCTGATATTGTCATCGCTTTGTTCACTATAAATAAATTCGAAAGATATTCTTCTTGCAATATATAACTATCCTTATTTCCTTTATTATTCAGATAATTTATCTATCATTTTAGACTTCTTTTTTATACAAAAAACTATTTTATCTATTCGTATATCTATTGAACAGAATCTCCTATAACACGAACTTCAAATATCATTTCAGTTATTTTTACTTATACATCCATATGCAATATTCTCACTTCTTCGTTGTAAATAAATGCTTAAAGTTACATTAAAAAGAAAAAAAAAAACAAGAAAAGATATTACACGAAGCATAAAGTTATTATATAAATTTTGAATGGATCGAAAAAAATTAGAATTTTTCGTAGATTTAAATATTCATAACCAATGTTTATAATATATCTATAATATCTTATCGTTTCTTCGTTTAATTGCCATCTTTTTTTCTTAGCATATAAATATGTAAAAATAGATACTGAACAAAAAAAAAACAAGAAATTTAATTATAAAAACCTCTCAAAGAAAATAAAAAAAGATGGAGAGTTTATAATTATAAACAAATTGAAATAAATTCATTTATATATGTTCATCCATATCCATTATCTTCTTTTTCTCCTTCTATTTCTCTTTTTCTTCTTCTTTTCGTATTTATTTTTCTCTTTTTTCTATTTCTTTTTCTCTCTTCATTTCATCCCTTCTCCTCGCTTTCTTATTACTATTATTATTAGTCTTTACGGTTTCGTACCTTGTAGCCGTCGTCGTCGTCGACGTCGGCGTCGTCGGCGTCTTCGGCGTCGTCTTCGTTTTCGTAGTCATCAGGATCGTCTGGTCCCGGTCATCCTCAATCTCTGAGGCGCCGGCGTCTCTGACTGACTGAATAAATATACGTAAATTCAAGTCAAATAGTTAGTGAATCCGGCCCACGCCATCAAACTGCCTTCGGTGTTTATTTTACGAGTATGTGTGTTTATACATGTAAACACTATACTTGTATGACTCTGCTTTTACATGTGCAGAATAAACATGCACATATATACATATACGCATATGTATTTGTATGTGTGTGTATATATATATTTTTTTGTATATATCACAACATGTCATCCTAAATTTTGTGCTTTTGGACTTCAAATAAACCTGGCGCCGTCTCCGACCAACTTTTTTTACTTTCGGAGACTAAATCCTGTCTATATACATTATCCCCACCATTTCTCCATTATCACGATAATTATTAGTCTGGCATGGAAACAAATGCGAAATGTCTTCTTCGAATATATCGGTATTAATACTACTACTACCACCAACAAACTCGTTCCTAAATTTACGATTATTCGTATTTCTTTTCGTTTACAATCAAATAAATTGTCATTATCAAAGTAATTCTGTGTTACAGATAACAATAATACTATTTAATTTAATTGGATTTGATTTAATTAAAATTTAATTGTAAATTTGTTATAATAAATCAACTAGAGAAGAATACTTAAGAAGTCCAGAAAAACATATATATATATATATATGTTTATGTCCAGAAAAACATATATATATAATATATATATATATATATATATATATATATATATATATATATATATATATGTTTTTCTGGACTTTTTAAGTATTCTTCTCTCGCAGCCACTTTCTACAAAGAAGATAAAGATAAATCCCAACAATTTCAAGACGAAACAGATATTAAAATTTTCTTTACCAATTCCTATAATTCCTAAATATATTCAAAGATTTTCCATTCGAATTATACCAAATGTATTTTAATAACAGAGAAATATCGTTTCTTTTAATAATTTATAATGAATTCTGAATTCATATTCTCATAATGAATGAAATAAAATGAAATTATATTAAATGAATTCTATTACAAGATAATGACTTAGATTTTCAAAACTGAAGAAATAAAGAAATAAGTAACTTATACATGATTTTTAACGTGAGATAAATAAAGAAAGAAAAAATAAGATGAAAAAGAAGAATAAATAGTCTTGACTAAGACCATAATCATTGTTAGTAATTGAGACCCACCGTTGAAGGTAAAACATTAGTGGAAGATCGTTAATTAATAAATGATCTTAGAATTCGTAAAAAAATCGTAAAAGCTCGTTAAGTTTTCTTCTCGTTCTTCGAATTATGAACAATGGTAGTTAACCCGTCTTCTTGGAAGATTCTTTGACTCTACGATGTATGTATTTACACGTATCTACCCTTGATGAATTTTCGTTTTGACATCTTTCCTAGAAGGGACAAGGACAAGGTCCACTCTTAAATTTCCCACATCACAAATCTTGCTTATGTATATGTATATATATGTATATATGTATATATGTATATATGTATATATGTATATATGTATATATGTATATATGTATATATGTATATATGTATATATATATGTGTATATATATGTGTGTGTATGTACATGTATATGTTTGTATGTATATATAAATGCTTAAGCTGATGACGTCAATCGGCCAACATGACACAAACGTTTTCCACGAAAGGAGGATCCTTTCCTTCATCATTCCACTCTGTATTTTTCTTTTCTCTCTTTTTACTCTGAACAACCTGCAAGAATAAAAGTAGAAAAGCATAAATCATATAGGACAAATATAGATATAAATTTATCTATGTATTTGTTTAAATAATTAATTGTATTGAATTAATTGAACAATTGATAATATGTTGCAATTTTTATTATTTGACTTTTAAATAATTAACATAATTTGTATATTATAATTCCTGCAAATACGATAGAAAATATATAAATCATATTGAGCAAATATATAGATACTATCTATGTATGTGTTTAATTATATATATATAAATATATATAACTAAATATATATATATATAATTAGTATATATATATATATATATATATATATAATACTATAATACTATTATACATATATATATATTATATATATATATATATATATATATATATATATATATATATATAATAGTATAAGTATTGACAAATGCAATGGAAATATTTTAGAATAAAAAGTTTGACTTACACGAACGACTTTCATTAATATTGGCACACATTTTTCATCCAAGTTTTCATTATATAGCAATGTTATAATATGTAAGTTATACATCAACAACATATCTAATAATATACACATACCTATTTGATAAATATATTACGTAAATATTTCGTAACGTAATACAAAATAACTATAATAGGAATACTTGTTATCTATATGAAAAAATGTAACATAAGATAAAAGAATCTTCGTGTAAGTATATCTATATTAAAATGTAAATATCGTTCAATCGATGTAAATATGTACACATCTAGATTAATTTCTAATCAACAAAAAAAGATCTTTTACTGAATGATTTCTTATCATTCATATGAATTTATTTATAATAAATACAATCGAGTAGATACTTCATATAAAAATTTCAATAGATTAATCATTCTATAAAAATTATAAAACGATATTTATCCTTCCGATAAAATACGACCCGTTGATTATGAAACTGATCTAAGTAAAAAGAATTATAAACAAAATTAATTTATTCCGTAATCTGTAGATATACAAATATATTGCTGTACGAATTACGCAATAAATACATTATTTTTTGTTCTTTTTTCTTTAATTTGTAACTTAGATCGTACTTAATATTATATTTAATGTAATTATATTGAAATATAATATATTATAGCATAATATATACATTTTATATTATATTATATTATTTTATATTATTTTATATTATAATCATATTGTTTTAAAATCCAATAAAGTAAGTAGTTTATATTGAAATAAATATACGAAAGATAGTTCGATATGAAAAATTAGTGGTCCCACGGGGTCGATTATGAATGTGATGCAAATGACTCCGCATGCCCGATATTTATCCACTTATAGTCGTCAATGGTACAAATGTAGGATTATATCGATCGGATCGTTGGGAATGCCTATGACGTCAAAAGATATATATCGTTTGTTCCTTCTTTGACCCGCTTCCTTGACCTAACAAAGACAGAGACAGTGTCGAAGAAATAAAAAAAGAACAAGCAGGCACGCATCTCTAGTGGTACCGAAGACGAAAAAGATGAAGAAGAAGAAGATAAAGAGGAAGAAAACGATGAAGATGAAGAAGAAGAAAACAAAGATTAAAATGAAGAAGGAGAAAAAGAAATAGAAATAGAAAAAGAAATTTCCTCTTACAATCAGCTCGTGTCAATTTGCGTTGGGGCCAAAAGTAAAGAGGGAAAAGGAGGATGATGGTACTCGTTCTAAGAATCCTTCGTTGTTCGTATAAGTTTGCTGACGTCATTAAGAAGATACGTAATAGCGCAGTCGAGCATACCAACCGGGCGTTGAAATTCTTCGTAGGGATGGTCCTCTAGCTCCTACGTGACCAGTGTCACGGATACATAGTTCCTTGCTCACGACACATCCCCTTTTCCCTTCTTCTCTTTCTCTCTCTCTCTCTCTCTCTCTCTCTCTCTCTCTCTCTCTCTCTCTCTCTTCCACCGACCCCCACACACCCACCTTCGGAAAAGAACAAGATTTAGATTGGTATCTCTTTTTAGTCCCTTTCTCATCGATCATTCGCGCCATGTTCGAGAAGTATTTTTTACTTTTTACTTATTGGTTCGAAATCCATATAGATCATTAATGAGATAAGGATTTTAAAATGAAAATATCTTTTTGTTCATTTTCTATTTCTTTTGAGTTTCATTTTCGTATGAGATGTAACGGTCGATAGATTGTTAATATAAAATGAAAATGATTTTTTTTTATTGAAAATTTATTTTTTCCCCTTAAGTTTAATTTTATATGAAATCGATCGATAAATCGTTAACAAGATAAGAATGATTTTTTAACGAAAATGTATTTCTTGTTTCGAGTTCATCTTTATATAGATCAAACAATAGATCATTAACAAGGTGAAAATGACATTTTAATGAAAACTTTTTTCTTATTTTACGTTGATTTTTATACGAATCGATCGATAGATCATCACAGAGGTGACGACGATCATCTAAATAAAAAATACTTACATATTATTCCATATTAATTTTTAATTCGTATCAATCGATCGATTGAAAGATATCATCAGTAAGATGACATCAGTTTTCGAGAAAATCTATATATTCTTTTCTGTCCATTTTAATTCCATATCGATCAAACTAGATCATTCTTGGAATGATGATAATAAAAAATGATAATAACTATTTCAAATAAGATAGCAAGTGAGTACGTATTTCCCCGTTAATTTTTGTACGACCCATCGATCAAAATATATCATCATCATGATGACGCTAACTTCGAATTAGAAAAAAAAAAAAAGAAAAACAAAAAAATATATATCTACGTATGTACGTTGTTTATCAATCGAGTTTTGCATCGAGATCGATCGAAATACATATATCATACCTAATCGAATGCAGGATCGAGAGATAAATAAAAATAATGATTAATTTCGAAACAAAACATATGCGTTCTCGGTTATGGTCGATAGTTTATAGATGAACTCATCGTTAAAACAATTGTACTTCGTTGAAACGATAAAAATTCCAAAACGATCAATATACGGTGGCATCGTTCGCGTGTCTATCCGTATGAACCCGGCTTGATTAGCTTCTTGGAAAACGCGTAGCGTAATTTAGCAAGACGAACCGGAACATCACGTGCTAGCTGACCGAGTTGTACACGCGCCGATAGACCCAACCAAAGACGAGGGTGTGATAACATCATTATATTAATTAGATATTAATATAGATAGCTAATATTTCAATTAATCGAATCGAATCAGATCATTTTACATTCTACTCCATTTCTTTTAAAAAAAAATCGATGAATTTTGACTATTTCTAAAAAAGAATTTAATAAATCGTTTACATAATTTATTTATATTAATTTCTTTAGTATTAATTAAATAAAGGAATATCTGAATTTATAGTAAAACAAATCTGTCAAAAAAGAAATGTAGAATGTGTCAAGAAAATTAATATTACATTATTATTAGAATATCTATTAGTAATACTATTAATATGGTATAATAAAATGCTAAATAAAATGTTATATAAAATATCAAATAAAGAGAGGGACATAAAGTATCTATTAGAGAGAGAATATAAATTTAGTAATTTAGTAAATATGTGTGTGTGTGTGTGTGTGTGTGTGTGTGTGTGTACATATATATGTATATATATATACACACACACATACACACATACACATACACATACACATACAGACACATTATATTATTATTAGTATTAATATTTCCAATAAATTAATAAATTATTAAATTACTAAATACTAATACTACTATAGTAAAATATTGGAAATTCCGAAATTACTATTTAGCTATTTTAATATAATTATTAACATAAACTTGTATACATTATATAGTTATATTTATTCTATATAATAATAATTCATACAATTTTATTTAAATATTATTAATCCTGAAAATATAACATAACGTATAAATTATTTCTCCTAAATAATATAAAAATAAAAAAAAAACAAAAATAATAATAATAATAATAATAATAATAATAATAATAATAATAATAATAATAATAATAATAATAATAATAATAATAATTAATATCTTATAATTGTATCTTAAACAAAACTAAAAATAATTCATATACAATTATAAATCCAATATATTACCTATATTTATTCCTTAATAAAAATCATAATATCAAAAAGATCGAAGTAACCGGAAGACGAAGGATCAATCGATTGCACGTCTTTTTCCTATTTTTTCTTTTTCTTTTTTCTTTTTTTTTGAGAGGGTTCCTTCTTGAAAGAGAACACGTTTCGACGAGGAATATTTATAAAATCGAAAAGGAGTTCTCTCTCTCTCTCTCTCCCTCCGTTTCTGTTTCTGTCTCTATCTCTATTTCTCACAGTGGGTGGTAGCAATGGTGATGGCGGCGGCGGCGCGTCTTTGAATGTTTTGTCGTGAGCTCGCGGTGTAACGACGATACCACCTCCGTGCCAATAAACCTGTCGGCGGATCGTTTTGGATTCTCGAGAGACGGTCGCTCTCTGACGCGGCGAACTCTCTCTCTCTCTCTCTCTCTCTCTCTCACTCACTTTCGCGAGACGCGAGACATGCTAACAGATACATAGGTTTTCCATAAGAGAATCATATTTTCTCGGGTGGCGCCTAAACGTTGGCGGGGCAGCTGTTCGCCGGAATCGACCCCAAGAAACGGTAAACGCTTCAATTTCTTCTTCTTCTTCTTTTTATTATTATTATTATTATTATTATTGTTATTATTATTATTGTTATTATTATTATTATTATTATTATTATTATTATTATTATTATAATTATTATTATTATTATTATTATTATTATTATTATTATTATTATTATTATTATTAGTATTATCATTATCATTATTATTATCATTATCATTATCATTATCATTATCATTATCATTATCATTATCATTATCATTATCATTATCATTATGATCATCATCATGATCATCATTTCTCTTTTTTTTTCTTTTCCATCTTATTCTTTTCATCTGTCTTTTTATCTTCGCAGACTCTCTCTCTCTCTTTTTCTTTCTCAATCACCTCTTGATCGTACTCAGACGAGAGATACATGTAGATATTAATATAAAAAAATGTAAGAAATTTGTATCTCTTTCTATATTTGTAATTTCTTTCTTTTCTTTTTTTTTATAATAATTAACACTAGAACTACCAAACTCATCTAAATGACGTGATTTCAGATCTCTTTTTTTACCATTATGAAGATTATAATTATATAGAGAATAATATTAAAATGTTACACGAAAGTTGTTTTTCATTACCTAATTATAACATTAAATAGATCTAATTATAAATTAATCTTTTTTACATCCTTTTTTTTGACTTAGAACACTTTTATAATCACCAATTCATATAAGGTATATCTTAATATATCGAAAATAATTGTTGGTAGTTCTATAATTCTATTAACTCTATGTATCCGTTCTTGATAACACATTTATACAATTTGATTCAATATCGTGTATTTGTAAATAACAATTTTACTTATCGATTCGATCATATATATACATACAATAGAAACAATATTTTACTGTGACTCGTTTATCTACGAAATAAGAGTAACACCGCAAATCATTCGCGAATCAGACACATGCGGTTGGACCATCGTTTCTCTCGCGTGATGCCTGATTCACTTAGCTTCCTATATTTAGAATCGTGCAGGCCGACGACGATTCTTTTAAACCGTAAACAATGTCACATCAATGTCACAGCTCTACGAGCGTAAGCACAATTGTAGAAAACATTTCTCTTTCTTTTTTTTTTGTCTTTTTCTCTTCAATCTTTGATAATTCCTTGATCACGATTTTGTATGATCGATCAATTAAAAAAAAAATGGATCGTCGTAAAAATAATCAAAAGATTATCAAACTTTCTTTTAAAATTCTTCGAAATAATGAAATCATAATTTTTTGATATATTTATATGTATTACATGACATTTTTTGCATGCATGATCTTTGATGATCGATCATCAAATGATCGAAAAATTATTGAATTCTCTTTTTGAACTTTTGCGGAATAATGAAATCGTTGTTATTAAACATATTCTTTTCATATAAATATTACACGCATGATATTCGATAATTGATCAATATAGAAGAAAAATTGATAAAAACGATCGAAAATTCGTCTAATATTTCTATAAAAATTCTTCGAAATAGTGAAATCATATTTTTTATACATTCTAATCATGTCAGTGAAATTACTGACAAGCCACGTCGATCGTGTTGTATACAAACGATAGCCGTTTATTTCATCTGGGAAAATGAAATACGAGAGACAGGAAGTCCTTACGCAAGTGTGAAATACATGGAAGTAAATATATACGAAGCGATAATCTCTAACGTAGGGAGAAAAGAAAGAAAATATATAATAGATAAGAAGTTAGTTACTAATGCTCATGGCGAGCCACGCGAGAGGCACGTGCACGTTGCTCGTTGAAGAAAGAGTGTCTTTCTTCTTTGAAACAGATTCTTCATTACTTTTTTCTTTAGCTACTTTAAGCTTTGAATAGTTTTTTATAAATAATGATAAAAACTGCGGCATACATATATATATATATAGGCATATTTTTTCAATGATAAATAAAATCGATAAAATTCAATTAAAATATCGATAGGATTAGATAAATATATAATCTAGTCATCTTATTTTATAATTATTTTTTAATATTTTAATTATTTTTATTGCCTTTTTGATATTCTAAATAAATTCCAAAAGAAATTTTTTCCAAAGAATAGAAGTTAAAATAATTAGATTAAAATATAAATTAATCATAATTCTATTGAAAATTTCTTAAATGTTAAAATTATCTCTATAACTTCACATAATTAATAAAAAAAAAGAAAGAAAAAAAATATCTCGTCATATAAATACACGTATAATAAATCGTAAATCTACATATAATAAATATACTTTGAGAGAGATAGCATGAATTTTTAGATGATATTATAAATGAATTGATCTTTCTCGCAACTCGCAGGCTAATTTTATATTGTCCGTATATATAAAACAGCATATCTAAGTACTTATTTATAATTTACAACAAAGAAAAGAAAGAGTAAGAAAAAGAAAAAAGAAATAAATAAAAGTTAGCATAAAATGATCTCAAATAGAATTAGATATCTAATTAATTTTATTTTTTTTAAATATACTTAGAAACATTTGGCCTAGCTAGGAAGACTTTTTGGCCGTCTGTATAGATCAAAAATGAGAGTTGTTCCACGACAATTCCAAAAATAAAAGAAGAAAGGGAGGAGAGAACAGTATTTCTCTCTGTGAGGACGATCGCTTTGAAGGATCGCCAAAATATTCGACAATATCATTTGTCAAACGTATTAAACGGCAAATAAGCCTAGATGCGTTCGAGAGAAGAAACTCGAATAATCTTTGATATTGTAGTATCTGTATGTAGTATATTCACCCGTCAAGGATGACGTCATAACTCAACAAAGCTGTTGTGTCTGTATGTGTGTATATGTGTAAGAACATACGTGTATGTGCACATCCTTGTGTTACACAATTAGATTCTTGAATTTTATATTAAATTAGAATTTTATAGCAGATGGAATGCACAACACAGGTATTATTTTATAAAACATATTTTGTACAAAATTAAATCGTTTAAATCCTTGCATGGTGCATCAAGGACGTGGTATCTCATTTAATAGAAATAGAGAGAGAGAAAGAGAGAGAGAGAGAGACAGAAGAAAAAGAGAGAGAGAGAGAAGAAAGAGAGAGAGATAGAGAGAGAGAGAGAAGAAAGAGAGAGAGAGAGAGAGAGAGAGAAGAAAGAGAGAGAGAGAGAAGAAAGAGAGAGAGAGAGATACAGAAAACTCTTCGCTCGTTTAATATATTTTAATATTACGTTTTATAGATAATATTTTCAAAAAATTAATATAATCTATCTATATTTTACATTGGAACGTATAACTAAAATAAATTTCATTTAGATTGGACAAAAATAATAAGAATTTATTGAAAAAAAAGCATACAGAGATTTGGACTTTTATATTAATAATCTTTGGTATCTATACGCGCGTGAGAGATATGTATATTTACTTACTACTACTCGGCTTCGTCTCAAAGCCGAGCTAACCGAGAAAAGAGACCCCTATTTTATTCTTATTTATGGGAGCTAACCGTCGCCAATGACACTGTTGCGCGAAAAACATGTTTCTTACGAAATGAGTTAGATGTACACAACGGTGTCATTGCTCGATAAATGCGGGAAAGAATGCGACATATATAGATATATATATATATATATATATATATATATATATATATATATATACATAATGTTAAAACTAGAGCTAGAACAATTCGGCTTTATTAATTATTTTTAGATAATTCTTAATAGTTTGTTGCCTTTATATATAAGATATTGAAAATAATAATTGAATTTTTGTAACAGAATTTTTTTAATGAAAATTACAGAACAATTTTATATAATTTTGTTAAATTATATATCTACATTTATTATAAACATTATAACTGTAAAATTTATAGATATTGTATTATACGAATTATAAGTAAATACATAATTTATAACTTGGAAAAAAACGTTTCATTAAAAAGACTTTTTTGTTAATTTGTAAAAAATTTGTAAAAAATTTGTAAGAAATTTGATAAACTTCGTATATAAGAAAGAACTGTGTATTAATGTCGATAAAATAAAATCAAACTTACAAAATAGATATCTATACATGTAAGAATTCGTGCATAACAAATTTTAAAATTGTATAAAAGTGATAAAAAAAGGAACTGATAAAATAAACTACTGACTTTAATTTGTAACGTTCGAAATTTTCATAATCATAATACTAACTGATAAAATAAAATGACTATTCTGACTGATAAAATAAAATGAACAATCGAAATAAATAAATATATCGACTAATATTGCATCAGTCTGAATGTTCATTTCCTATGATCTTAGAAAATTACGTATAAGTAAATCAGTACATGAACAGATCAAGATAAATATACATAAGTACTGTTAAATATTGTTGTTATCATTCTTTCTTATATTATGTAAACATTTGTTTTCTTTCTTTTCTCTGTTTTTTACTTTCTTTAAATTCTATTATATTTAATGATCGCATCAATTGATTTTATTTTTGTTTATTAGCGAAATAAGGCAAAGTTCACTGTTTCTTATACAGTATGTCGCGCTTTAGACATTATAGTTAAAATTTGTATAGATACTTTGTTCCTTAAGTTATCCTTTAAGATGAATCTTATCATGAAATGTTTTCTATGAGATAAATATTTCTTAGAGATATACTAATACTATTGTTAAACACTTATCTATATAACGTATAAGAACAATAGAATAAAATATGTGTATTGTGTGTATGAAAAGATATATGAAAGTGTAAGTGTAATAAATATATGTATGTGTAATAAGATATATGTACATATACAATATAATGTCATTGCTCGACTTATAGTGTAGTAGTTGGAGTTTCAATCGGAGACAGAGTTTGTACCCTCGATGACTGAAAACATGATGATTCTCTCTCTTTCTCTCTCTCTCTCTCTTTCTTTCTTTCTTTCTTTCTTTCTTTCTTTCTTTCTTTCTTTCTTTCTTTCTTTCTTTCTTTCTTTCTTTCTTTCTTTCTTTCTTTCTTTCTTTCTTTTGGACTGCGTAGAATAAGAAAAGCAAAGAAAGAAGGAAAGAGAGAGGAGAGAGAGAGAGTACGATAAACCCATGCTGTGCGTAACTCTCCTCTCCCGGAGGAGAGAAAGACAGAAATGACGCAATTTAAAGATGAGAGTCATAAGCTTCCTCTCGGTCTTCTTCCTTTACCTCCCTTGTTCCCTCGTTCCCCCAAACTAGCCCTACCTCTCTCTCCTCACCCCATTCCCCCAATGGTTTCCCTTTTTCGTTTTACTTTGAAATCGACTCCCTCTATTATATTCCACTCCACACTCTCCGCCTCATTCTATTTCAAGATAAGAAATACCTACTACGTCAGGACACATCACCGAATCGGGAGAGAGCTTACCATCAACTATTCGTTTTCGAATTCGAAAAGTCTCAAAAGATTCGAATTGATTCTTTTAAAGCGCTTTTTCTTTTCTCTTTCTTTTTTTCTGTTTTTTCTTTTTCTTCTCCTTTTTTCTTTTTCTTTTTTATACTTCTTCGTATAACTCCTTGTCAAATTTTGGATTTTATCCCTTTTCGTATTTACGAGTTTCAGAAAGATATGAAATATCGCGAGGATATAGGCTATACTGCTTAGAAAAATATCATTTCGAACTCGCGTTTGATCACACGTTTGTTTTTTTTTTGTTTTAGGTATTCAATTTCTTTCACGAAAAGAAAAATATAATTTTACAAATTATTTGTTGGATCAATTTTTATGATCGCAACTAATATTTACATGTTATACATAATTGTGATAGGTTTCAAAAACATATCATTTCTATCCCACGTTTGTCACACGTCTTTTTATTTTATCTTATTTATTTATTTATTTATTTCAGGAAAAAACAAATGATTTTATCAATTATTTAAAGTATCAATATTTATGATCGAATTAATATATCGGATCTAGGCATTTAGGTTTTAAAAATTGTATCATTTTTTTATGATAATAAAAAATAAGAAATAAGACGCATTATGTGGTACAATATTGCTCCATCAATAGATCGATGGAAGTATATTAGAATCTATCGATAATTTTCTAGTTGCATCGAATCACATTCTCTATGAACGATGTAAAGTTCGAACACCTGTCAGATCAAATACGATACACGTTACAAGAGACCAAACCACCGACATTGATACACCGAGTCGTGATCTCTTATTACTCTTACAACATTTACTTATCTTATCTTAAGTAAAATGCGCATTTACACGAATATTCAAAAGATATCACGATTATCGATTATCGTTGGTTTTATTATAAAAGAATGATTAGAACGAATATACAAAATGTTTTATTAAATATTAAATATCTTTAATCATATTGTTCATATGATAATTATTTTAATGATTAAATGGAAAAAAAATGTTTCTAATTCACAAAAATGACGTACACGTAAATTGGATACGCCCACTCTAATATAACACTAAACAGCTAGAAAAATACATTTATAATACTTTGATGAATCTTGTCAATTATGTTAGTTAATGCATTATCAGTATAAAATTCTAATCAAAACAAATAACAATTTCATGATCCGAATATCATTGATATTATTTATTTTAAAATAATAAAATAATTCTAATAATTAAATATAAAAAAAGAAAAATTTTATTTTAATCGCAAAAATCACGTGCATGTAAATTAAATATGCCCATGCTAATATCATACTGATCAACAAGAAAAACACATTTATAATATTTTGGTAAATCTTGTTAATTATGTTGGTCAATACTTTATTTGTATAAAATCTTAATCAAAACAAAGTGACAAATACTTCACCCGTTTATTTTAAAACAATATAATGATTCTAATAATTAAATATAGAAAGAAAAACAAACAAAAAGAGAATAAAAAAAAAAAGGAAAAAAAGAAAAATTTCTTCTAATCGCAAAAATCACGTGCACGTAAATTATAGATATGCCCACGCTGATACGACACTAAACAGCTAGAAAAACACGTTAATAATACATTGATGCATCTTGTTAACATCATTAATACAAGAAATCGATGATAAGAGAGCTCAAAACATACTCTCGATGCACGGTAGTTCGTTCCCGCAGGCGCGCGCGTGCTCAAGGAAACGCCACTCAAAGCGTCGCATCGTTGCTTAACGCTGATTGGTCAATACATAAGCGGGCCCCCATCGTGCCTCCGCGCATCGACTCGCCCATTCGTTTATCTGCCGATAATATGGCGGTCTCTAATCGACCGACACCTTGTTAACCTATCGCGTTCCAGAATGATGACGATAACGATGATGACAAGCATCTAAATACTAACCAGAAAAATATTTTGCTTGTCCAACGTTTGACATATCCTTCTCTGTCTCTGTCTCTCTCTCTCTCTCTCTCTATCTCTTTATCTCTTTATCTCTCTATCTTTCTATCTCTCTATCTCTCTATGTCTCTTTTTCTGTCTCATACAAATATTCTTTTATTTAATATTCTATTTTTTCTCTTTTTTCTTCTTCCAAATAAAGATACCTTTTTCATTTTCTAGTTTCCCACGATATTGTTTTTTTTTGTTTTTGTTTCTTTTTTGTTTCTAGCGTCTCCATGAATTACTATATTATTCTCTTCGTTGAAATTTTAAAGTTTTATTATTATAATGATTTCTTGAATTTTTATTGTACTCCAAAAAATAAATAAAGATAAGGAAAGATAATTCATTTAACGAATTCACTTTATCATTTTTCATCGTAGTTATTTCTAATAAATGTTATTGACTGTTATAGATATTGTTCTAGGTACTAACTTATATAGTTATACGAATCTTAAATTGAGTGTGTAATCAAAACTATATTAAAATATCATGAATTTCTTAAAAATATAATTTTGATTAATATATATATATATATATATATATATATATATATTAATTGTGTGTGTGTATATATATATAAAATTTGTATATGTGAACGTGTTTACAAAGTTGTTAATTCAAAAAATTTGCAAGTACCTATGCAATATCGTACAATATATAAACCATATATATATGTACATGACTAATAATAATATATACATGTATATATATATATATATATAAACTAAGGAATGTCTGTGTGTGTGTACATATATACTAATGTGAGGAATTTCTTTACTAGAGGTCAAAAATTAATTAGGATACCTACTTATGACCAGGTCGAATTAGGAAGACGATACTCTTAAATCTTGAGGATAATCTAACAAAACTTGAGTTTGCGTCATGCATGAACTTGATGGTAGCTGATGCAATCTAGCTACGACTTAATACAGTGTCCTCCTATTCTAAAACCGTACTAATCGAATTCTCCTCGATTCGATTAGAGAACACTATGTTTGCTACCACAATGAAAATAAATACGGATACATATGTATAACATATATATATATATATATATATATGCATTCCAGAAAAATATATTATATAAATTACAAAAATATATCAAGAGAAATACATGATGTTGATAAACATAAAAATTTATATTAAATTTTTTATATTAAATTCTTTTCTTTTCTTTTTGATACATTTTGAAATATAAAATAATAATTATAAAATAATCATGCAAACGTGAATGAACCCTTTCAATTCTTGAACATATTGATGCACGAAATTACGTCACAACCACAAACGCGTTCGAGATAATTCACGGATTGCTTCTAATATACCGTTGAGAATGAAATCAGAGTCCGATACGCAAAAGAACGCGTCGCAAGCCGATGTTATGATATGTGGAAACGAATATGATGCAATATAATCCGTTGTACAACAGCGTCTGACGTATCTATGTAATTTGATCATTCTATTTATGTGTGCGTCCGTGTGTCATATAAGTGTGTACCGGGTTTCCCGTCAAATTACAAATTATTCGTCAACCTATGTAAAAAAATTCACGTATACATAAGTCACGAACTTACGAATAAGTCACGATTTTTATCTAACTGGAATGTTTCATATTTTGTATATTTTATATATGAAATTAATTTATCGTATCATTTAAATAATATTTGTTTTTTCTTTCTTTTTTTTTTACAATATATAAGTAGTATGTCATAATATAGGGAAAAAATGTTTTTCGTAAAAATATTTAATAAGATTCAAGATGAAGAATAATATTCTAGATCCCTCCGTTTAGGATTCTTCTTAACAAAAAGAATCTAAAATATTATTCTATATACTGATAATGGATCCACATGCAATAAAATTATAATATATATATTTATAAAGAAATAAGATTAATTTGTTTTTATTCAAAATATTAAGCTTTATAAAACTTAATAATAATAACAATAACAATAATATAAACTTAATTTAATTAGAAAATCATAAATAATCGAATTAATGAAAAACAACAATTCATCTAAATATTTCGAAAATTATTTGAATGCTTTTTTGAAAACGATTATTTAACATAATATTCAAATCATACGTAGAAATATGCACGCGCGATGCATACACGTATGTATATACATCCACCAATAAAAGAAAACAAAACAAAATAAAACAAAAAGGAAAGAGAAAAAGAAAAAGAAAAAAGATGCGTAGAAACGCGACACGCACCTTCCCCTCCGTTTCTCTTCACAACTCTTCCGACCGATCGCAATGATCATCTTTCCTCTGTCCCCCACCCTTTCCACTCATCGTCATTCCCCACCATCACCACGTGGCACAAGTCACTAGTTCGAACAACGGCGCAACCTATATAAACCTTCGGTGCCTTGGAAGCGTCCTCACTCTTTAACACGAGAGAACAGTCTATGTATAAATTTCGAACAGAGTCGTGAGTTTATAGAGAGAGAAAAAGAGAAAGAGATAAGAACAGAGAGACAGAGATAGAAAGAAAGAGAGAGAGAGAGAGAAAACAGCGTACGTAATACGAAATTCAACACGCGATACAAGTTCATAGAAATTCGTTTCTGGGGAAGTTTTTGGGGAGTTTTCTGCGCTACAGAAGAGAGAGAGAGAGAGAGAGAGAGAGAGAAGGAGAGATAAAAAGATAGAAAAAGAGAGAAAGATTATATCAACAGAACTCACTTTGGATTCATTCAATCAATATTTATATATTGATATATATATCTATATCCATATCCCTTTTTTTGTGTGTTTGTGTTTGTTTCTTTTTCTTTCTATTCTATTCAAAGATTTAGTTTTTTCTAAAAACAAAAAATTCGAAGATCTCTATCTTATATATCATTTTTTTTCTTATTTCCTTCACTCCTATCTATACCTATACTTTGAACTCCAAATTATTATTAAAGTTTTATTTCCCTTATACGATATCCTTTGATTATACTTTACGTGTACAAAAGAAGAGATCGTCGATAAAACGTGCTTAAGGATCGCGTTTTCCCGCCAACGAACAAACGGTTTCCTTGTTTCGACGGGGAACAAGACAGGACATTGAAAGAAGAGAGAGAGAGAAAGAGAAAGAGAGATTCGTGGTCGTCTAATTGAGGATCGCGAAGTTACAAGGATTAAAAGTTTTGGAATTTAAAAGGATTTGTTTAAAATTGTTTTGTATTCGAAGAGGAGTAAGAGAAAATGGAACGCAAAGTCGTTATTGTCATCGTTACGCTCATCACCACGATCATGTGGTACTCTACGGAAAGTGACAGCGCTGTGGTTAGATCCTCCCAAGTAAGTACGATTTTTTTCTTTTTCCCTAATTTAGAAATTTTTTCAAATTTGTTTAGTTTATTTATTTTTCTCATTTCGCTTTTTCGTTTTCATTTCCGTTTTTATTTTTTATTCATTCATTTATTTATTATATCTTTTTCTTTTTTTAATCAGTCGTTAGTACAATCAAAATTTTCGATTTAAAATTATGATCATTTTTTCTTTTTTTTACACGAATTCCAGTACTTCTCTCAAATGTATTTTATTCATATTTGAATTAAATGTATTGTAATATATTCGTTGTACATAAGGACATTTAAAGATATTTCGTTAGTACGATCAAGTTTTTCGGTTTAAAATTAGAATCACTTTTTTGCACGTATTCGAATCTTTTTTTCAACTGTATTTTATTTCTACTTGGATAAGAATTTCGTTGATACGATCAAGATCTTCGGTTTTGGAATTAGAATCACTTTTTTACGCAAATTCGAATTTGTCTCAATTGAATTTTATTCATCCTTGTTTTGAATATACTCTTTTTCTCTCTCTCTCTCTCTCTCATTGTATATATGTATGTATGTTGTATATAAGAATTTATATAGCCGATTTATACAGGCATTTCGTTGATACGATCGAAATTTTCGTTTTAAAATTACAATTACTTTTTTTATGCGAATTCAAATTTTTATTTCATCTTCATTTTATTAATACTTTGCTCAAATATAGAATATTTGTATTGTATATAGAAATGTATATACTTCGATCTATATAAGAGCATATTGTTTTATTATTAAATTTATACATATTACGCTATTTTTTACATATACGTATGTTAATTTGTAGAAGAACATATATATTTGATCTATTGATTATATATACATTTCATATTATTAACAGAGGAGTATATACAGATAACAAATTTAAAATAATGCATATAATCTATATAATAAATATTTATACCTGTTTTTAAAATCCATATAAAATATAAAATTGTCGATCGAATGAATTTCGTGGTATATCGTAATTTTATGAAAGAACATTCACTTAATTTCTGTTTATATACACATAATTCTAATGAATATATTTGTTTAAGGAATTAAACAAAAATGTTATTACTTATTTTTTATCACAAAATTTTCGCATATATCTCTCCATATAAGTTTCTATGAATTAGAGTTTCGTAAAATGTTTGATAAAAAAGAATATTAAAATTTGTTTATACATATATATATATGATACACATATATGGATGCATCCATACTGTAAATACATAGATACATACATATATATACTTGTACACACATCACATACATATATGTACATATGGATATATAAAACGCCTTCAGAGGCAAGCATACGCATCTCTTTTTCAAGATTCGAGGTCGATGGCATTGACCCCGAACTGCGTCGTTAGGTTTTGACGCAATAAACGCCGAAAGATAATCGGACGGTATGAACGCGATTTTGCCAATTCGCTCTTTGATTTATGTACGTATGTATTTCTCTGTGCGGCGCATTATTATGTATATGTATAGATATTAATAAGTAATATATAGAACTTTGTGCGTGTATATACATTTCCTTCGTTCATTCCGGTGATCCGATTTAATATTTTTTCATTTTATATATACATATATATATATGTATATTTTTTCTTTTATAAATTTTTTATTATCATCTTTTTGTTTATTTTTTATTTTTTTCTTATTAATTACGTTCCACTCGAGCACGCAGTTGTAAAATAGGTCTACACATCATCGTAATATAAATTAATGGGCTTGTTAAATCATCGATTTTAATCCGTTTAACACGCGCTTGATCTAAATTGACTTCTTAAATTCTTTCACCATATATCTATGTATTTTTACGTCGGTTGTTTTTTTGTTTGTTTCTCATCTCTGCGACATCCAAACAAACGATTATATTTGCGATTTTTTATATGGAGATTATTAATTTTTGCTTTTTTTTTCCTTTTTTCCTTTTTTTTTTAATATCATCTATGTTGGTATATTAATGCAGAAACGTTTTTTATTTATTTATTTAATTTAATGTTATATATATATTTTTTTTTTCTTCTTCTTCATTCAATATAGGAATTCTCCGAAGCAATGGAAGAAATGCTACGGAGCACGGTAATTAACAAGGTCAGAGATTTACGCTCGACTGATCTTGAAGAACGAAACGGGACACGACATATTTGTCAAGGCAACCCTTGTGGATGGGCGATCTATACTAAGTTCACGCGACGCTTCGAATATTTCATGAGAAACACGTAAGTTAACCTTCTTCTTCTTGTATTTATCATATTTATTTATTATAGTTTTATATATTGAAAAATTTTCAATAAGTATTTATTACAGTAATATTACATTTGTTTATTATCGCTATATTATTATTAGTTTATTATTAAAGGATGAATGTTTTTAAAAATAAATACATTAAGATTGATAACATAAATATATCGAATTGGTAGATTGTTGGAAAAAAAAATTATTTAGAATCAAAGTTAAAAAAAAAAAATAAAAAAAGAAAAAATTGTTTAATTATTTCATCTTCAATTAAATATGTTAAATCAAAATATAAATAAAATTGATTTCGATTGGAACGATATATATGTCTAATATTAATTAATGATATGATTTGCGGATTTATATATAAGAATCAAAAGTTCCGTTGATCTTAAAAATTATTTTTTTTCATGGCTTTTTAGGCTAATACTTTGTTTATTGTGTTTTCAAATTGTATAACTACAAACCTAACTAAAAGTATAAAAAGTCCGTTGAATAAAAAGGATAATTGATTTTTTGAATCATCTTGTACTTTTAGTTCATTCTGTATATATATATATATATATATATATATATATATATATACAATATATGAAATTGGTTTGTATGGGTTATTAAGAAAAAAAAGATTGCTAATAGAAGTAAAATTAAATATTATCAGAGCATTTCGTTTTCAAGTGCACATGCACACTATATATATATATTCATACGTTATCGACATATTATAAATCCGAAATCTGACTTACTTCCCGACAGTAATAACTTAGATGAAACGATGCCGACAAGGAAACAACCGACTAATTTAAACAGTACTTAAACCGAACAGGGGCAATGATCCCCAACATTTCGTAGTAGTGGAAGTAGTATATATTCTATTGAACTCGTTTTGTAGGAATCGTAATATGATTTTAGTACCACGTTATTAAACCCATAAAATGTTGAAATCTAAACAGTTTCGATTTTATTTATAGAACGAGCAAGATGGCCAGTGTTCATTATTCTCCTATTTTCATCCTTTAATGTAATAACAAATACTGTAGAAATTTTATAATAAAATCTATTCGATAGATCGGCTATACAAGATTTCTAATTAATTTTTATTACGATAGCGTTTTTAGAAAAATTTAGGAATTACTTTTTTATAGACTTGATTCAAAGAAAAAAAGATTTCTATTCTCTATTTGCATGTTCATTAAATTTAAAATTGATTTTTAGAAAATCATTAACATATATATATATATATATATATATATATATATATATATATCTATTTAGGTATATCAATTATTATAGAGAATAATTCTTTAATTTTGTTTTGATTTTTCTTAATTAAAATATAATTGATAATATTAAGAGAGTATTGAAGTCAAATATCGATCTATTTTTCTCATTTGTTTTTCTTAGATGCGAGTGCCCAGATTATTCATACAAGTGCGTACATACGGAAGATGATTTATCCGTAAGTGCATACGTATATCGGTGTCGTCAAAACACGACGTCGAATGATACCGAGGCACCCACAGAAGACACGAATTAGAAGACTTTTATCCCTTTCTTTCTTTTTTTATTTTTGTCCTTTTTTTTCTTTTTCTCTTTATTTTTTTTTTTTTTTTTTTTTTAATCAAAGACGTCAATAACACAAAAAACATTCAATAAATTTAACGATTAATATTCCATTATAAAAGAAAGCCTTATCCTTTGAACTTTTTTTTTGTATCAATTTATTTTCACGGGACGGTCCAGACGATTTAAATGAGAAAACGTAAAGAAAAGAAAAAAAAGAAAAGAAAGGTAAAAATATATATATTTGTGACACATTGTCTTCCTTTATCCTCAATAATTTTTCTGCCATTTATCATATTTCAATACAATAATATAATAATTATATATATAAATATAAATATATATATATAATATAATTATTCTCTGGTCAAATATGACCATCTTCTAAAAGTTAAAGTAGAAAAGAATTAATTTTATATTTTTCGCATAATTTATTATTTGAAATATGTATCATTTCGATGCGATATGCAACGACATCAACAGAAGAAAACATTTCTTTCCAATTCCTAAATTGAATTCAATTGTAAAGTCACTTAAGACCGTCCTTCGTTAGTCGGTTTTCAGCGCATCCGATATATGCGCACACACATATACACACACACACGTGTATATATATATATATATATATGTGTGTGTGTGTGTGTATGTATATAATTAAGTTTACAATTTAGAAATATAGTTTTAAAACAGTTTGCTCGTAATAATTTACAATCGATTAATTCTTTCTAAGTGGTATATATAAAAATAATTATTAAAATATTTTTATTAAAAAGAGAAGAAGAAAGAGAAAAAGAGAGAGAGAGAGCGAGACCAAGTTAAGTAGAACACGTGATTTTGGTATGACGCATTGTTGATTATTACATGCAAATTAATTATATTAAAATAATATATATATATATATATATATATATATATATGCAAAAAATTAATATTTTTTTCATCGATTATATTTATAATCGGAATTAAAATTGTTATTGAAATATTTAATATTCCAGAAAATTAATAATATCAAAATTAAGGAAACATTATATTTAAAAATATAAGCAATATTATGATAATGCGTTACAAAAAATGTTATACATGTAGTTTAATAATTACATAAGTTATGAATACCTGTACATACACAAGTAGTGCAGGTGTCACAACGTTTTCAACAATGTGTCAACATATCTAATCATATCAACAGAATTAAAAATATCGTATAAGTAACAAGATTAACTTTTTGATGTATTTACAATTTTCTTTTTTCTTTTCATTCTTTTTCTTTTTTTTTGTTTTACAATAAGGTCCCACGCGAATCCTTTCCAAAGTTATTAATAATGTTGTACTTAATGGAAATGGGATCGTGGTTGAAAAAATAGCTATAGTAATTTGTGTGGTAGTATTACGAAAAATATTGAATAATTTTTTGTCGTCTCCATCTTATCGACTATTCGAGAGAGAGAGAAAAGCAAAAACTCTTTGTAAAATAATGCGAGCAATTAATGTTTAAGTATATCGTAAGGGAGTAATAGTTAAGTATAAAGATTTAAACATTTGAAATAATTAAGAGAGATAAATCTATGTGAAGAAGAAAAAACAAAAAATCATTAGCCTCATATAAATTATATATCAATAAATTATATAACAACAACAAAAGAAAGAAAGAAAGCCAAAACAAAAATGAAGTCAACGTCGTTCGAAAATTATGATCTCCGTTATTTCGTGAAATCGATTATATATGTATATATATAACTATTTACACGCAAATTGCTAATAATAATAATAAATAATAATTAAGTAAAAATGTTGTTAAAAAGGTGTAAGAGAAAGCAAAACAGAAAAAAAAGAAAAGAAAACATCTTTTATGTTTAATTATTACATCGAAATATTCAGAAAAGAAAATGGTAATCACTTTTTGACAGAGGCTCTAATTAAACGTATTCGTAATGCAGTATTTCAAATAACTTTTATGTGTAATATACAAAGATAACAAAACAAAACAAAACAAAAAATAAGTTAAAAGATAAAAGTACAAAACCGATTGTATTGTACAATTATTATATAATTAATATTATCGACCTCCACCTTAACGAGCCCTACCTCGCTACCTTCCTTCCTCGCCCTTTATTAACCCCGAAAATAATACAATTTTTAATAAAACGAGTAAGTTTATTCATAAAATTGGTTTATTCTTTATTCTTTTCCTATTTTCTTTTTCTGCCAATTTCATTATATATTAACTGCATGAATGTTTATATTTTATCGAAAACAATGTTTTTTGAATTAAAGAAATTACCTTTTAAGATCAGAAAAATCATGATTAATGATAATAATAAAAAAAAAGAAATCAGGAATAAAATATACGAAGAGATTTTTTCATATATGGATTATTGTAAAATGGATTTACAAAGTATAATATAAACAGTTATCTAATAGAATGTTATTCACTGATAAATATATAACTATTATATTAATAAAATTAAATTACTTACCTTTCCCATTTTTTAAATGTAAAGTTTTAAAAACTAGGTACTTTCATTGCTCTACTAAAACAAGTTTGATAAAAACTGAGGTCACAATAGAAGTCATTTTAAGAAAAATCACATAAGTGCGATTTTTTATCGCGTAAATAACACCAATAAAGCATATGAGTTTCGATTTAGCAAAATCTGGAGAGCGTATTATTATTATTATTATTATTATTATTATTATTATTATTATTATTATTATTATTATTATTATTATTATTATTATTATTATTATTATTATTATTATTATTATTATTATTATTATTTTTATTATAATTATTATTATTGTTATTATTATTATTATTATTATTATTATTATTATTATTATTATTATTATTATTATTATTATTATTATTATTATTATTATTATTATTATTATTATTATTATTATTATTATTATTATTATTATTATTATTATTATTATTATTATTATTATTATTATTATTATTATTATTATTATTATTATTATTATTATTATTATTATTATTATTATTATTATTATTATTATTATTATTATTATTATTATTATTATTATTATTATTATTATTATTATTATTATTATTATTATTATTATTATTATTATTATTATTATTATTATTATTATTATTATTATTATTATTATTATTATTATTATTATTATTATTATTATTATTATTATTATTATTATTATTATTATTATTATTATTATTATTATTATTATTATTATTATTATTATTATTATTATTATTATTATTATTATTATTATTATTATTATTATTATTATTATTATTATTATTATTATTATTATTATTATTATTATTATTATTATTATTATTATTATTATTATTATTATTATTATTATTATTATTATTATTATTATTATTATTATTATTATTATTATTATTATTATTATTATTATTATTATTATTATTATTATTATTATTATTATTATTATTATTATTATTATTATTATTATTATTATTATTATTATTATTATTATTATTATTATTATTATTATTATTATTATTATTATTATTATTATTATTATTATTATTATTATTATTATTATTATTATTATTATTATTATTATTATTATTATTATTATTATTATTATTATTATTATTATTATTATTATTATTATTATTATTATTATTATTATTATTATTATTATTATTATTATTATTATTATTATTATTATTATTATTATTATTATTATTATTATTATTATTATTATTATTATTATTATTATTATTATTATTATTATTATTATTATTATTATTATTATTATTATTATTATTATTATTATTATTATTATTATTATTATTATTATTATTATTATTATTATTATTATTATTATTATTATTATTATTATTATTATTATTATTATTATTATTATTATTATTATTATTATTATTATTATTATTATTATTATTATTATTATTATTATTATTATTATTATTATTATTATTATTATTATTATTATTATTATTATTATTATTATTATTATTATTATTATTATTATTATTATTATTATTATTATTATTATTATTATTATTATTATTATTATTATTATTATTATTATTATTATTATTATTATTATTATTATTATTATTATTATTATTATTATTATTATTATTATTATTATTATTATTATTATTATTATTATTATTATTATTATTATTATTATTATTATTATTATTATTATTATTATTATTATTATTATTATTATTATTATTATTATTATTATTATTATTATTATTATTATTATTATTATTATTATTATTATTATTATTATTATTATTATTATTATTATTATTATTATTATTATTATTATTATTATTATTATTATTATTATTATTATTATTATTATTATTATTATTATTATTATTATTATTATTATTATTATTATTATTATTATTATTATTATTATTATTATTATTATTATTATTATTATTATTATTATTATTATTATTATTATTATTATTATTATTATTATTATTATTATTATTATTATTATTATTATTATTATTATTATTATTATTATTATTATTATTATTATTATTATTATTATTATTATTATTATTATTATTATTATTATTATTATTATTATTATTATTATTATTATTATTATTATTATTATTATTATTATTATTATTATTATTATTATTATTATTATTATTATTATTATTATTATTATTATTATTATTATTATTATTATTATTATTATTATTATTATTATTATTATTATTATTATTATTATTATTATTATTATTATTATTATTATTATCATTATTACTATCATTATTATTATTATTATTATTATTATTATTATTATTATTATTATTATTATTATTATTATTATTATTATTATTATTATTATTATTATTATTATTATTATTATTATTATTATTATTTTATTATTATTATTATTATTATAATTATTTTATTATTATAATAATAATAATAATAATAAATATTATGTATCACTATTGAAACACTATTAGTAAAGGATTATTAATTCATATAATCAGGTTGTGAACGAAGCACACTATACAATAGAATTTTTAATATTAATGATTTATTATTAATATTAATAATGATTTGTGCAAAATATATCAACATTAAATTATTATCTTTAGTAAAATTGCCTGTACATTTAATTTTCATACATGGAGTAAATGTATCTTTTTTCTAAATTGGCGATATTTTTTTTTTAATATTATAAAATACATTATATCTAAACTCACAAATAATTCAAGCATCGGAAGACCTCTCTCTCTCTCTCTCTCTCTCTCTCTCTCTCTCTCTCTCTCTCTCTCTCTCTCTCTCTCTCTCTCTCGCTCTCTCTCTCTCGTTCTCTCTCTCTCGTTCTCTCTCGCTCTCTTCCCGCCCTTCTGCCCCCTTCTCTCTCTCTCTCTCATTGTTTTTCTCCATTCTCCATTCATCCTTTATTATTTTCACTTTCAGTTTGTAAACATCTTATTCGATTACTTTAATTGTATGATTATTAACAGTGTAATGAGTTTTTCTTATATATATATATATATATATATATATATATATATATATATATATATATATATAATACAACCTAGAAGAGTCTCAATGTAAAGAATACATATACAACTGAATATATAACAGTGCATCTCAAAACGATCATATTTTTGTTTGTATTTGTTTCGTTTCTTTTTTAAAAAATTGTTATCAACATACATTGTATCAAAAAGAAAAAATACAGTAATATATGTATACATACATACACACACACGCGCACGCACACATACATACAGAATGAGAATGATTACTAATCAGTAAAGTCATGATGAAAAAGTATATTAATTTTCGTATATTTATTTCTTTTTTCCTTTTGATCATGTATCATGTAACATATCTGTACCTATACATATATGTGTATATATATATGCGTATGTATATATACACACAGATATATGTATATAAAGAATAAATACTTTGTGTTATCCGTAAAATGCATAAACACATAAAAACTTTAAAACGAATAACAAAACGAAGGGAAGAAAAAAAGAAATAATAATAATAATAATAATAATAATAATAATAATAATAATAATAATAATAATAATAAAAATTAAGTTAATGCAAGATATGCTTTCTTTTTTAGTAAGATAATAAGATTTACACGTAACATATGTTAAAAAAATAACATTTTACGGAAGCATATAAAAACACGATCATACGTTCCTCTTACTTCTCCTCTTCATCTCATACACGACGAACACATTCGCGTACGTGCATTATATTAAATATACGATCGTGGTGGTAAGATTAGAAGAAAAAATGAAATGTAAGCAATCTTTTCTTGTGTTACATGTGATTCGTGTGCAAAAAACTCGAGTTCATTGCTTATATCAATACAGTGTATATCTGATTTTTATTTCTGATGTGTTACATGTATTTCTTTTTTGTTCTTTTTCTTTCCTTTTTTCTCTTATATTTGGTTGTTTGTTTTCATAATACATGAATATTCTTATTAATCTTCATATTTTCTTTTTGTTCTTATACTTCTGAAAGTTCTTATATAATAAGATCAGGTAAATCATAAGGCCCAGAGATCCATGTCTCCTCTTTTTACATATACATACTTTTTATATATACATATGCGAGACGCACACATACACACATACATAATAAGCACATGCATACACACTAAATGATTTTGAATAAGTGTCAACAATTTCATTGATGTGTGTGTATTTTCTATAATGATCAAACTCAAAATTAAAATTAATTGAAAAGATTTGTGTGTGGTTTCTTTTTTAATTAATAAACGTTTAATATAACACTAGTGCGAAATCATTTGACTTTGGAATCACTCAGTATATATACATGCGTTAAGTGCAGTATCTTTTTAAAAATCACACATAAATCTTAAAATATTGCATATGACAAATAAAGCACTCCTTCAACTTCATTCCTCTATTTTATTCGTAAATTTATCGTTGAGAATTAAAGAAGATTCACTCTCCTGCAACGATGCATTCATTGCACTTTTATGAAACTCTTCTCGCATTCAAATACAATGTAACGTTTTGTGTGAAAATTTATAGAATAGTGCTTGGACGTATTATACAAAAATACAACGGTATTTAATCGCGTCTGAAATATCCGTGCATATACACATATGTACAAATATGTACATACATGGTACAGTTAGGCAAATTAAGATCAATCTGTGTGTCTTAGGAAACAAAAAAAAATTGATAAGGAAAAAAGAGAAGGAAAATAAGTTGTTGGACATATTAAAGAGAATATTTATAAGGCCTTTAGACATATAAAATATAACGAAGGATATTTACTTATGTTGTTAATACGTTTCTTTAGATGAATTTCAAAGAATTTAATTATTCGTAAATTTTTTTTCTACGAAAAATTTTATGCTTCTATGAAGAACATTATGAAAAATCAAAACATTATATACATACAATGATATATAAAATGAATACAAAATTATTATTTAATTTGATTGATCAAAATTCATTTAAACATAATGCTTTCACAATACATTTGGAAAGAAATGTACGAAAATTGAAATCATTAGAATATTTTAAAGAGTCTTATTAAATTATCTTTTAGAATTTTGTTTATACATAATTTATGAATTAAGTTGTCAACTCTTTCATACGTTTCGATATAGAATATACACACTGAAGATTATTTTGTCATTCGAGGTTGCTTTCGTTAATAATAAAATATTATTAGAATATTATTTTGAAATAAATGATATACACGGATGATGACAATGTGTGATATTTCTAATTACATATAACATGTATAGAAAAAAAGAAAAAAAGAAAAGAAAAAAAAAAGAAGACATAAATCTATCACAAATGTTAAAGCTGGTAAATTATAATACCTGGAATAAAGTCAATAATCAGTTAAATACATCCTTCGTTATAATTTCATACAATAATCGAAGAAAAGTTCCCATAACTGATATTGAATATCGTTTTCATAGTGAAAATAAAAATATTTGGCTGGATACATAAACGCAAGGCCAAAGATATTTCGAGATCCATATACAATACACAGAATTAAATGTATCGATTCACTTAATCATTCGATAATGGAACAGAATGTACATTGATATCAAATTAATATGAATTAATATGAAATGTTGTCTAATTTAGTTGTGTTAAAATAACAGATAATCGCAAAAGAAACGGAAAAATAATGAAATTACACACATGATTCTGTAAGAACGTCCGATTGTAAACGTTCAACGCGATACCGATTATACTGTCGATATGGTGATCGCGTTTGATCATTGTCCGTAATAACACGTGTTCTATGAGGGATCAAGTTCTCATATCGCCCCATTAACCAATCTTGACACAATCGATGTTGAACATCTGCGACATTTTTAGATGCCCACGATGAAAGCCAATGATGAAATTTCGAATTTAAATGTTTTGTCACTGCTGGATGACACTGTATAAATAAAATTTATATATTCATTAATTTATAGTTAATAAATACATAGTATACTATCCGACATATTATTATAATTGTAATCGATGAAACATTAATAGTATCTCTAAACATTTGTTTATATTTTATGTACATACCTCTCTAGCACGACTAAAAGAATTTTGTTTATAAAGGAAAGCCTCTTTACTAGCAACATAAAGCATCTGATAACTATTTGGATTAAAACGACATTGTGTTTCATCAGCAGCAATAATTTCAGATGTGTCACCAGTATCTGTCAACCTTAAGCCTGATGGCCTTTTTAAAAGTGCACTGACACTATCCAATGCTTTATCTTTATTGGATACACTAAAATAAAAGAATAAAAAATATTTAATATAATAAATATTTTTAATTAAAAAATAAATAAAATCTTAATAGAAAAAAAAAGAGAGGTAATAGAATAATATACTTACTCCGAAGCTTTTTCTGGATGATTAGTATTAGGCATAGATGCCCTCATTAATTTTGCAGCTCTCTTACGCCATTGCCTGACATTACGATACAAAAATACTGGTTTCCGTCCTGCCAAGATTCTGCTTAAAGAATTCCAACTATGTCCATCCATCTACAACAATTATTTTATATTACTATCTTTCAATAAGTAGTAATTAGACAAAAATAAAAATATATTTATAATTTTAGAACTAACAGATAAGTCTTTATATTCTCCTATAATATAAAAGGAACACATAATAACTATCAAGTTCCTGCAAAAATATATAAAACTTTTAATAATACTCAAAATAGGATTTAAAATAAATTTTCATAAATATGTGTATTGATCTGATTACTTATTAATGTTTAAAAAATTTAAATAATAGTGAATTCCTATAATTTACTATGTACTATGTATTATAAACAGACATATATAAATATAAATATAAGTTATAACAAATATTTATAAAATAATATTTGCAAGAATATTAATTTGTGAAGGAACCACAAATCTCCCTTTTCTATTTTAATAATTTTACTCGAATCAAGTTGAATAATTAAGCAAAGAAATAACTCGCATTTCATACATTCAAAAGTGAAATATATAGTTAACATGGTTTTCTATATACTTGTCATTACTTCTTTTCCTTTTTATGTAGATATAAAATTTGTTCTTAGTCAAATACTCATATCTAATAATAATGTGTCTATATGCATACTTGTAATAATCTTAATGTTAATATTATATGCATTATTACAAAGTGAAGCAGTTACATAATACTATATTAAATTAGACACACACATGTATTTATTTAGTTTAATTACAAGGAATGTAGAATAGCTGTTTAACAAAAATTTAAAGAATATGTTCGTATAATGAGTACCAAAAATATACTTGTTTTTACGTGATTTTCATATTTAGAGAAAATATGAATTTAGCAAATTGTTTATAAAAAACAATTTTTGAAATTTATATATTCTATACAACATGTGTATTTATATAAGTATTCCTAAACATTCTTTTTGTCAATACCACCATCGATAGAAATATATTATGAACTTTTGTATCTGATTAATGCATTCGATATATGATTTAAAAATATTAATATTAAAATCAATATACTATCATAAAAGGAAATAATAATAACTTAAGTAACATGTAACCAATCGCTCACTGATGAAAGATAGACAAATGCATAATAAAAAGTATATGCAGTAGAATTATTAAACTGCTTATACTAAATTAATCAAAACAAAAATGTGAATGCATAAAATAAATTTATAGTATAGGAATAAGCAGTTGTTTTTTAAGGAAAATTAAACTTTAAATCACATTTAAAAGAAAACATTCCCAAACAGTTAACTGACTGACATATATGTATGCATAGCATTGTATCCTTACAATGCAAAATATAACAAAAAGGAAAACATTAATGTAATTTTGGCATAAATATTGAAAATTTGCCAATTAAGTTTCTTTTTTACTGTTTTAAAATTTAAATATGTTAGAAAAGAGATATATTACTCTCAACACATATAATTCCATCTGCATGAAATAGACAATGAATTAAAGCTGTATATGAAAACATTTTAAATAAAATCGGATGAGAAGAAAAAACATAAGACTTAAAATTCACAATCATATCATATATAAAACATGTATCTATATATGCATAGACAATAAGAAATTTAGGTAATATACTAAAGAATCTTCAGAGTATAGTATAAGCACAAAGCTCATACAAAAAGAGTTCGGAGTATCAACGTAACAAATTTAGTGGTACAAAATGATGTTAGACAATAATGTTTAAAAGCACTGTTCATGTATTTCAATATCTCTCTTCTATACAATATTGTTTCATCTATCATTATATGCATATTCATTTCATATACAGGTTACAGTTATAAAATATATATACATATATATGCCTTATATGTATGTATATATATATTTGCCTTATACGAATTATATATATATATATTTTTTTTTGTATATAGAATTTAAAATTCACTGCAGTTGTATGAAAACATAGATATGAACTTACAACGATCACATAAACTTTTGTCTGTATACGTTTTACATGAGAATTTCAATGAAATTATATTACAAATGTTACAGTGGTATTATATGCACTGTCTGTGAGAATAATTACATATGCGAAATTATGGATTTGTGCTATTGAATCTACTAAAATATTATTAAATCACTAAGAAAATAGAAAATATTAATGTTTTCATCTTTTAATAACGTTTATGTTAAATTCGTAATTTAACACACACACACATATATATATATGTATATATATATATATCTCGCTCTTAAAATTTTCTGATGTAATATCATGTAAGAATGAATGTTTACATTTTGTTCACGTAGAGGACAATGCTACTAATATTTTTTTTGACCGTTTACTCCTTTTCCAGATGAAGTTCTTTTTCTATATGGCAGCATAAACAAAAAGTTTCACATCGATTTGTTATTAGATTTTACTATTTTTACCAAGTATATATATAGTCTTGAAGAAAGTCCTATTGTAAACTCCAATGTTACACCAATTCTTGATATTTTACTAAATAAATACTGAAATATAACATCTACTCGAAAGTAATTTTAACATATGTACATACTTCAAAGATGAGCGGAAGAGTTCTTACCATAAATTTAAAACCTTTAGATTAAAACCTTTCAGATTAAAAATGCAGGAATGGAGTAAGGTCAAAATCCAAACGAGAGAATAACAAATGATTATCACTGGAATTAATTCATGTTCGAAGTCGAATGAAGAACGATAACTAAATTAACTACATAAGAAAGTGAAGCCTTTGGTAAATCATTAGATAATGATGTGATATGTATGCATTGTTTTGCAGCTTTTTTGTCATAATTAATATTGTAGATCCAGTAAGCATGTAAGCAACTTTCTGATTGCATGTTACAACACATATGTGATCTGTGCTGTACTAATTACATATTACTATGTACACAGCAAAAAATATCATATACACACCTATTCAGCAAAGGCGCAATGATTAAATTTATACACACTTGATTCATGCCACACAATTGTATGTTTATTTATTTAAAGCTTATGCCCAAATTAGTATATGCACACATACTCATTCCATATACAGACAGACTTTGATCACCCGATTTCCCTTTCAATAATTTCGTTAAATTTGATTTACATCGCGACTACATCTGATGGAACGAGCATGCGCAAGTTTATTTTATAACTTTTGCCAATATATAAACATGTCACTGATGAAAATTTCATCAAAATGATCTAAATTTTATTAATTACTTATTTAAATATTATTTTTCTATCACTTTATAACACATTTACGAATTATATCAATTTTCTATGTGAAGAAAATATATTAGCAACGAACTTTTTTTAGTACTAAATTTATTATCGTGTTTATATCGTTTTTAAGTACTAAATTTATTATATAATTGTAACAAAAAATTTAATCTAAAGCAAATGGCATATAACATACACATGCATGGCATAATACAATGTGAAAATGATATATTTGAAACTCAATATTCATGTATCTGTTTCCAAAGGCTTCACTATATATATGACTGATCGTGATAGTGAAAATATGGTTTACAAATTAGAGATGCATTATCAAATGACCTAAGCTGCGTATCAAAAACATATATACAAATTCATGTGATCAAATATTTACATTCTTTAGAGCACAAAGTAGTATTTATATTTTCTAATATTATCTTATATAATATATATATGCAGTGTCATAAGAAGAAAATAAAAGAAATTTTAAGAATTGACTGTACCAAATGTTATATGAGTATATATATATATATATATATATATATATATATATACGCACGCACACACACACACACGCATACGTATGTATATATGTATGTGTCTATATATCACTATATTTTACACTCATTATGGCACTGCTCAGATGATGTTAATTCGTATGCTATGCATACACCCTAATTACGCAAACGCGTTATTTAATTATTGAATACTGCTACTTTAACCCATAGTTAATCAACCTTCTAACCGTATTCATTTCTAAATGAATGTGAAGGGCAATATCAACGATGAGTGACGACCGAACGATGACAGTATACGATGATACATGATACATAATTATATACACGAGACTTTTTCCCTATTCATTTCGTTGAGCCAATTTTGATATTATTTTGGACAATTTCACTAAATATCATGTGTCAAACATGACAATACATACCATGACTGTACAACAATGTCCACAGGCAATGTTGAAGTCTATCATATAATTTTTTTTCCTTCAAAATAGTAAATTTAACGAATATTCTACCTTCTTTACAGATTAATTATAAGTACTATTATGCAGCTATCACAATTATAATTATGAAGTGATAATAAAGGAAGCTTAAGAAAGCTTATAAATTAATTATAACGTTATATAAATGGTTTTACTTTTTCTTTTCTTTTTTTTTTTTTTCTTTTTTTCTTTTTTTAATATATTTTACACATGCTGCAACAGACAATGCATGAATATTGCTTTTAAACGTTAAATAAAATTATGGAAAATATTAATTGTAAAATAATTATATTTTTTTTTTAAATAAAATTTCTTTATGAACAGTAAATAACTCTTTCTATACTATAACATTGTAACAAAAAAAAAAAGAAAGAAAAAAAAAGAAAAAAAAAAAGAAAATAAAAAATTAAAAAAAAACAAAAAACAAAAAAAGAAATATATTAGTATGTACTGCTGACTTTTTAAAAATATTTCAATGTGAAAAAAGAACACATTATTTCGTTTTTATGATACTTTCCATTAAAATAAAGTTTACCGTTAATTTTATATCAATTTTATGCTTTTAATATTTAAATAAAAAAGAAAAAAGAGGGGACTTTCTCTACTTCACAGCATTTTACATTGTTTGCAGCACCACATTGCAATCCATGGTAAAAAACCGTATTTATCTAAAAGTCTTTGAGCATTATGAAAATAAATGTATGTATAAGCTTTGCTTTTCTTTGATTTAAAAACTTTTTAGTACGTCATATATGTATACGTATATGATATACGTATTATATATAGAGATTTCGCGATATCAGACCCTACGATTTATAAAACCCTGGTACTATACAGATAATTTACATAAAATAAGAAAATTCTAAATAACCATCCATAGTATTAATATCTTTATAGTGATGACATAATATAAGTTATGTCAGTTGAAATTTTCTTAAAAGCATTTCCCACTTTGTGGGAAATCAACAGTAACTGCTTCAAGGCAAATTCCCGAGAAGATGTCTAATTATTATTATTATTATTATTATTATTATTATTATTATTATTATTATTATTATTCTTATTATTATTATTATTATTATTATTATTATTATTATTATTATTATTATTATATTTTTATTTTTATTATTAATATTAATATTATTATTATTATTATTATTATTATTAATAATATTATTATTATTATTATTATTATTATTATTATTATTATTATTACTATTATTATTATTATTACTCTTGGGTTAGTAATTAACTTTTAATTTGCCTTTTAAACTCTAACATAAAAAGAAAAAGAAAATATTAATTTCTTAAAATAGATTTGTTGTGTTTGGGGCACTGTTTTTAAACTGACCGATAACGGTACAACTCCGATCACAGACATCAAAATACAAGTGAATGTAAACTTCAACGTTGGCAATGATTATGAAAAGGGATGTGGATCCTATACCTTCTTGCTAATGTCAGTGTTCTTGCGCTTTCTGCCCCGAACCCCCCTTGCTGCCTGGTCACTACTCACAGGATGATTGGTCGTTGGCTCATTGTCTACCACAGCAGAAGTGTCTTTCGGGCTAGTTTGACCAGGCGGAGCAGAGAACCTCTCCACATATGTTGACCATTTCTCAGATACCATAACTCCTTCTCTTTCTCTTTCTCTACAACCACTGTCCATTGCTTCATCACCCTCTGTATCCAACAGTTCCATTGTCATTTTACAATCCTTTTTATACTGTAATAAAAAACAACTATTTTATAATAAATATTTTATAAATAGATGATAATAAGATAATATAATTGTTATATAGCTACTTGAGATCAGTATACAAAAATTCAGATATAATAATAAATTTACACTTTGCATGTAAGTAAAATTGTAAAAATAAATATTATTAACAATTAATTTATAAATGAAATGAAATATTATTGATCATAAAAGTATTCATAATTTTTGCAATAAAATTAGCTGTATTGATTAATTTTATTCCTGTAAAAAAATTTTAATTTTAAATAATACCTTGTAATAATATACAAATCATATATACGAAATGACAAAGGGTAATATAGGAAAAATACCTGAAAATATTCATAAGTTTATAATTAATTATATAATTTATATAAAAAAAATCTATATATATATAATTTGTTTAAAAAAAAAAAAAACCTTTTTTTTATAGTATAAACAAATATTGATAAAACTTTAATTTAAAGAAAATATACTTTTGTAATAATATAATTCGCATGTATCACAAAATGTCTACTTACTATATATATTTTGAAACAATTTTCATCAGCCATTGCTTTTTCTGCCTTACGTTGATATGAAAGCTCTGCACCAAGCCTCATATAAGCTGTAACACATAATCCACCAGCTCCACTACTTTCTTTTGGCTGACGTTGTTCTCTTTGAAATAGCTCCATACATTGCTGGCATATAGGATCAGACACTAAATGCTGCAACTATAGAAATTACATTATATATTATTTTAACATTAAATATATTGTAGAGATAAAAATGCTGTTATATACAAAAAAAGATGCAAACATTTATTGCATAAATACTCCGCAGGAGATAACAAAAATGTAGGATCACTCATAAAAAAAATAATAAATAGTAGTTTCCTAAGGGTATACATACTTGTCTCACAGCATATGTCACAACTTTGTCCAAAGTAAAGGCAATATATGCATGTATACCAAACATTTCACGCAAGGTATCTTCATACGCTGTACTCTCCATATTTCCATCCAAAACATTTTTCACCATATCCAAAAAGGCAGGATAGTAATCCTCAATTTCTATTTCATCTATGTTAAATAAAAAACACATATTTTTATAATGTCATAAAATAAAAATAATTAAAAATTTATTTCGAATAGGACAGAATTATTTACTTACTTTTTGGTTTTAACCTGAGAGCCACAGCAGTACTCTCCTTACGTTGCTGTTTGTATCTAGACTCTTCTTCTGCAAGGGCTACCGCTCTCTCATACATCTTAGTTAATCTTTCACAGAGGATGTGATGTAACCTCAAAAAGAGGTACCAATTATTACTGCCCATGAAAAGAGTATATGCCTCTTCAGGATCATTTGACAGGGCATGCATAGGTATTTTGATATCAGGTTCGACTTTAACTGAAGTGGAAGACAGGACTGGGGAAAGTGGGGCCTTACTCCTATTTGCTTGAAGACCGCCATGTGGCGATGTAGACATGGTTACAGATTGAGAATTACTACATGCTGCCACACCCACATCCTCTTTGTCATCTAAAAAAATTAATAGAATATTCAATTTATACAAAAAATATATATAAATATTAAACTATGTATATATAAATAACATAATGAAGAAATTATATAATATATATATAATTTATATATATATATATATATATATATACACATATATATTATACAAGATAAGAAATAAGTATATATATAAATATTATTTATTCCTTTTTAAAATACATATATTTAAAAGTATATCTACCATCTTCATCTCTCTCATCATCGCTAAGCTCTTGGCGTGGGTGAAAAAAGAGATCTGGTATAAAATGCTTAAGTAAAAGCTTTATACGCTGTTTATCTTCTTTATGAATAGCAGTTTGTCGTTTTACATGATGTATCAATAAATTTGCTGCATCATCTAAGACAGATTTGTCTTTATAAGGTAACACCAAATGTGGACCACTATTTCCTTGATTATCACCGCTTCCATCGTCTACCTGTTCATGTCTCTATAAAAAAATTGTAATAGCAAATTCAATATCCATAAAATATAAGATAATATCAAATATATAGAATCAGTAGTAACCTTATAATATATTATTTACAAAATAATACAACAAAATAATTATATGATATACTAACCTCATCATATAAAGTTTCAATTTCATTGAATAGACTTTTGGATCTTAAAGCTTTCACATCATTTTGTTTAAAATTAATACCTTGGTGATCTAAAGATTTCAAATAGTACTTCTCATTTTGTTCTCTCCAAATTTTATTAAAACCTTTCTGAGCTTCTCGCCATTCCTCTTCTTTACTCTTCAAGCGTCGTAAAACGACTGGAACTGCAACTACAGGATTTTTTTTAAGACCTTCTATAATATCAGCAGCTTTATCTCCGTATATCCTTTTTAATGCTCGTTGATGTATTGTGGGAGAACAACCTCCAAGACAATCATCGAGTTTAAATTTTTGAAGTTCTTCTTGGCTCATTCTATTCATTTTTTTATGAACACCTTCTAATACTCTAATAGTTGATGCATTAGTTTCTATCACGCCATCTAACTCAAATCGTTCATCTTCACAACGATAAATAAATTCCTCATATTGTGTTTTTCTGTTAAACGACATGGTAATTTTACATTTTTAAAAACAAAAACAGAAAAATTATATCAAGACAAATACCTCAGATTTTATATTTACCTCGATGTAACAAATGTACTATCCTCTGACCAAGTTGGGAATGATACCCATGTATCATTTAAAACTTCTTTGCACAATTGCGTTCTACCAGTACATTTTGGTTGTACATAAGACTTAGGCAAAGCACAATACGAAGCTCCTAATCGCTTACATGCTGTATAATCAATTTCCATTGCCAAGTCACCCTGAGGTCGTTCTTGGTGACCACGCGCTACATTATTTGGAAGTGCTTCGACTCCTATACTACTTCCTGTATTATTTGCTGACGTATTGGAAGAATCAGATAAATGACCAAGAAAATCTTTAAACCAACGTAAAAGTTCCGGAAAACGACCGAGAAATGGTGTAACTAATTGTAACAATTCTGATTTAGAAACAATTTCCTGGTTAAAAAGTACAAGACACCGAAGAAAGTTTTCATAAACCTCTTGTGACTTCAAAGCCTTACGAACCTAAAATATATTAAATAAATCATAATTCATATATATACAATTTCTTGTTTATAATAAAACAATATTAATAAAAAATTACATATTAAATAAAAAAAAAGGAAAAGATACTAACCTTATCAAAAAATGCATAGTCATTCAATGTACCATATTTTCCAGCTTCTGCTATAGTAACATCTCGCATTGATGTTACTTTGTGTTTTTTTAATGGAGGTGGTCCATGTTGAATATGAGAATTGCCACCAGTAACAGAAGTAGAGAATGATGGACTTCTTTTTAGCTGTCCTGTACTGTGACCCAATTTTTGACCAGTACTGATTTCTCGAACACCTGGCCTATCCCTCTCACGATCACGATCCCTGTGATCTCTGCTATCACGCTCCAATATACAAGTGCCACTTGATTCCCGAAGATCTCGTGAAACATTAGCAGAATTGTTATAAGTCGCCTTAAGACTCAATGGTTTCTTTATTATTGCTGTATGATCATTTACTGGAGCAGTCTTGTTACTCTGAAACATAGCAGACTAGTCCTGATTAATATTAATAATTAAACAAAATTGCTTGTGTATTATAACAAACAATGATTACGAAAAAGGAAAAATTAATATTGATTTTTATCTATACGTACATTATATAGCATGCATCTTTCGATCACAGGACTCACCAACGAACTCTGCTGATTAGTTGCATCCGGTAAAAATTGACCAAATTCAGCAAGTAAATCTTCTTGGTTTTCAAACAATTTAGCAACCTGACTATAAACCTCAGCTTCTGTTAAATGTTTTACGTTACTAGCAGCGCTACCACCACTTGTACCGCTTATATGTCCTGATTCTTTCAAATTGCGTTGTTCTTTTTGATAAGTATGTAGTATCTCTAGGAACCTTTTGTATTTATCTGGTTGTCCTTGAAAGCGATTCTAAAATTTTTAAAAACATTTTATGTAACATAAATTTTTAATCTTTAATTTTTAATCTACAAATATAATTTATTATTTTTCTATCATTATCATGTATATATTATTATCATGTATAAGATAAAACAAACCTTTATTTTATTAACATAGTTAATAGCATGATTAAATTCCACAGGTTGACTTTGTTGCGTTTGACCACTAGTTGGAATACCATCTTGAGCTTGACTAAGAGCTTGACTTACTGCCTGAGCTTGTGCAGCACTAACATGAGAATTGTTGTAGGCTTGAATAGGTGGCGGTGACGGTGCATGAACCGTTATACTACTATTGGAAATATTATTTGTTAAGGCATGATGTATGCTTCCAGATCTAAAAATATATAATTTTAAAAAAACAAGGTAAAACATTTTCCGTATGAACACATATAAACTTGTAGATGTTATATTTCTTACCCTTGCATTATTTGCAAAACTGGTGGTGCTTTTGCTGGTTGTGTTGGCGGACTTGCTACAGGTGGTGAACCAACATTCACCGTACAATGATGTTGCGATAACGTTGCTGTATGAGTAGCAGTTGGACTAGGCATACTAACTGATACTTGGAATGCATACCCTTGCTCATTTGCTTGTACCTCTATTTTGTAGCCTGGTGGTAGAAAAGTATTGAAACCAACAATGAGTTCAGGGTGTCCCTTAAATAAATGGCTCACTCGTGTAATAACACCTGGGGTATCAATACTCTGAGATTTGAATTCTTTCATGATATCCAAGAAATCATTATAAACCTATAAAGAATAAAAAAATGAATATTATTTTTATAATATTTACTTATCTAACACATACAAAACAAAAAATAAAATTCAAACCTGTGGTTGATCACTGAATTTGTACTTCACTTGATCCAAATAAGATAATGCATCTTCAACTTTTAATCTTTGAAATTGTTGAGATCCACTCCCACTGCCTAATCCAGGACCTGGAGGTGTAGATGCCAATGGCGCTACATTGCTCGAATGTACCTAGAAATATGTTACATTATACCAAATGCTTACTGAAGTCTATAATATATATGATACAGACCTTGTGCCTTATTGCTGCCTGCTGTTGCGTGTGAACTTGTGTTTGCGATCCTGTTGTAGGTTGCTGAGAGCCCATATTGTGATTACTTCCACTACTTATTCCACCGTGCAACCCACCACCAGTATTTACATTAGTACCACTACATGTAGAATTAAGCCCTCCTGTAGATCCAGTTCCCTAAAAAAAAAGTATACAATGTTTTCATTTACAAAATCTTACAAGTGATAATTAGGTTTATATAAGATTGTTATCAAAATAACAATTTCATATACATTGAGACAATATAACATACTTTAATAGGGGATGGTGTAGCCGTTGGTACAACGATCGCACCGGTATATTGCTGTTGAGCTTGGGCGGTACCAAATTGTATACTTCCCGGCATTTCCTTTGAAGTAACAGATCGAACAGCTTGACCAGGTACAACAACGCCTATTCCGCTACTTGAGTGATACTCTAAACCTCCACCACCGCTTAGACCACTTCCTCCGCTCACCGACGAGGGTTTTAACGTTGCTGCTGGTGACGCTACCTCGTCCAGCCCGCGAACGCGTTTCATTGCAAATCACATAGGGGAGGCTGTAAAAAATGTATTTATAATTTTTTCCAACTATATATGATAATACGTATATCAAATCAAAATGTGCAGTTATTCAAGTGTTCCGCGTTTCTCATTTGAATTTTTAATATTAATATATATATATTTTTTTTACATTTATTTTTCATCTAATTCCATCGCACAGAACAACGTTCGTTGAAACTTGTAATCATTTATATTTATCTTGTTATTTAACAATACAAATATTCAATTTTAATATAAAATAAAATGTATGATGTATCATTGTCTTAATGAAATTTCATCAAATTTAATTCCATATTAACAAATGCGATATTTTTAAAGTAAAGCAACAAAGATAAGCAATTGGAATAACTTATTACACTGTAATTCAACGACCCAAAAAACTAATTTTTTAAATGTAAATTACAATGCGAATTTCTCTCTTTTTTCGTGTAATCAAGAAACTTTCATCCTGATAAAAACTCCATTTTTTATTTCGAAATAATTATCGTAATACGAATCGATTCGTAAGCCAATCACTACTCGTCCTTTCGAATTCGATACAATTCGATTGGATTTTCGAAGGCGCGAAATTTAATTAATGAAACTTTAAATTATCAAAATCATTCAACCTACGATTCAAAACTCGATTAAAAATAACAGATAGACATCAGTTTTAATTAAAAAATACTGGTATAAAAGGATATGATGAGATTATACGAAGCATATTGGTATGACTCTTTTATCTTATAAAAATATATAAGTGTAGAAAGAAATAATATTTCTGATCAAGAAAATGAAATATCTCGTCCAAACACAGTGAACATATAATTTTAACTTGTATATTACGTTATTTATGAAAAGTATGATAAACCTCAGAAAAATAAAATTATTCACAAAATCAAATACAAATAAATACATATTTTATTTCGACATATATATTAATTATTATCAAATATTAAAAGTATTGATAATAAAACGCGATTTCCGAATAAGATCGCCATAACCTTAAATGCTCACACAGCAGCAGACATAAGAAAGTCATCTCGGTAAGATTGGTGCCACCTCTACCACGACACTACCAACACTACAGAAGAACTTCAATAAGGTATACGATGAAAATAGAATTAATTTAATAGAGATAATCCACCATAATAACGACAAAGCAATTAAAAGCAGTTTAAAAACATTGTGCCACGAGAATAAATGTAACACTTCAAAAAAAAAAAAATAAATAAATAAAAAAAAAAAACAAAAAATGTGCGACGTATGTAGTCTCTCTGTGGGTATAAAAGAGGAATACACAACACGTTTTCCTCATTCTTCACTTTCTATATTCTTTCTATAACTTCCTTTCTTCTCAACTAACTTACGTTTTTATAATCCCTTTGATAAGATGAAATCTCACTTTTCACGTTTCGAGGGAAACGGACGTATCACAGACATGAGCTTAAAATCTAACCTCACAAATTCATTGCGTCGTCGTACCGGAATATACATGACGATTTACACATGCACGTACATATCCACGGAAAGCATAGGATTGTTTCACGTAAATATATGTGCGCGCGCAATACGTTACATACGTATGTAGGTAGGATAAATAGATAGATAAATAGGTAGGTAGAGATAGGTATATACGCACGGGTGCGCGCATATACATACACGATCGTATATAAATGCGCGCGCTTACTCGCGCGTCACTATACTTTGCGCCAAAGTGACATTCACTCCGATGGGATTTAGTTATTCAGCCGTATGCTCGCTCTCTGCTAGGCTTGAGCGATGTTTTTCGCTATGTTCACGGCAGCGAGAAAAAATGATAATGATAATGATAATGATGATGATGATGATGATGATGATGATGATGATGATGATGATGATGATGATGATGATGATGATGATGGTGGTGGTATGGTGGTGGTAGTGTAGTGGCGGGGGATAGAGATGATGGTGGTGTTGGTAATATTGTTGGTAGCAGTGTGGTGTGGCGGAGAGCGTACAGCCGCGAAATTCGATGCGTTTAATAATGGTGTTACATGTGTGATAAGGTCGAAACTACGGCGAGCTTCGATGGATCGATATCGAGCGTTAAATTATATCGCTCAATTCTAGTTTAATACCTTTGAAAATCAAACAAAATTATATTCTTATGATTCTCATAAAATAAATTCACATCGCTTTTCTATAAAATAAATTAAATTTTCTATCGAAAACGGTTTGACGTTTTGAATTTGAATTAAATATAATTAACAAACATACTTCGATGCTGTTCGAGAGCATAATTTAAAAAAAAAAAAAAAAAGAAAAAAAAACGAACTAACAAGAAGAGAATATACTGCTGCAAAGGAATAAAATGATGGTGGCAAAGAGGATATCGAGGAAGCGCGCCTTACCCACCGATACATCCATTATTCACAACACACATGCTCGAGTCGTTCCGTCGTGACGCGGCGAACGAACGAGCGAACGAATGGACGGACAGACGGACGGACGGACGGACGGACGAACGAACGAATCGAAGAGCCGCCGAACAAGAAACACGGCTACTACTCGTTAATCCCGATCTCGACGTACATACCTTACTCCAAACCCACTAAAAAAGTTAAGAGAGAGAGAGGGGGGGAGAGAAAGAGAGAGAGAGAGAGCAAACTTCTTTCTGCTTCATTCACGAAGCGAAATAGCGGCGTTGTGTCGATTGTCTTCTACGCTTCGCAACGACATTCCTCTCCGTATTCTCTCAACTACCCGTATTCTCTCTTACCACTCCATTTCCGTCTCTCTTCTTTTCTTCCTCCTTCGAAGAAAATAATCGTAGCCATAGTATCTAACTCGTAACCTACGACACGCGGCAGCGGCAACAACGGTGACGGTGACGACGGCGGCGGCGGTGGCGGCGGCGAACACCGATATACAAAGAGAAAGAGAAAGAGAAAGAGAGAACTCCACTCTGCCTCTCTGCACCTTCTTCGCCTACGAGTTACGCGAGAAGAACTTACTTATCGCGCGTGACCTCGCGTGGTGGAAATAGAAGAAGACGTTCGTAGAGAAGGAAAGAGAGAGACAGAGAAGAGAGGGAGAAGCAGGGAGGGGAGAAAGGGAGAAGGAGGGAGCTAGAGAGAGAGAGAGAGAGAGAGAGAGAGAGAGAGAGAGAGAGAGAGAAGGGAGAGAAAACTCTAAAACGTCCAGAAAACTATGATCGTTGGAAATTTAAAAATCTTTCCAATACAAAAAGGAGAAAGAAGTAGATACCTACGAATTTTCATTCAGCATGGTCTCTTGCTGTGAATCTCGTGTACGTAATTCGAAAAAAGGAAAAGAGAGTGAGAGAGAGAGAGAGAGAGAGAGAGAGAGAGAGAGAGAGAGAGAGAGAGAGAGAGAGAGAGAGAAGCTAATTTGAATTCGACACAAGAGAGAGAAAAATATAAGCAAACGTTTTCTTTGCGTCGACAATACTTATATTGCAAATGACGGTTGTTCTTTGATTCAATGAGAGGTACGTACGTTATCCTTTTACTCTCTCTCTTTTTCTCTCTCTATACATTCTTTAGCTATTTATCGATACTATCTTCATTGTCGCCTTTTCTTCAAAACATTTCTCCTATTTCCCTTCCTCTTAATATATAAAATTCCTATTCTCTTCCTCTCTTATGACAGGTATGTATGCTCGCAAATAAAAGGAGTAACATAAACTATAGTAACACAGAGAAATGAAGAAACTCATTATAAAAGAAACGATATACGAGTAACAGGAGAAGTAACAAGAACAGTGCCGGTAGACAGCCAGCTGTAAAAGACGCGCACGGCCCTGATTTTCGCGAAACACCCAAGGAAGCGCATCAAGCCGAACAGAGAGTCTTGTCAGCGCGTTGCATGCGTTTTCAAACACTTCCCGGTCCACGGTGTTACGCAATATTCCACGTAAATACATAACACATTTTCCCGAATAGCGTACTGACGAGGGATATTGGTTTTATGTGTCGCCTTCTCTCTCTCTCTCTCTCTCTCTCTCTCTCTCTCTCTCTCTCTCTCTCTCTCTCTTTCTCGTACATAGATACATAGGACATACGTATGCACACACGCTTTCTCTCTCTCTATACCCCTTCCCCCTCTCTCTTTCATATCCCATTCTCCCTCCTTGTCTCTCCCGCGATACCGGAGGCAACACGCACTACCAACACGTAAAAAGAACCCTTTTCCCAGGCCGCCACCGCACCATCGTCGTCAACGTCGACTTAGACGATATCATCATTGCCGTTGCCGTTGCCGTTGTCCTCGTAGCTGTCTCGTATCGTATCGTGTCGTCGTTGTCGTTGTCGTTGTCGTTGTCGTTGTCGCAGTGTGCGGTAAAAAGCGAAAGTTTTTTTTCTCTTTATTTCTATCAAACCAACCGGAGAGAAGCTTTCTTCTTCTTTTTCTTCTTTTTCCTCTTCCTCCTCCTCCTCCACCTCCTCCTTCTCCTCCTCCTCTTTGCTTCTTTTCTGCTGCTTTTTCTTCTTTTTCTTGCTCCTCTTGTACGAAGGACGGGCGTCCGGTCTTCTCTCGCGAAATCGAACCGGAATTTCTGCCTCTACCTCCTACCCTAATGCTTATTTCTCTTTATACTTTCTTAGAACCATCGAAATCGCGTTGTGTGCGTAAACAGACACGAGAGAATGCACATTTTCGCAATTACACGTCGAGCTACCGAAAGAATTACCGCGCTATCCGCCGAAAATAGTAGAAAATGCGAAAAACATACCCGCACTGTACGAAGGTACAAGGCAAACTATTGGATTTTGTATGGCAAACAAGGAACCGATTGGCCGCCTAGCGGGACGGGGAAAGTTGACGAATCAAATGGTGGGGGATATCGAAAAGGAGTAGGAGCACTCGTACAGGAGCGTATCATCGGGTATGCGGCTAGTGTACTTCGAGCCGTTATAGAAGTACTTCTGCCCCTTTCGCTAACACTCCCTTCTCATCTTTGCCACTCCTTTTTCTTCATTTATCATTTCTCTTATGGATTTATCCCTCTAAAGATTGCGTAGCCTCAAAATATGTATATCCAACTTATTTCTAGATAATTCAGCAAATTTAATGAAACAAAATTTTAATATTTACTACTAATGAACTTAATGTAAGAACAAAAAATTATGACATATTAATTTCTCAAATACGATAATTGAACATGCACGAAATACAGTATACCTGAACGTCGTTTTTATTATTAGAACCATATTTTGACAGATTTAATGTTTCTTTTCGCGATCCGCATTTAAAGACGATAAATAATGAACGTTTTGCTTTTATGTGAGAATGCATCGTCAATTTCGACGTGATCATCCAACGTTGACTCGACTTTGATATAACTCAACTTCGTCACAATTATAGAACGAAAGTTTGTCCAAATTTTGTAGAAAAATTGAGAGAGGAAGATTAACAATAATTTATTTCTTGTTAGTAAATGCATAGATATATCGTTATTATAATCATAATTATTGTCTACTTCATATCGCGATCGCAATGATTAATATTATTTTGGAATATATGAAGACAATAAAATCGTATCTTTGAAAAAAAGATGACACGGCCCTGGTAATCGTGGCGGCGAAGCCGCCAAGATGCGTGCGCATCGCACGAGATATCCAAGCGTCGACCCATTCCCCTTTCCCACCCGTCTCTCCGAGAAGTCGCCATCTTCGTGTTCCAACAGCTGTTCCAAAAAGCGAGCGAACTCCCCATCGTAATGTGGGTCATGAAAACTGCGCAAAACCCCGTATGTTCATGAAAAATGACGCGCGTTTATGGAAAAATGCGTGTTCAGTTATGAAAATTTTTTATCAATTTAAATACTAAGTAACGAACACATCGTATTTATCTCTGAACCATGGATTGCCACGGTAAATGTGCGATTTGGCAGACATTGCGTATCCGTCAACGAGCTTGACTGGTTCTGCGACGAGAGACCCGACCGTTGATTGGTCAACTTTGTTTCAGCAGGTTGACCTACGGCGCGCAAGTCTCGAAATACGAAGCGAATACAGCTGAACGCTAAAACGACAAGTTATATGCTCCTGTACCTTTTCTTTCTCTCTCTTTTTCTTTGACTTCTCTTTATCCATAAACATTGACAAAGTGGCACCTAGCGGATATGTGCATCGCTTAGTACCACATGGCACCGATATTAACGTTGCGTTCACGTCGTTAAATTCTAACCTCTTATTTGTTTAGACTCAATTATGAACAATTAGAGGAAATAGATTAATATAAAACATAGGTATGAGATAAAATGAACGTTGTTTTGTTGTATTACATTTTTATCTGTTATTATCCCTTTAAACAAAATACTATCATTTAATCCATCGTTTGCTTTGAAAAAGAAAGCAAACAAAGAATTTTCATTTATTGACGTATTTTCTCTTTGATAAAAATAAAATGGATGAATATTTTAGAATGTTTTGTTTTTCTTATAAATATTACGGTTCACATGTCTTTATTAGTAATAATATGCTCAAGTTTATTAACCACGGCTATTAAATATGATTATCATTATATGACTTATTAGATCATTCGATTATTTAAATAATTTTTCAGTTTAAGATTTAATTAAAAAATTCAGTACGATCATTTTATGATTGCTCTTATAATTTATAATATTGTTTGCATTGTATAATTTATTTTATCTTAATAATTGTTTGAATTTATTTTATTAATATTTAAATTAATAAATTTTACATTTATTAGAAGTGTTTAGAGAATATTTCACTAAGGCAATATTTAATGAACCAAAAATAAAAAGTTTATTTATTGGACATACTTATATTACATATATATTTATATATATACATAGCATATATATTTATAAAAAATGTTTAAAAATATTGTTGTGGGTATATCTGGAGGAGTAGATAGCGCTGTGACAGCATTGTTACTTAAAGAGAAAGGTAAGTATTTATTAGATATGATACTTATATAAATTAATTTTTTATTTTTGTTTTCTACGTTTAATGTTTTTGTCTGATTGAATTTTTAAAGGATTTAATGTTACGGGTGTTTTTATGAAAAATTGGGATATATTAAACGAAAAAGGAGTATGTCTCGCTGAAAAAGATTATAAAGATGCCAAAAAAGTTTGTGAAAAACTTGATATTCCATTATTTCAAGTGAATTTTGTCAAGGAATATTGGAATGATGTTTTTAGGTATGTTTAATTATAATAACAATTGATAAACAGAACTAGTAAAAAGAAATATAAATAAAGCAATAATAATATGCATTATATATAGTCAATCTTACAAATTACTATTTTTTAAATAAATATATTATCTTTTAAGTATAAATTGTTAAAAATGAATAATGCAAAGTTAATTTTATATAGCAACCTTTTGGAGAAATATCAATCTGGTTATACACCAAATCCTGATATTTTGTGTAATAAAAATATAAAATTTGATCATTTTATTCATATTGCACAAACTAAATTTCATGCAGATGCAGTAGCAACTGGACATTATGTAAAAACTAGTTTTGGACCCTATCTTGAAAATTTTAAACCACATACTGGTAAATGTGATACATATATATATATATATATATATACACACATACAGTGTCTCTATAAAAAGTATCCACAAGGATTATAATGAACTCTAGTGATTTTTTCGATAAACACCGAATCAGGTCAATTTTGTTTTTGAGAGGGATAGGTCCTTAAATAATCATAAATTCACCCATTTTTGGATAAACTCTTAAGGAAGATGATAATTCCCTAAAAATCTTAAATAGCAACGGAGATTAAGTGACATATCATTTGAAAGATTTTTTAATTCTCTTACAGTGCTATTTTTTAAATTTTCAGTCAATAATTCCCGAGAAAATACGAAGTTTCAAGTGGAAAACAACTTTATTAAATATTTAAAATGTGTATTGCCGACATTTATGCAGTAATAAAATCTTTGCTCAGAGTTATATCAAATATTTTGCAGCATATCCGTAATCTGACGGTTTTTTTCAACTATGCGCTGCTGAAGTTCTTTTAATGAAGCTGATTTGATAGCGTATGTTCTGAATTGTAAATATCTTCATAGAAAAAAAATTAAAGGGTGTAAATAATCAGAAAAAACTGTCATATCAGAACTGCATATTGTGGAGGACTCCATTGTTTGGGGCTACTTTTGTATTGAATCATATTTGATTCGTATTCAGATCATGTTTAATTTTTATGATCAATGGATAAATCTAGCTCTCAAATAAATAAAAATACGATTCTTCGGTGAAATTATTTGGTAAAAAGAGTGGATCGGTAATTTAGTTAGTCAAAATACCAATCCACACATTCACCGATATAAAATAGATAGATATATTATTGAATGTTTGACATAATAATGAGCTAAGACTTTATTACTATATGGAGATTAGCGATACAAATTTTAAATATTTCATAAAATAAAAGTTGTTTTCAACCTGAAATTCGAAATATATTTTCCCGAAACTATTGGCTAAAAATTAAAAAAAAATGGCATTATTGTAAAAAGAATTAAAAGATTTTTCAACTGATCAGCTCCTGTTGTTATCTGAGATTTTTAAGGGGGTTGTCATTCTCTTTAGAAGTTACCCCAAAGTGAGTGAAATAAGGATCTGTCTTCAAAATTATCCTGTTCCGGTGTTTTTTGAAAAAACCACTAGATTTCATAATGATCTTCGCGGGCATTTTTTGTTGGAACTTTCATATATATATATGAAAGATATGTGTAATATATAAAGATTATATGGTTATCACATAAATAAATATGAGTCTGTATATATGCATATATTTAGATACATATGTGATTTACAGTGGTCTTTTTCAGATGTACTTATGTTACAAGCATTAGATGCTAATAAAGATCAAACCTTCTTTTTATGTCAAGTGTCACAACAGTCATTGAGGCATTGTATGTTTCCACTTGGAGAATATTTAAAAAGTGATGTGAAAAAAATTGCTAGAGTAGCAGGATTAACTGAAATAGCAGAAAAAAAAGAGAGTATGGGTATATGTTTTGTTGGAAAGCGTGAATTTCAACATTTTATTTCTGAGGTATATATAATACAAAATTTAATTGAATATTGCAAATGAGGAAGTAAATGTTTATTATAATATGTGTTAAACATTTTAAAGTAATTTTACATTTGTCTTATAGTATATAGAAAATAAAGATGGCGATGTTGTTAATTTAGACAATGGTAAAATAATTGGAAAGCATCAAGGTATTCATCATTGGACCATTGGTCAGAGATGTAAAATATCTGGATTGGATGATGCATATTTTGTATTTCAAAAAGACCTTCAAACAAATATTATAACTGCAGTAAGCATTTTTTATTGTAATATGATATGGAATACTCAAATTTTTTAATATTCAAGTATTAACAAATAAATCTACTTATATATAACAATATATTAGAATATACAAAAAAATTCTATTTTTATCTAATTTAGGTAAAAGGAACAAATCATCCAGCTTTATACTCAGATCTTGTAGTTGTTCAAAATCCACATTGGATTGTCAATGAACCACTAGAACTAACAGATAGCGAACGTATTTTGATTTGTAATTTTCGTTTTCAACATAGAAATCCACTCATTAGTTGCAAAATATTTAAAACATTAAATAATCAATTGATTATCCAACTTTCCCAACCTTTAAGGGCTATTACAATAGGACAAGTAAGTTCTCATTATTATTTTAAATGTATCATCATTTTAGATATTATAAATTATTTGTTTTCGAATAGTTGCTATTATTATGTTTAGTATGCTGTTCTATATTCTGGTCAAATATGTTTGGGTAGTGCTGAAATTATATATCCTGGTCCATCATATTTGGCACTTGGTCAAAATATGAATGCATTAAAAAATAATACAGTAAATCTAGTACATAGCAAAGTGAATGCATATGTTTCTAGCAATAATTGTTAATATTAGACTAATATTTATGTATAATAACAATATTTGTTAAATAAATGGAAATATATTTGATAATTATTTTAAATAACCAATTGTGTATTCATATACATAGTATAAAATTTAAAATTTGTTAATATTTATTAAATCAAAATGAATACGTACACATGTGGGAATCACTGTTTGATAGAATCTTTATTTTTATTTTCCTGCCTAGCAGGCAATACAATATTTCAAACATTAATTATAAAATGTATTACTTACACTCAAGTATAAATTTTGTTTTTTTTACTAAATCTAAATTATTAATTAGTATATTCATATTTCTTTTTCTGAATATATTAAAAAACATCAATATATATAGTTTTAAAAGAAATTATATTATTAAACTTTCACTAATATAAGAAAATGAAATATGAATTAAACTTAAAATTATTTTTCAAGATGCAAACTTGTTTTAATTGTTCAGTTTAAATATGTAAACATGTGTAAATGTTTACATATTTAACAGACAGTTGATATCTAAAAACTTACATTTTTTGTATAACATCACATGAGTACTTAAATAAAAAAATCCAGAAATTAATTGCTTACTAGAAAAATATATTAAAAATTCTAAAAATATTAAAATAATATATAATGAATCTAAGTTAATAAGATATATAAAAATATAAGATATTGAGATTCAACATATCAGAAATATATATGTTTATATTATTCGTTTGTTCATTCAATAATTAACGAAAGAGTATTATTTTTAATAACAAAGAGAGTAATTAGTTTTTATATATTAGTCATATAGATATTGCAGATATTTAGCTATGCATATCTGTTCTACTGTCTCTTAGTAGTAGCTTTTCAGTTCTTATTAGCAATATAGCTAAAATAGTGTTAACATATTCATGTTTTATTTGTATATATTTTGATTAATATATAATCCTGACTTATTATTTTTAAATGGAGTTAGTGTTTTAGATTTTACATATTTTATCTTATCAATATTAATAAAAATGATGAATTTTTACATATGCTTTTTCATATTTGATTGTAGATCCTTAATAAAAATCTACAATTTTGTAGCTTTCACCATACAAAGTAATAATTTGTGAAAGTTGCATTTAAAATTACCTACATAATAAAATTACTTACATAAATAAAATTACATTCTTTTCTGATTATATAAAAAAAAATTATGAAAATAATAAAAAATTATTTTTGATTATATAATGTATCCCTTATTAATTGATATATATTTTTTACATTAAAATATTTTCTTCATAAAATCAGAAATATAAATGAGTTATTTTAATGTTAATCACGATAACTTACTCTGTGATTATAAATTATGATATACAAAGAATTTAACAAATTTTAATTATAATTTGGCACAGAAATTTTTATAAAGTATCTACATCTTCGCGTGCACAGTTTTATATCATGTGCCTCAAATACTGGCTTAAATCCTACATTCATTACTACAGTAATGTGTACAGAATTAAAATTAATTAATATATTTGATTTATTAAGAAACAAACTAATCTTAAATATTTATGTTAATAATTAAATTATTATCAAAAAACAATTAGTAAAAAACAATTTTGAATATAAACAAAAAAATTATAATAGGAATTTAAATATAAGAATTCAATATGAATGTTGTTGTTTTTTACAATAACTTTGTCCATTCATTATAGTATATAATTTACTTGTAAAGTAAAAAATAAAGTTCACAAATATTTGCATTGAAAGACATAATATAGTATGCAAATTTTCTAAACTGAATTTAAACATTTATGAATGTAAACAATGTGTTTCCACTTTTTTCATATTTTAATACTAAATGAAATCCGTAATCGAATGACTTTCTTTGATTTATACCTTTTTATTCATTTATTGCAGACAGAATAACTTTTAATTATTCAATAAAAGTATATGCAGTAAAAGATGTAAAATTACGCAATACCAATTGACAAGGAGTATATGATTTAAGGTGTATCACATAATGTAAAATGTATTTCTACAAAAAATGTTGGATATCAATTAATACATAATTATACAGTATTATATACAAACATACAGTCTCCGTTCGGAATGATGTGACAATATATTATATTCTAGTTTCTTCCCGCTCATGTATATATTTTTCATATATTATAATACAATATTAGAGTTCATTTGTTAAAGTAGATAATTATTAATGAATGCCCAAAATTATTTCTAATGAAAATATACATAAAATTACAAAAAAAAGAAAAATATACAGCGTTATAAAATGATGTATTTGAATCAGTTATAGAGATTTCCATAATATCAAAGAAAAATGATTTTAAAAAAATTAATTTACATACCATACAAACTGTAACCATACAAACCTGACTTTATGCATGACTGTTTCTACGCCTTAGGAACACTCTGCTATTAACCGGATAGACCCTGGTTAGAAGTATTAATGAGCTACCGAGAGCTAATTTAACAGGAGCTTGTTGCCCACCAGGTAGTTTGATGAATACTGTAGCTACAGCCGCAACACCATCATTAGTTGGTTCTACTGCAACTGGTCTGACATCATTATGAAAACTTATAGCTCTATTACGTCTATTCTTGCGTTGTGGTGAACTTGGACTACAATTATTCCCATCTCGATCGTAAAGAATAGTAACTGTAGCAAATGGCCTCTTAGCCATATGTAACATTTCGACGACATGTCTTCTCCGCGCTCTACGTACATCAGCTGCCTGTTTAGTTTTCCATGCTACAACACAAGCAGCTAAGAAAAGAAAGAAACAAGAAAAAAAAACCGAGAAAAAAACAAAAAGATCAATATGTAATTGATCTTGTCTAAAAAAGATCATCCCATATGCAGCTCTATTATTAGCATCTGGATTATATGTATCGATCGCTCTCAGTGCAATATGAAATTTAGTCTGGCCAAGTTCATGTTTATCTTGTGGTAGAGTTAGCACTAATCGATTCGTCAGATTCCTGATTATTAAAAATGTATTTCTTTTTTCGATCGTCATGAATGTAGCCAAGCTTTCTGCATAACGTTCTATTACTATATAATGAAATTGATTCCAATTTAGTTCTGCAGTGCTATTATTATTTGCAAAAGGGGAAGAATTACGTGAATGAAATTCCACAATCCTGATTTTACTGTGTTGTGGATCTTCTAACCATGTATCATGGGGATCTTTGCATTTATATATACATTTAAATCTGCTATCCAATTCAACCTAAAGTAAAAATAATATCTTTCCTATAATAATTTAAATATAAAACTATAACATATTTAATCCAAAATATAAAAATGGACTTACATCTTGATAACCTGTAGAAGAGTTTAATGTTACAACGAATGAGTCATCGCGAGGACTTAAAAAAAGATCCAAGGCACCTTGCGTAACATCAACCATCACTCTAATATCTACATTCATAAATCGAGGTTGTACCATATAAAAAACAGTTTGTCCAGGATTCAATGGTTTTGGTTTCATCTTGCACTCATCTAAAATTTATTAATATACATTTTACGATAATATACATCTTACGAAAAGGGTGGCAATACGAAATAGGTAATTCATAATTGGAGGTGTACGAACCATACAATCCTCCAGAGAGAACAGAAAGTTGCAATAAGAATAATACTTGATCAAAGTTTAAATGCAGAACGCGATAAAAAGTATAAAATGTAAATAGTATATTAAAACAATGGTAAATATGGTCAAAATAAACTTACCTATTAATTTGGAGTCAAAGCACATTTTATTATCAACTGTAACAGTTTTATAACATTGATGGCCCATAGTTGGTGTTCCTGCATAGTTTTCTCTACACTTACTGCATTGAACCATCCAACATGGTGTACCACCCATATTTGTAGCTTTCATAGGACCACTAGTGCAAGATGGTTCACTCTCTGTATTATTGCCACAATTACATTTTTCACCGGTCACTGGGTCACAAGTGAATCCATGACCATGACATTCACAACTATATCGAATATCCAAATAAATTATATTTTTCATTTACAATGTTATATATATTTATATTATTTTTGCAAAATACTCACGGACGACAAATATCACGTAAATCTTCTGTTCCTCTGAAATAACCCACCATACATTCTCCGCATTTATCACCTTTTGTATTATTTCCACAATTTACACATTTAGCTTTTGCTATAGGACCCTCTACCAATTGTCTTTTCAATAATTCTATGGACATTTTGTCAACAGAATTAGGATCCTAAAAAAATTTTATTTTTATTATATAAAATAGGTGCAATTTTTATCTATCAATTTCCATATCTATATAAATATTACCGGAACAGTCATGCTTTCATTAATACAAATACGTGTGTGTCCATTACAATATTCCAAGCATGGTATACATTGTCCATTGTCTGCAGGATTTCCAACATATAAAGGCAAGCATTTACTGCATTGAGGTCCCATTGTATTATTATGGCACTCTAAACATACATCTAATTTATCTGGTCCTGCACAATTACTATGACCATTGCATTGACATTGAATGGAGCAATTGGCACCCACATAGCCAAAATCACAACGACAAATATTTGGTTCAACACATGTACCTCGTACGCAACCTTGCATACACGTTGGCACACAAATTTTCCTGAAAATATAATATTACATCTTAAAATCTTATTCATGTTGAAATAAATTATTTGTGATTAGAAAAAAGAAATATGTGACATTTACCTTCCAGATTCATTAAATGACCATGTACTGTAAAAAAAAAGAATAATTTCATATAATATACATACAATAATATCATACTTCAAAGAAAAAAGAACTTACGTTTCTGTTTTATATCCATCTCCACACATGCATTCAAATCCTTCATCCAAGTCAAAACATTTTTCACTTTTTGGTGAACATGTATGATGGCCATTTAAACATTCATTCTCCATTGGACAGCGCACATAATGCCAAGAAAATGGTGATTTCACCAGAAAATTAGATAAAGTCATTGTAACACTGTCCTGAGGTACAAACTCTAAGCGATGTGGAAATAAAGTAGTTAAAATTGCTGTAATAATGAAAACAAAACTATAACAATAACATGCAGTAGTTCTTTCATAAAACTTTCACAATTTTATTTATTTTCAAAAGATCGCCTTACGTGGCTCAGTATGAGAGAATTGTTCATAATAAATCATTTCACAAGTTCCACCTGCTGGATGTTCTGTAGGTGCTTTTAAAGATCCTTCTGTACAAATACCCTGTCCAGTTATATTAGCAGAATCCATAGAACACCAACCACAATGGGAATGTTTTAAACATGTACTACATTGTGTAAAGACTGAACATGGTTCTGGACAATGATCTATATCTGAATTACGTAATACTAATCCACATACTCCACCAGCACAATAAAGTGGTTGATATGATGGTGAAATACACTGTAAATTTTCAATAAGTATTACTCATATTTAATATTTATACAATATTAATTACGTTATATATGATACAAACTTCATTAAGTTGTGTAGACCATCTACATTGTTGCCAACCTCCTTCAGCTCCTGTTCCCTTTAGACAACTTCTACAGTCTTTGTGTTCAGCACATCTTTTTTCACATTGAGTACTACTCATTTTTATACTTGATCTTTCGAAAATATCTTCTGGTACACAATTCCAATCATATATAGGTTCACCTGTTACTTTCACACCTAACTCAGCTAAAAAAATGATACTGTAACAATAATTGTTATGATCACAATGAAATAATAGGTAATATCATACTACTTACAAGTTTTTAGAACTTGTCTTGTCCATACACAGTTTCTAAGAGTATTACATTTTTCGCAATCACTAGCTGAACATTGCAATTCTCCACATTGCTTAACGTCATCTATTGATATTTGTCTGACATTGCACTTGTTTTGTTCATCACAAATTTTTTCATGTGGTATACATTTACCATGTGGACAATTTGTGCACCATTTACAAATAGGTTCATTATTTTTATAATATGGCCATTCAGCTAGACATTCTGCACAAGTTTTAAAGTTCTGACATTTTCTACTAGTCATCCAATCAGAATTGCAAAATACTCCATTCGATCTTTGTGCTTGAGTCACATTAATATCACATCTAAAATAAATAAATGACATCAAATTTATTGTAATAAATCATATTTGTTTACAAGAGAAAACTTACTTATCGCCTCTATTAAGTGATACTTCATTGGAAAAACAAAAAGAAGCATTATTTCCTACAATTGTAGTAACAGAACAGAAGGAACAACCAAAATATTTTCTACATGCAATTTTATTTGTCCAAAGATTGCATAAGTCTTCAGGTATATTGATTAAAGTAACATGACTTTTAATACCACCATCAAAACCACCAACAACATATATAGCATTTGATTCTGGATCTGCATGTGTCATAGCATGTGCATATGATGGTGGTGGTGGATTACCAATTATTTCCATATCATTTGTAATTAATCGAATCCACAAATTGCATGAATACTTATATGCTATTAAAGAATCAGAAGTATTGCGAGGATTCTGTCGACCACCAAATATTACCATATATTCTTCAGTTGTAACAGCTGAATGAAGAAATCTAGCTTGAGGCTGTAATAAACGGTAAAAGATATTTTATAACTATTAAGTCCTTTAAAATTTTATGATTATATATATATATATATATATATATATATATATATATATATATATGTAAAATATATATATATATATATAGATTTTAATAATATAATAAATACTAACTAAGCTGCTGCCATCAGTGAAATCATCCTCAAATGGTGGTAATACAGACCATCTACGACTTCTATAATTTAAAGCATAAAGCTTATTTGAAATAAACGTCTTATTAATAACATAGGTACAACCACCAAATACATAAAAACTATCAGATTTACTATGATATACTGTTGAATGCCCATAAATTACTAAAGGACCATTTCCATTTGTACTTATCGTATCCCAAGATTCCGTTTCTAAATTAAATTCCCATACAGTATCTAGATATCCATATTTTGGACTAAATCCACCAATTAATAATAAACTTTCTGATTCCCCATCTCTACGTAAAGTTAATGTATGTCCTGCCAAAGGTAGTGGTTCCTTTTTCAGTTCATTTTGCACAATTTGACTCCACCTTTGATTTTGGAGACTAAATTTCCAAAAATCATCTAATGTATTATTGGATAAGCCTGGAATATCTTTTTCTTTCATAGATAATCCACCATATACATATATCTGTTGTCTACTATGAACTATTTCAGCAGCATGAAAATATCTGCCTTGAGGCATTGACGCTTCTGATGTAGAGTCCACAGTTACAGGTATCCATGTATTATTCTTAGTATCAAAAAGTCTAATATCGTTCAATGGCCCATGACTGAGAGAATATCCACCAAACATCCAAAGACTACCCCTTCTATCAGCAACTAAGCTATGTCCAAAACGTGGTAAGGTTTTTCTTAAATGATCTAAATGATCAGCAAGATATTCTGAATTAAATAATTCTGTGAAAACCAGTTGATGTTCTTTAATTTTAATCGAACAATCATTTCCACCAAAGCCAGATGAACAAACGCAACGGCCATATCCTTTATCACAGATTCCTTGTTTTCTTGATGAAGTACAATTATTTGGACATAATTCGATAGTACAATCAATACCAACGAAACCAGCTTTACACAAGCAATTATTATTTCTACAGACTCGATTTTTAGGACAATTGTCACATGTCATTACAATATAGCTTGCATTAAATCCTTCAATTTCATCTAATTGTTTGTAGTGAACAGTGAGAAATCCAGATCTGGCTTCTACTGTTACAGGATAATCTGTACTTTCTGTGCAATAAACTCCAACCAATTGATTTTGATGATTACTGGAAGATGAAACAAATTCAGGAAGACCATCATATACATAGACACTGTTCTCTTGACAACTGATATTGATATCATCTTGTATTGTAAACTGAATTACACTTTGTATACCAGAAGTTGTTGTATTAGGCGAGAGATCGCTATTTGGACTAACAATCCATAAACATTCCCTTGTTAATAATTCGCCGAAATGAGTTTCCCATGGTGACATTTGTGAATGTCTACTACCAAGGCCTTGTTTACCTTTTCCTTCTCCATTTAACATTCCTCTAGACATACAACCATAATAACACATTCCTCCATTTTTTGGATCGCCATAATATCCTTTTTTACATCTTTGACACATATCACCTTCTGTATTATCGCGACAGAAACAAATACCAGTTTGTCGATCGCAAATATCCAAATCTTTATCTCCATGTTCATTACAGTTACACTTTTTACAACCCATTATTGTTGTGGCATTGCCATAACTACCTGCTTTACATTCTTCACAATATCTACCAGTGGTCCAATTTTGACATTCATCACATATACCTGGTCCTTGAAGACAAGTGGAATGATTATAGCAACCACAATTTGTTCTGCAATCTGGACCAGTCCATCCCAGATTGCATTCACATTTATAATCAGGTGCTTCACTGCAATATCCATTAATACATTTTTCATAACATGTTTTTGTACAATTTTCTTTGCCATCACCATTAAAACCTCGTTTACACTGGCAACTATAACTACCATGTGTATTTGTACAAACTGCATTAGGATGACAATCATGTAGACCTAAATCACATTCGTCAACATCGGGACATTGAGCATATGCCCATCCTGACTCATCAGCTTCAAGAGTAGTGTTTAGATATTCATTCATAATTAAACTACAATTGACATGAGCTCGATTAAAATCTCCCTGTACACAAACTCCCATAATTGGATTTTCTAAACTATAACACCAGCCACAACTCAATGAATGTAAACAGCTAGAACAATTTGTATGCCGGCTACAACTTTTACATTGATCATTACTTGTCAATGATGAACCAGATCTAGATGTCACTCCCATTAAACCTGCTTGATCCATCCATTCTCTACACAAACCGAATTGATACTCTGATGTATATACAGAGAATGAAAAACACTCTTGTGTTGCTTCACACCACACACATCTTCCACGTTCATCCAAACATTGTGTACAATTTGATCTCTGCCTGCAAGGTATTGGGCATTGATCTATGCTAACAACAGCATTAGGTAATCTACCTATTCTTGCACATCGAGCTTCCTCTGTCCACCATTCGCATAAGTTGCTACCAACACATGATTCACACGAAATATAATTGGAACAATTTGAGCAAGCTGATGGGGTGATTGTTAAATAATGCCATTCACGAATCGGATCGCCATTTTCATCTATTTCTACATCAGTTGCACAACTTTCTGTTTCATTAATAGAACGTGAAAGACATTTATTAGTGATATCACACCAACCGCATGAAGAATCTATCAAACAATGAAGACAATTTTTGTACTGATTACAAGATCCATTTTGATATGGTTCAAGATATTCGAAAGTAAAAACTTTTGGATTTTCCATTTTTTTACTATGTGTAATTTCCATCTTACTGGCATATGCATAACTTGTTGTAACCATTCTTTTTGATTCAAAATCAAGAAGATAACGTCCAGATTGCAATATCATTTGTTGTCCATCTGGCCATTTAGTAGGAATGCATTGTGATGTTTCAGCGGTTAAATTTGCAACTAATTCCTAAAAATATTAAAAATTTAAAGTATATTAATTATACATATTCCTATTATATATATATATATACATATAAAATAAATATTATATATATATTTAATTTACCAATTTTTGTGAATCATCATTTCGTGATACATGAAGTGTTGCGCTATTATAACTAACACATATTTTTAAATGCTCAATCGTGCTGTGCCAAAAATATGGTGGTAATCTCAAAAAACCTGTTAATCTAGCAATCATCTCTCCACCTAAAGCTGATTCTGTTTTTGCTCCTTGCATCGATGGCACATTGAAATCAACCGTAGTCGCATTGACTATTGTTACAGAATCAGGTTGACTAAAATTAACTGGAGGCTTATATTTTAAAAATGTTAAACCTGGTCTTTTGTCCATTTCCCGACATTCTGCGACCTGTGTAATTTCTGTTCCCTTTGATCCCCACCAACCTGGTATTTGTGAAGGAGTATCATCTCGAAGTCCACAAACTCCATAATTATCATCCTTATGATGACATCGTGCATTCTGAACGCACCATGTACAAGTTCCAAGATTTAATTTATTAGAAACTGAATTTCTACCACGAGAAGTTTTACCCCAACCACCACCAGGTTGCCCATGTGTTAAACAAGAATGACAATCGCCCAAAGCAGGACAAACGCCAGGACAACGTGTAGTTTGAAGATTCGTCGTACAATTGCTACCAATAGTTCTTCCGTAACATATCTAAAAGTTTAGATTCAAAATATAAATAATAAATCTAGAAATAATTTAAATTATCATTGAAAGAATAAAATAATAAATTTGTATGATATACTTCGTCCGCGGAGCACCATCCACATTCTGGATTTGCAGCGCATTCCATCAAACTTTTATGCCTTGCACAAATCTGTTCTGGTTCTATATTATCATTATCTCCTGGTGCAAGCATTGGCGGTAAAGTATAAGCAAGCAAATCTGCATTTACATTACCATGATAACCACCAACTAATAATAAAGTATTTCCATTACGTACGTCTGAAGCATGCGCAAAGACTCCTTGTTGCTTAGGATAACGTGAATCTGTGTATTTACAATTGATATAATATATACAAAATAGAATATATAAACTCTTTTCCTTTTTTAAATTAAATGAATTATACCTTTATCATTTAATCCTAAAACATCATGGCTAACCCAAGTATGACAACCTAAATGATAAAGATACATTTGATTGTCATAACAAATTTCTTCTTTGTTGTGTCTATGAGAATATCCACCAAATACAACCAAATAATTACCTGCAATAATAAAATACTTCAAATATAATGCTGAAAAGTAGTGATTTAGAAAAACCGCAATTTTTTGAAATTTATTACCGATTATATTACATGTATGAAACGCACGCTCTCTAGGGACATAAGTATCTCGTAAATGTGCTCTTGGATAATGAATTTCAGACCAAACTTTTCTATCCAATTGGAAAACAAACATTCTATCTGAAAGTTTACTGAAACGTGCTACGCTAGCTACAACTCCACCATAAACAAGTAAAGAATTAGTAGCACTGTGATAAACAGTTGAATGAGCAACAACACGAACATCTAATTCTTTTCCACCACGAGGACGTACCTTTTGCCATTTTTCGATCATTAATGTAGAATCAGCTACAAGCAAGTTGATTAGAATTATTTTACACCTTTCTGGTAATTTAATAAGTACATAATAAATCATACATAATAATACATAAATAATACATAATACAATAAACTTACAAAAGTTCAATCTAATTTTGTATAGGCTAGATGAAAATTCTCCATCCACTGTACTACCGCCAAACAGATAAATATAGTCATTTACCAATGTAAGAGTATGTCTTGTAAGTCGAGGTGGGTGGAATGTAGAATTTCTAGCGCGTAATGTCCAAATACGCATATTAACATTATAATGCCAAAGTTCATTTGACAGAGACCCATCCTCTATTTTACCGCCATAAATGACAAAACCTCCTGTAACAAAAAAATTGATTCTTCATTTTTATAAATAATTAATTAAATTAATAAATTTCGTGTAATAACTAACCTTCATATCTGCATGCAGCATGGCCATATCGTGGACTTGGCTTCAGTTCTTCAGTTTGTTTTTCAGTATCTCTATATGCTTCATCAGTTGTTAAATTGACATTTTCAAATTCTTGTATAAATACATTTTCTTCTGTGGTTTCATTTGTACTTTGTCTTTCTATGTTTGCATCATCATTCTGTTCTATTCTAGAGATATGATGTTTTTTATATAAATTTATATTCTCAAAATCTCTGCGATACCTTTAGAAAAATATCAATAAATAAATAAATTAATTAATTAATATATGATATAGCTAAAATACAAACATATAATATTAACGTATCATTTTACCTTTCTGATATACTTTGTGAATATCTAGATCGTAAGTGACCTGAATGTGTTTTTACAAAATCATTATTTCTTCTAATTTTAACTGTACTTGTACCAATTCTGCTTACATTGCCTTCTTGATTACTCTTTTCACGTTCTCTGTGATTAGAATTATTATTAAACTTATCCCATTTATATGTCCCTGCTTCAGAAGCTGCACGATCGTGTAGACTTAATGTATTATTTTCAATACTTTTAAGTAATTGCAAAATAAATGATTTTTTAGAGAGACCATATTGTTCTTCCGCATCTGCGCCTATTTGTGCTAATTCGTGCGCAATAAGCATAGGATCTAAATATTCCATAGATGATGCTCCCTCTGTGAATAAAAAGAACATAAATAAGAGTTATTACAAAGTATTATAATATAGAATAATAATCAGCATAATAAAAATAATAGTTCGATATTAGTACTTACCCAATATTATACCATATTCGTTTTCCCACTGGCTGGTACTAAAACGATAAACTTCTAAATTACCAAGTATAAAATTTAAATCATAGCCACCAAATATATATAAAGAATCAGTTTCCTTTACATAAACTGCTGTATGAGCTGCACGTGGTCTTAAACCTCCTTCCGAATGTGATAGCCAATGCCATCTATATAACAGAAAATATTAATCTATAGATTAATATATATAAAACGTCGTTTAGATATAATAAACGTCGTTTAGATATAAATAACAAATTTATAAATTATTTATATACTAAATTTAAATATAAACCTGTTTCCTTCTGGATGAGTTGAATGCAATGAACAAGATTGTCCAGAATAATTATTATGACATTCACAACGTTTGATTTCGCATATTCCATTATGATTACAATTATCTGGACATAAAGCTCTAGAGCAGTCTTTACCACCCCAATCATTTTCACAAAAACAGGTATTATTAATACATTTTCCATGATTTGTACAATTGTTAGGACAATCCATAACTGAAAATTCAGCATGAAAACCATCCAAAACATAATTTGTATCGCTATATAATAGTATTAACATCTAAAATACCAATAAATTGTTAATAAAGAATAAATTTTTTCCGTTTAAATTTTATTTCTAATTTACCTACATAACCAGATGATGATGTTACTTGTTGTGGTTCTGTTTTGCCACTAAAACTACCCAAAAGTGGAGAATGAAAAGAATCTCCATCGTAAACGAAAACGTAATCGTAACTACATTCTGTACCCATTGTACGAAAACTAAGTGTAATAAATTGATGACTGTTGTTTGCTAAAAAATAATGCATAATTGTTACTATATATACAAAATAAATGAGAATTAATATCTATTACTTAAATGTATTATTAATGACATTAATGTATAAATAAGTATCAATATAATTATTTGTTAATACCTTTAATGAGCCATTCACAATGAGAATCTTGAGTATAATTTGAGCCTAAAGGACCATCACTAATTATTCCCCAAGATTCTGTGAATACCTTCCGTGTTTTATCACATGGGACTTGTTTTGGAGGTACTTGGGGAATTGAGTCGAAACCCCATATCAAGCAACTCCATGTTATAATACATATTATAGTGGTAGTGATCCACTCCATCACAGTTCATTCACCTCGCTACTGGTGAATAACATAATAATCATGATCCACATCAATTTAATATTGCACTATGTAATTAATTATACAGTTTTTATATAACAATACTGTCTGCAAGAAAATAATACATTATAAAAATATTTATTTTAGCTAGTTATATAAGAGATAAATTTTCTATATATAGAAACTACTAAAAAGTGATTTTATAATCTTTTTGCTAATATTCATAATGAGTCGGCATTTAATCAAGTAAATAAATAATTATTATAAAAGTATTGCAGTTGTAATGTATTAAAAAAAATAATATTCCATAAGTATATATAACAAATACATAAATTTTAAGTAATGTTTTTAGACATATTGTGTAAGTCTAATACAATGTCCTACTTATAAATAACATATGTAACTATTAACTACATATAATATTGCAATAAATTAAATATTAAATTTAATATATAATCTATTGACATATTTTATTTTAAAGAGAAAAGAGGGGAGAGAGAGAGAGAATATCCATATTATAAAATAAAATACTTACTATAGCAACATTATTATATGTATTATGATCATCCACATGATGCAGAAAATGCGTTTGTTTAATTCATCTAACCTGCAATTATGAAAATATAAATCAAATTTAATTTGAAACATGGAATAATATTTGATATAAAAATAAATGATGTATACTTACTCTGGTATTATAGAAGTATATTAATGAGATTCTATGAGATAAAAAAGAATACGTAAGAATATTTTAATTGCAAATATTATAATCGAGCCAAAATATTATTTATATATATGTACACAAAACATACTGGTAAATTTCTTCTTCATTGATCAGCCATTTTTCCTTTATGTTAATTTATTTAAAATGATATTTTATTTTTATTACAATGATATTTACTTTTTCTAATTGATTTTGAAAGTAATATATATACATAAAAGCACACTTGTCAATATAGCTGCTTTATTTTCATACACTTCTGTCGGCACCATCACTATTTGCTATCATGGCCTCGCCTGTCATCTCCTGTTGACACTTGTACTCTTTTTTAGCCTTCCTCGACAGTGTCTAAATTGTACAAATTGCTCATTGAATAAGGATATAGATGCACTTTCATGTATTTTACAGTGAAAAAGTAGGAACAGTAGTACACCTAACGTTTTTTATCTAGATAATACATAAACGAAAGAAAAATTTCATTTATGCACACAATTTTTTTTCTCCTTGATCCTAATATCAAACGAAAATTTTCGTACCATAGAACTATTTCATAAAACTGTAAAACTATCAAATTGTTTAAATAATTGTAATCATTATTTACAAATATTCCCTAGAATCTTTATAGCCATTTATATAAGAATTAAATATGGCGATGATGTAGTTTCTTTCTTTTTAATTTTACGAAGTTTACTATTGTATTACATTGATTGTTTTTCAGAATTTTTATCATCATATAATCGAAACAATTTATATAAAAATTAACTTTTCTAATTGTTTTATTATCATGATTAAACAGGAATATTAAATACACATGTATCGATAAAACGTCATTCGATAGATAAAATTAGTTCATAAATATGTCTGTAGTTAGCGATTCAATCGGAGAGCAATAATAAATATAAGGTTACCTTGGCATACTTATAATATACTAACTAAAGTAATTCGCAATTTAATTAAATTAACAGGAAACGTGGTGAACGTGTGTTTATTGTACACTTAAAAATATATTTACTAAAAATGGCTGAGGCAATGAGACAAACTGTAGCTGGGATGCTTAAAGGCATTGAAAGGTAGAAATAATTGTTAAAAATTATATATCTCTTTGTAATCAATGTATCTGTTTACAATCATATTTCGTGTGAGACTCAAAGTAATGTTGAACAATTTATTTTTATTTAGATATAATCCAGATAATCTGACAACTTTAGAAAAGTACGTTGAGATTCAATCAAGAGAAAATGTTTATGATTTGGAAGCTAATTTGGCTGTTTTGAAATTATATCAATTGAATCCACATCGTTTTAATATGGATATAACCTGCCAAATATTACTTAAAGCATTAACTAATCTTCCGCACACTGATTTTGTATTATGTAAATGTCTTTTGAACGAATCAATTGTTAGTTTTTAATATTTTTTAACTGATTGTAATAGTATTTTATCAAGTTGATTTTATTAAGTTAATGTATTAATATTCTTTACAGATGCAAGAAAAACCGATTAATCAAATCATGTATTTAGGAGATATATTAGAACAATGTGATTTTGAACAATTTTGGGATCAAATTTTGTTAATGTCTGATTTATGTGACAGAATTGTTGGATTCCAAGATTCTATAAGGAAGTTTGTTTGCCATGTCGTAGGAATAACTTTTCAGACAATAGATAAAGGACTTCTTGTACAACTTTTAGGTGGAGTAGATGGTTAGTTTCATTTAATTTAATAATTTTACTAAAATTTTACTAATAAAATTTATTAATATTTATATATAAAAATTTCTAAATATTAATGTAATAATTATGCATTTTATTCAAATTTGATATTTTATATTTTGCGTTTTTATTCTAATACCAGCAAAATATTAATTAAATTTAAAAATAAATATAAACTTGATAAGTCTACATGATGAATTATTAAGGTCAACTACCAATGAACACATTTTTTGTTATAGATACCACGTTAAAGCATTGGGTAAAAAAGTATGGTTGGAAAGATGAAAGCAAATCAATTATTTTTATTGCTAATCAAGATGAAAATATAAAAACAAAGAACATTACTGAAAAAATTGATTTTGAAAATGTTGCAGGATTAATGGCTGCTTGTTTATGAAATTATTAATAAGTAAAAGTAATTTTGTAATATGACTGCTGCATTTAATTCATGAACCTTTTTTTTTGAACACAATATAAATATATTGATCTAAACAATATTATTGTTATTTATTCAAATATATATATATATATATATATATATATATGTGTGTGTGTGTACATTAAATATACACAATTCCCGCTAATACATTTATAGTTTGTGTACCACCCTAAAATCAAAACGAATCAATGAAAATAGCACTTTAAGCGCAAGTTTTCTTATCACATGAGCACTCCAATTAAACTGTTTCTTCGCTCGAATGTCTAAGTTTTAACCTTAAAAGTACAATACTATAGAAATTGTATTAGATTATAACTACTATCTAAATATTAAAATGGGAAAAAATAGGATAATTAAGTATTTAATTATGTGAAACATAGCAATGAAATTTTAATAAATAATATATATACATATAAATATTCTAAATCAGTCGTGTACCTAATAAGTAATAAAATATGTTAAAATTTTGTTTATTTAATATTTTTGAATATAAACAACGAAATAAAAAAGCCTATCCATATGCTTATAATAAATATGATACATATATATTTGTTTTGTGGACATTGATAATACATTTTGTGTTTTTATGGGGTGTTTTGGATATAAATTTTCATTCACCGATTATACAAGGATTACCAGTTGTGCCAGGTTTAAAAAATGCACCCGCGAAAAGATTAATTTTACTTGTAGCTGATGGTTTAAGATATCGTACATTTAGAGAAAATATTCCTCCATATCTAAAGTAAATATTTTAATACATATGCATTAATATATATTTCTATATGTTTAATATAGTTTATATATATATTATATATAAAACAAGTTTATATAAATTAGTTTTGTGATTATAGAATTGTCTATATATAATAATCATATTTATTATTACAAATTAGGAATGTCACCCAATATAAAGGTGTTTGGGGTATTTCACATACTCGTGTTCCTACAGAATCAAGACCAGGTAATATTGCAATTGCTGCAGGACTTTATGAAGATCCAAGTGCAATTTTCAAAGGATGGAAAGAAAATCCTATAGATTTTGATTCTGTCTTCAATCAAAGTCAATCAACATGGGCATGGGGTAGTCCTGACATTATTCCTTTATTTACAAAAGGTAATCTAAATTTAAGAGATCTAATTAGCTAATATATTCTTGTATATATAATAATTATTTAATATTATTCATAATTAGCTAATAAAGGAAACATATATGGTGAAAGTTATCCTTCTGAGTGGCAAGATTTTGATAGCTTACAAAATGATATATTACGTCTAGATTCATGGGTATTCGATAAATATTTAGAATGGCTTGAAAAAAAATCACATATAGTGAAACATATGGGTGGTATTATTTTTTTTCTTCATCTTCTTGGTTGTGATACTATAGGTCATTCGCAAAAACCTCAATCAAGGTATATTACAAATAAAATACAATTAAAAGGATTAAGTAACATAAATATAGTATAATTAACTGATATATTTTAATTCAGAAAATATATTGAAAATATGAACTATATTGATCAGAGAATAGAAGAAATTGTACAAAAAACAGAACAATTTTTTAATGATAAAAGTACAGCATACATTTTCACAGCTGATCATGGAATGACTGATTGGGGTTCACATGGAAGTGGATCTACTGATGAAACAGAAACACCACTGATTGCTTGGGGTGCAGGTGTAAGTTCCATTGGAACACGTTATGATCTGGATCAGGCAGATATAACTCCTTTAATATCAACACTTATAGGCATACCTATTCCATCTAATAATGAAGTAAGTGCTACAGCTATTCTGTATTAAATCTTTATTTTCGAACTATTTCTAGAAATATTACTTATTAAATCATTTAAAGTATGAATATTCTTTATAAATTTTTGTATAGAATATTTTTATATATTATTACTAGGGTGTATTACGAAAACGCTACTTGAGAAATAATGATACATATAATGCACAAGCTTTACTTAATAATTTAAAACAATTATCATATCAAGTAACAGAGAATCGTATACTTAGTTGTGGAAGTAGTAATGATTTTATGGATTGGCGAGAACTTACACTTAATAAACATATTTGGGAAATTAATGAATATATTAATAAAGAAAAGATGGTAAACGGAATTACAAAAGCAGAAGAAGCAATAAAATTAGCCAAAGAATATCTATATTATTACAAACAATATCAAAGAAATTATTTTTTAATGTATATGACATTTATGTGGAGTGGTTGGATAATATTTTTATTCTTCAAGATAGTTGGAATACCACGCGAAGAAATTAAATCTTCATTATTACTATTAGTCAATATAATATTTTTAAGCTCATTGATTGTATTAATTATCAGATATACAGGTATGATATATATTATATACTATCTGAATTATTTAAAATATATTTTCAATATTAATTATATAAAAATAAGATAGAAATGTCTTTTTTAATTTCTGTTATTTTTCAGGAAGTAGTGGCTATAACTTAAGACAGTTATCATATGGATTATTTACTCTCATTTCTCTCTGGTTAGCAGGTATAAATTTAATTAAATTTGTTCCTAAATTAAGGAAACAAAATATTAAAAAATTCCTAATAGAAATAGGAGGAACTATTTTTTTGTTATTTATAATGTTCATGGGTTTAACGTATAGAGCTGCTCTTAGCGCAGGAATGTTGTTCATTATTATAATGCAAAAAGTAATATTGAACAAGACACATAATATGTTGTTATGTTCAGGGTTGATTTTGGCCATGTATCCTTTATTGCCAATAGTAGAACCCTATCCTCGAATTTATATAGTGTAAGTTATAGATTGTAAATATTTTGACATTTCCATATTTATAAATTGTTATTAATTGCTATTTTTTCCATTTTAGTTCAATTGGTATATGTATTATGATATGCAAGGTTGCTATAAGGCATCAACTAAAATATAAAAAGGCAATTGAGATAGTGAGATTAATAATAACAGGGCTGGTATATTTAAAATTAATAGATGGCCGATATTGGATATCTTGGATAATTTTAGCAAGTGCACCATTATTTATTTGGACTTACACTGTAAATCCAAAAGATAGAATAGAAGGGATCATAATTGGTCTTTTCTGTCCTCTTTCCTTATTATCTGCATCTTATGAACCTTTCTTTTTTTTAACACTTGCAATACATTTACTGCATTGGCCTTTATCTGTCAAAGATTTTGATAAAACTACTGATAATATTTTAAGTACCAAAGATTTCACTAAAGCATCATTCTTTGTATCCTTTTCTTTAATTGTTTAAAAACTTTCAGATATATTTCATGGTATATAAAATACTTTAATGTAATTAAGTTAATGAGCTTTCTATTATATTCCTTAATTTTGCAATTTAGATGTTATATACATTGTTATGTTTTTTCGGAACAGGAAACATGGCAAGCATAAGCTCATTTGATCCTGTTTGGACACAACATTTTATTACTGTTTTTTCTCCATTTATTATGAGTTCACTTATACTTTTTAAGCTAAGTATTCCATTAATATTGATAGGGTGTGCAAGTCATATTCTTGGATCAAGAAGAGCTTTTTTAGCAGTCCTTTTTCTAGGAGATTGTTTGTCTTTACCTCTTATGTTTAATGTTAATCCATATGGTAGTTGGTTAGAGATTGGTAGTGCTATTAGTAGATTTACTATAGCAATAACTTTACCATGTATTTTATTAGTTCTTCATTATCTTTCTTATCCTTTAATGAGGTTTAATTTAAATCAATTTGAATATCTATTGTCAGAAAAAAAACATATTGTATAAATGTATAAAATATTTTAGAAGAGAGTATTTCATATAATTTAATTTAACTATAATGTTGATATTAGAAACTTTGTTATACAATTGAATTCTAATTATGAAGTATTAATGTTTAAAATATCATATCCTCCAATATAATTTAGTTAAATAAGTACAAATATGTTTCATAGTTGTTTACTGATTTATGATATATTTCATACAGTACTCAATATGTAATGTTTCCAATGAATATATTCACACTTTTTATTAAAAGTTAAATCTGTATTAAATGTCGATATAGTTTATACAAAGAATTATTGTATGCTTTATTATAATTAAAACATAAATTTTAATTTATTAATTTATAGATGATGAAATAAAATTGTTGAACATTTATAAATTCAACTCTGTCTTTTGATATAGTAATATTTTATTTAAAATCTAAAGTTTTTTTTACTTAAATAATATTTGTTAATTATTTAGTACAACACTTACTCTGAAATCTAATAAAATGTTTAAAATTTAAATTCTTTATATTTTTTAGAAGCTTTTGTATCTTGTGTTTGCTGTCGTTTACGTTTACTCTGTAAATAGAATAATAGATTAACAATCAAATGTACATAATATTATAGATCATCATTTGTAATAAGACACAAAACAAATACAAACCTTTTGTCTTTGTACATGATCTTGAAGCATATCAGATAAATCTTCCCTCCTAAGGTGAGCTTGTCGTGATCTCATGGTTTCCTCATATCTCGATGCCATTGCTTCAGAATCAAGATCTAATTCACTAGGATCTAATGCCAATTCAACGGCACCATCTTTTTCTGTTCTTGCATCAGATGTTGTCCCACTGATACCACGTCGTGCGGCAATGACAGAGGGTGGTGCTTGACCCCCTGCTGCACCTGTCATATCATACACATGCGTACTTCCCATCATACTTGCACCTAGACCTTCTGTTCTACGTTCTTGCAAAACTGTATATAATGCAGGAGTATCTCCACCTTCCATTTCACTCTCAATTTTCTTCTTTCTCAATTCTATTGTTTCTGGTGTCTCTAATCCAGCTGGAATAGATGTAATACCACTTGGTGTTATCAATCCTTCTGCACCAGGTGTAACCAATCCACTTGCATCCCCATCTCCATCTTTTCCATCTGCTTCTCCATCTCCACCTTCCTCTGCATCTTCATCTTCTTCTTCATCTCCAGATGATTCAGATTCAGGTTCACCCCACATACCTCTATCTACTTCTTCATCTAGAGCATCACCACCTGGTGTACGAGATACACCAAAAACATCTCCATATAAAGGTCTACCTGTCTCATCAACAGGTGGTTTTCCCCAACCTCCAGCATGATATCCAAAGGCACACCCTTCTGGGATCGGAGCATTTAAGCCTGGTATTTTAAGATTAGGATAACTTGGTGGTGGACCATAACGCTGCATAGCAATTAGCCATGGTGGTGGTACTTTATGACAATTCGGTCCTACAGGCATTCCTAATGCTGTGCGTAATTCATCAGACAATTCACCAGGCTTTTTTTCTTTAAGTCTAGTTTCAAATTCTTTACCTTCATAGTAAAGATCACCATGAATTGTCATACGTGGTTTCGTTTGCCACTTAAAAAATGCATCATGAAGTTTTTGATAATCAATATCAATTTTACCTAATTTAGGTCTTGCTCTCTCACGCATTTTTGCTTTTAAAGTACGAGTGTCATCACGTTCTTGCAAACTTGCTCTCATTTCCGTGATTCCAGTACGTTTTATAAAATCAGGTAAATCAAAAGGAGGCTTTTCAATACCTCGTTTTCCTTGTAGGTATTTTCTTTTAAAACACCAATGTCTTGGTACAGGTACGGTATTACGATGTGCCTTAAGTTGTACAAGAAGCTTGGGATCTCTGGCAGTGACATCATGCATTTCTACAACATCAGGCCTACCTACAAGCTGTTTTAATTCAGCAACACTTAGTCGCGTTAATCTCTTGAGTTTTCGTTTAGATAATCGTGGAGCACCATTTTCTCCGGTACCTTGTTGTTGCTGTTGTTGACCTACATCGTCATCAAAGTCATCCAGAGGTGGTATTTTACTGGGTACATTACCCGTAGTTTGCATATTGGTAACAGGAGGATACTGACCAATTGGTTCACCCTTATCTCCTGCTTCATTAGAACGAGGTTCTGGTTCAGTTAATTTAAATGCTTCAAATACTCTGGCAAATTGACGATACATTGGTTCCAAGTCATTTATACTGGGGATTTCTTGAATATATTCTATCTCTGGTAGATCTTCTTTCGATTTATTATCTTCTATTTGGTCTTGCTTTTTCTCTAATTCTTTCTTTTCATTTGTATTCTTCTTCCTCTTCTTCTTTTTTTTCTTTTTACTTTTAGTTGTCTTTGAATCAACTTTTTCAATAGTCGTTTCTGGTTCCAATATATCTTCTAATTGAGGAACATCTTCCCCTGTTGATTCATCATTAGTGGATTTTCCTATAGAGACCATATCATTCGGATCACCACCTACTTCCTTAGCTCTTTCTGTCTTAAAAGCTAAAGCTTGTTCTAAAGCAGCTGGAAGTTTAACTGTATCATTGTCTCCTTCTCTTATTGTATCCTCTACAGTATTTTGATGTTGTAATTCTGTTGGTGGTGTTACTTTCAAGCTTAATAAACTAGGTAGCGTTTTTGGTGGTTCCATCATATTTGGAGAATGATGATTAGATGCCATACCCATCATAGGTGGCATTGGATGGGACATCTGCTGAATATCCATTCTATGTTGTGTAGCTTGATTCTATTTTTAAAAACATATATTTTATTAATCTTTATTATATTGAAGTTAAATTGCCATCAACTGATCTATAAACAATTATAATTGCCAACAATATTACCTCAATATTTTAATCTATATTTGTATAAAGATATTTATTATAATATAAAGCGGAACAGTATTCTAATCTTTTAACAGTCTCATCTATTTTTTCAGTAATTAAACAAAAAAAAATTGGAAGCCTATTGTTTTGAATATTAAAAATGCATATGAACATAATAAAATGCTGATACTAACCTCATTTCCCGGTATATTTTCCATATCAAAAATTGTTTAAACAAGTGTGTATTAAACACTGTAGATACATAAATTGTATTTAATTTATTATCATTTATCAAATACTTATATTTTAAGCCACTTACGCGGCACTTTTAATTCAATGCTCTTTTACGGTTTTATCAGCTTCTATAGCTTCTACCAGCTTTAACATACAATCACACATAATCATATCAACCAATCTAAAACCAATCTAAATGCAACACAGAATCTCAAGTATTGACCAATCAAATAACTTTTTTATTGAGTAAAGTTTACATGTACAATTGTTTTTTAATTATTATGATCTTATAATTACAACTACAATATAATTTACAATTATTAGAGATATTAGAGATTTTAATAATAATTATGCTATATATAACAACATTTAACATTAATATTATTTGAAAATAGTATGTTTGGGCAATTTCCAAGATTATTGATTACAATTTTGTGTTGAACTATTGGTAATCCTGATTTTCTTATTTAAACTCAATCGAATTGCAATTGGCGCGTTTAGAGCACGTTTAAGAATAATAGGATTCAATTTATAAAATGAATAAATAAATTAATACCTTTAATATTAATTTCATAGATAATTTAATATAACATATTAAAGTATAATATAAATAATATAGAATAATTATTAAATATGAAAAGGATCAAGGTTACAATAAATAAGCCGAATCCATTGTTTGAGCTCTGGCTGGAAGAATGGAAAAAAAAAGCAATATCTCAAGAATCTGATTTGCAACATCATTTTACAAAAGCTTTGAATACTTTAAAAAGATATCCATTACCATTAGATTCTGGAAAAGATTGTATAATATTAAAACATTTTGGCTTAAAATTATGTACAATGCTAGACAAAAGACTTAAAGAACATAAAGTGCATCAAAAAGAAATGGAGCGTACAAATAATGTTTGCAAATGTGATAGTTGCTGTCGTAGTGAATTCATTCTTTCATCAAGAGAGAAACGTATAGAAATGTATGAAGAAGAAATTAAAAAATATATAATAAGGCAAGTAAGTCATAACATTTTTATAAAGACTCATTTACAAAAATTTACTGTAATTTGCAAGAATTTGTTTGTAATTTAAGATAGAAGCAACATCTAAAAAGTCTTCTTTGTCGTCATGGAATTTTGCTTGTTATGCCATATTATTAACGTTATACAATAAAGAAGGAGATTCAAGTTATTCTGGTAAGCTTTTGTCAATTATCTATATAATATCTATGCGGTGTAATAATAGTATAAAGTTATTTATTTATGAAGATGCATTTCTAAATTAGAATTATTGTATGAATCTAAACAATTATACAATAAATCACTAAAAGCATTGGATCCAGATATATGTGATGGGAAATCATCAATTTCTATATTAATTGCTAGCAAATTAATACGGTTAAAGCAGTTTCCTATTAGGTATGTTTAATAAATCTCTATTTGAAAACATATTTATATTAATAGGTAATTTCAAAAAATAATATATATTTTGTTTGTAAAGGTGTCATTTAACTAAACAAGGGATACATTTAGCTATAAAAATAAAACAAATTTTTAATTTGAAAAACTATAATAAACACTTACTCCAACTTTATTTTAAAAAACTGAAAAATTCTTTACCAACACAAAACTATGATTATGTTACGGATAAGATCAATGTTAAAGCAGGAAGTATTCCTAAATTCAGTAATGAAAAATATATAATTGAAAATGAGGAAAATAAGCAAAAATCTCCTTTATTTAATTATTTAAAAACATCTGATCAACAAAATACAATAAAACTATCATCAAATATGGTAGATATTATGTTAAATGGAACTCAAGATGAAATAAAATTAAGACCAAATTCTTTTGACATAGTTTTATTGGTAGATACTAAAGAGACTTGTGGGTAAGTAAGTGTAAATAATAATTCAAGTTATGTATACTAAAAAAAACATATAATATTTATATATTATTAAAATAGTGGAAAAACAAAACCTCAACATGATGCAACGTTGATTGAATTAAAACAATTAGGAATATTATTTGAAATACGTCATTTAAGAATTGGTGACTTTACCTGGATTGCTAAATGTAAATATACTAAGAAAGAATTAGTTTTACCATATATAGTAGAAAGGAAACGATTAGATGATTTAAGTGCAAGTATTAAAGATGGACGATTTCATGAGCAAAAGGTACAATTAACTCATGAAAATAAATTATAATACTATAATTTTTTTTTATAACAAATTTTTTTAATAAAATGTTATAGTTTCGTTTAAAACAATCTGGAATACAAAATCTTTTGTATATAGTAGAAGATCACGATAAGATTATACGAACTGGAATTCCACTTTCAACGCTACTACAAGCATCTGTTAATTCATTGGTACAAGATAATTTTATTGTCAAGTATACAGATAGTCATCAAGATTCAATGTCATATTTGGCAACTTTAACAAGTATTTTATGTAAACTTTATGCTGTATGTATATTATGTTATAATCAGTTAATTACGGTAATGTATACAAATATTTTTTTATTTACTTATATTTAATATATTTCAGAAAAAGTATTTAATAGAATGTAAAAAAGAGAATCTTCTACCAATAGACATTTCTAGTAATTCAATTTTAGTAATGAAATTTGAAGAATTTAATAAAGCTGCATCTAAATTGAAAGTATGTATATAATTATTATATACATAATATAAAATAATGTAAATATTTTAAATCCTTCTTTTTTTACAGAATTTTAATGTACGACAAATGTTTGTTCGTCAATTATTACAGTTGAAAGGCATGTCAGTAAACAAAGCATTAGCAATTGTCGAATGTTATCCTACACCACTCATATTAATTAACGCGCTGCATAAATCTAATTGTGGACAAACATTAATAGCAAATATACAATATGGACAACAAAAACGACAAATTGGACCAGCTATTAGCAAAACTGTTTATTTATTTTATACACAACAAGAATTGAAATAATTAAATTGCAGAAGAATTTTATTACTCTTATTGAGAAAGAAAAAATAATCCAATTTTTAAGAAAAATACAAAATCATATTTATCAAATATATGTGTTAAATCATTATATTGTATGATAATAATGATGTGATACAATCAACGAACATAAAAAAACGTAATATCACACTCAGTTTTCCTTTTGTATTTAATTATTAAATACAACAAATAGGTTCTATTTATAATACAAGATCTTTGCTCAATGATTTCACAAGTAAATGAATAATAACCTTGTTTTTCTTCACATATTAATATATACATGTATATATTAATTCTTTATATTTAGTGTTGTATGCGTGCGCGCGCGCGCGCGTGTTATATTCTTTTGTAATTTTATACACAATTACTTTTTTACATTCATTTATATACAATATTTTTTGTTTTGAACTTTGTATTTATGTCATTGAAGAGGCAAGTAACAAGTATTGTAAATCGTTTTATCTATATTTTGAATCTGTATACGTTAATCAAAAGACTAGCACGATAACCTAATGAACTTAATCAACGAAGTTCATTGTGGAAAGACATAGTTTCGTTATTTACGTCCGAGTCTAAACACGATAGTGCTTCCAATGGCTGATTTAAAACATTTAGTAAATAAAATCGATGATATCGTAGCAGAATCCTTGTCAGGATTATGTTATACTTATCCACAGTTAGAATTATTATTAGCTCATAAAGTCGTTCTATCTCCTGATGTATGTAATACATAATAATACTGGTATGTTCAATTTATTGTAATAAAATATTCCAATATTTGCTTTCATTTTACTTCAGATTAGAGATCAGAAGAATAAAGTTGCTATAATATGTGGTGGTGGTAGTGGTCATGAACCGTTTGTTGCTGGTATTTATAAATATTCAAATAGTTTTGTAAACAATGAGTTATTTAATTACTTCTTGAATCGATTTATATAGGTTTTGTTGGTACTGGTATGCTGACAGCTGCCATAGCTGGTTCTATATTTGCATCACCACCTTCTAAACATATAACACATGCTATTAATTGTGTCGCACAAAATAATACAGGTATTAAACTTTTTTATTTATTTTTTCAGTCGTAGAATTTATTTTTTTAATTCTTTTTGTATTTTATATGTTATAGCGGGTATATTAGTAATAGTTCCAAATTATACTGGAGATCGTCTTAACTTTGGAATAGCGCTTGAAAAAGCAAAACAAGCGGGTATTAATGTATGTTTATAGAAAATAGAATTCTAAATTAATTTTATTTATTATTATCATTAAATCAATGCAAAAGAATATTCGCAATCATCACTAATTGATATCGAATATATGATAGATTGTAGAGATAATAGTTGGCGAAGATTGTAGTATTCCTGAGGAAGAACAAAGTTCTATTGGTAAACGAGGCTTAACTGGGATGTTATTAGTTATTAAAATTGCTGGTGCACTTGCTGAAAAAGGAAAAGCTCTTTCAGAAGTACTAAAATATGCAGAGTATACTGTGGAAAATATGGCTACTTATGCAATTGGATTATTAGCATGTTCTATACCTGGTTTGTCGATTAATATGAGATATATTTATATATTATTTTTGATCATGAAAGAATGATATCAAATATACAGTAAATAAAGAACAAAAAATATTTATACTTTTTTAATAAAATTATTTATGCAACACAACATAGGTCAAGGATATATGTTCGAACTTGCACCAGATGAAATAGAAGCTGGTATGGGTATTCACGGAGAAGCTGGTTACGAACGAATGAAAATAAAAAGTGCATCTGAAATCGTTTCACTCATGTTGCAACGTATTTGTGAAGAATTAAAATTGATTAGTGGCGATAATGTTGCAGTAGTAGTAAATAATTTTGGAGCATTAAGTCAATTAGAACAAGGCATTGTCACACATGAAATTATAAAACAACTTAGTAAGTTATGTTAAATTTTTGAAAAGTACATATATGTATATGAAGAATCGTATATATAAGTATATTATTATAGATAATAAGAGCATACAACCACTTCGAGTTTATTCCGGAATTTTAGTAACATCGTTAAATAGTGTTGGAATACATATTACGTTATTAAAACTTCCTAAATGTCATAAAAATGTATTTCTAAGCTGTCTGGATGATGCGACAAATGCTCCAGGATGGCCAGGTTGTTTTTATAGTATTCCTTTAGCTATAACACAACCACCGTTTAACGAAGTAGAGAAAAAGAAATTAGACAAAATTGGCATTCAGGTAGATAATCAATATGGACATTTAATAAAATTATGTCTGCAAAATGCATGTAAAAGCATTATTGAAAAAGAAATATACCTTAATGAATTGGACCGTGGTTGTGGGGATGGAGATTGTGGAACAACACTTAAAAGATTTACCATGAGTATGCTTTTAATTTTTCTCCTACCACAGTTTTTTTTCATAAAAAATAAGATACTAAACTTTATGGTATATACAAATTATAAAAAATATATATTTATTTCAGGCATTCAAAAACATCTGAATAAACTGTCTTTCACTTATCCTTCTTTATTATTAACACAAATAGCTGATATTGCAGAAGAAAGCATGGGAGGATCATCTGGTGCATTATATTGTTTATTTTTTATAACTGGAGCAAAAGAATTATTATCCCTCAAAGAAAATGAAGATATTACCTCTGCATGGTCTCGTACATTTTGTAGTGCACTAGATAGTATTATAAAATATGGAAAAGCAAAACCTGGCGACAGAACAATGGTATAATAATGTTTGATTAATTATTACACGTATTAAAGATAAAATTAATTATAATATTATATTAATACATAATAATATCAATAATTCATAATATATAAGGAAATAGTTAAAATAATATTATTTATATTCACTATATATCTTGTATAATATAGTTGGATGCATTAGATCCTGCATGTAGAACATTTAAACAATTAGTAACAGCATCTTTAGCAGATATTATTCAAAATGTAATTATTGCAACATGGCAAGGATGTGAAGCAACAAAAGGCATAAAAGCTAGGTAAAAAGAGAACTAATTTCATAATAATTAACGAGTAAATTATATTATGTTACTATAATTATCTGTATTATATATTTCTTAATACAGAGCAGGACGAGCCTCTTACGTAAAGCAAGAACATTATATGCAACAGATAGATGCAGGAGCATATGCTGCTGCTATTTGGATAACAGCAGTAGCAGAGACAATTAAAAATTTTTTTAAATAATGTATTAATACATTACTTATTTTATGATACTTTTGTAAAAGGTATTATCTTTTATAGTTCTATAAAAATATATCGCATTCACGGAGAAAATGATCAAGCATTTTTATCGATTCAAATCCTGCCTGATGAAACAGCTGATTTTATCCTCTCCACGTCGTCAAACAGTAACAGATAATCAACAAAACAAGCTCGCGTAAATAAATTCACTTTTACAAAAAGTAAATTGTGCACCAGGGTCCAAGAGTACGATAATAATGCATCACTGAGTTACGCCCTCGAAACTCTCTCATCTAATTTTCACTCTATCTAAAACTGCGCAATGTGGTCATTCTTTCCGTTGATGTGATTATAGTTATTTAGGTGCTTAAAGTAATTGAAATTATATTTTATATATAAAATATATTGTTTTTACATGTATTAAAATTATTTATAAAAGAATGTATAGACAAAAGATATTAAAAATAGAGGAAGATCATAAATTGTAATGTTTATATATATATATATATATATATATATATAAATAATATATATATATATAATATATATATATATATAAATATATATATATATATATATAGAGAGAGAGAGAGAGAGAGAGAGAGAGAGAGAGAGAGAGAGAGAGAGAGAGAGAGAGAGAGAGAGAGAGAGAGAGAGAGAGAGAGAGAGAGAGAGAGAGAGAGAGAGAGAGAGAGAGAGAGAGAGAGAGAGAGAGAGAGAGAGAGAGAGAGAGAGAGAGAGAGAGAGAGAGAGAGAGAGAGAGAGAGAGAGAGAGAGAGAGAGAGAGAGAGAGAGAGAGAGAGAGAGAGAGAGAGAGAGAGAGAGAGAGAGAGAGAGAGAGAGAGAGAGAGAGAGAGAGAGAGAGAGAGAGAGAGAGAGAGAGAGAGAGAGAGAGAGAGAGAGAGAGAGAGAGAGAGAGAGAGAGAGAGAGAGAGAGAGAGAGAGAGAGAGAGAGAGAGAGAGAGAGAGAGAGAGAGAGAGAGAGAGAGAGAGAGAGAGAGAGAGAGAGAGAGAGAGAGAGAGAGAGAGAGAGAGAGAGAGAGAGAGAGAGAGAGAGAGAGAGAGAGAGAGAGAGAGAGAGAGAGAGAGAGAGAGAGAGAGAGAGAGAGAGAGAGAGAGAGAGAGAGAGAGAGAGAGAGAGAGAGAGAGAGAGAGAGAGAGAGAGAGAGAGAGAGAGAGAGAGAGAGAGAGAGAGAGAGAGAGAGAGAGAGAGAGAGAGAGAGAGAGAGAGATTGTGTGTAATTTAAATTATATTTATCACATTGTCTACAATGTAATATATATGTAGTTATAATATAATTTTTGTAATATTTACATATATTTAAAATTCATATCATTGATTAGTGATGTAAATATTTGTTGCTTATAAAAGAATGAAATAAACTATTATTTCAACATTTCTTATTACATTTCCATACATTTTAATCAATCACATCTATAACAAATGGAATAAAGGATAATATCGAATTATTTATATTGTATACTGTGATGCTTATAATGCCACATAAACCTTCAATGATTAACATGATCTCATTTATCATTATTTGAAACTAAATCATAGTCTTTTCCAACAAAATGAATAAAAATTTATCTATATCACTTTCAAACATTCGAGTAGTTCGCATATACAGGATCTTCAAAAATCATAAAGAATGCACGAACTCGTGAACATTTTAAGTGGTGTTGAATCATGTTCACAAATACTAGTTTATTATGATCTATTGTGTTTTTCTTTCGAACTTGAAATTAGTATATGTCAAGCTTTATATTCATTCTCTTTATCAATAATTAATAACCATAATTTAATTAAACAGAACAGAGTTAGGATCTTCATTATCAAGTTGTTTTACATGTCTCAAAACATCTTTTTTCGTGATTACTCCTAATAATCGTCTGTAATAAAAATTATTCCAGTAAAATTTTTTTGTATCATTATTTATGATTAAATCTTGTGAGAATTAAAATTTTGTTCTTACCCATTATGAGTGACAAGGGTTTGGCGTAATCCTAATTTTCTGAACATATCAACTACAGTCTCCATTGGAGTCTGATCTGTAATAGTAATCGGTGCCATATCTAATATCTTTTTCAGTTTTAATGGAGGCGGTGAATGTGCTTGAATATTATTTCCATTAGAGAAGATAACTAGAGATTGACCAGTAATTTCTTCTATCATGCGTTTGGCATTAGCTATAGCAAGATTAAGATCTCGTCGTAAAACAAAACCAACTAAATACTGAGATTCTTTAGAAACTATAACTGGAAAACCATTATGTTCAGTATCTTTGAGTAAAGTTTCTACATCTTCAACTGTCATCGAATCTTGAGTAAGAACATGCAGAGCTTCATTACGTCTGAAATAAAAAATATAATTACAAGAAATTACGTATAGTAAGTAATAATAGTAAATAACAAATTATTATTGGATTTACTTAGGTTGCATAACATCAGCAGCTAATGTTGTATGCTGAAATTCGTCTTTGCTATCTAAAAATGGATATCCATTAAGACCAATATGGGCATCATAAATGCCTTGTTTTCCAAGAGCATCGCCCACCCATTTACTAGCCATAGCAGCTGCCATTAACGGAACGATATATCGAACACCACCAGTTAATTCAAACATGATAACAACCAAAGAAACAGTCATTCTGGTAACACCACCAAGTACAGCAGCAGCTCCTACCATTGCGTATAATCCAGGTGTTATGCAATCAACTCCTGTAGAACACTCCTCACTAAACATCCAAATATGAGGATAATAATAAGCAAGTTGTTCCATTCCTATTCCAACTATTCGACCCATGATAGCACCCAAACAAAGGGAAGGTATAAATAAACCACAGGGTACTTTCATACCAAATGTAAATATGGTCATAATTAATTTTAAAATAAGTGCTAGTACAAGTAGCCATATGGCTTTGTACACTCCAGGACCAGCTGCTGCAATTTCAATCGCAGACTTTACAGCTGTGAAATTTCTATTATAATCACTATAAAATATAAAAACATATAGTTAGTTATATACCATATTATTACCGATATACTTATATACATTACCATAAAATATCTGCATTAGAAACCCCACATTGACTGAAGAGTAAATAAATAAGTTGACTTGTATTAATTCTTGTGTATGGATTTGGATATCCAATTACAGCTGTTACTACTGTTACGATCAAAACTTCTGTAACTGGATACTGACCTAACTTAGAAGTTTTACGATATCGACACCAAAAGAGATTTGCTTTAATAAACAATGTACCAATTATACCCTGAAACAATAAATTAATTTCTCTTTAATAGTATTGTATTAAAATGTAAAATTATTTTAGAATATACTTACTCCCATTATACCAAGCATAACAAAGGGTATTAATTCAAAGAATATCCAAGGTTTATTATATTCTACATAAAATAGTACTGAGTGTTCATTTCCAAATGGATTTATAGAACGTAAAACAAAAGCTGCTATTAATGCACAGAAGAAGGATCTCCATAATGTCTTCAAAGGAAAGTAATAACTGACCTGTAGAATTACAGATGCATATGTAAATATTAAGTTAGTATATAATATATGAGAGAAAATATATAAGTAATAGAATTTTAATCAAATATTTTGTGAGTTCTTATATGAGAAAAATAAACATAATGATAAGACATTTTATTAAGAATCAATTTTTATGAAATTTATACTTTTATCTTTTCTTTTTTTATATTTAAGAATTTGTAACATAAATATACTATTTAAGTATATAATACTTCCTATTGTATATACAATTATTATTGTTCATAATAATCTACTAGAATATTTTATTTATGTTGAATTGAAATATATGAAAATTACAAAATAATAATAAATTTGTATATATCATCTATTCGTACAAAAACATTTTTTATTGTCAATTAATACTGATCAATCGCTAAACATACTTTTGAAATCAACTAGGTGCATCAGTGATCAAGATTATATAGTTTTCCACTGTGCTTTTTAAATGTTGGTATACATGACTCTGTAGAATTTGTTAGCTATTCTTCAACTGAAATGCAACTGTTCTGAAACATTATAGGATAGAAGCATATCGTTACTTATTACATTTCAACAAAAATTGATAATGTTTTATGCTGTGTATCACTATTTTCAATTAAAAAGAATTTCATAAAAGTCTCTAATCTTATATAAGTATTACTATTTTTTATATAAAATTTGGATATATTTTATAGTTTTTCTCTTTCTATTAATAATTCACCCATCCATACATACATATATAATAGCTAGATTTATGTATTCTTAAATAAAAAATAATCTTCCAATTTCAATTAAACATTAAAATAATGTGAAAAAAAATATATAAATATATTACATATCTTGATAAAAATCATACCTCTTCCAAACTAAATAAGACACCTCCAATTGGTGCACCAAAAGCAACTGATACACCAGCTGCAGCAGCGGCCGATAAAATTTCCCTCTTTTTTGCTTCATTCCTTCCATACTTTGGGAATAGATATGAAAATATGTTGCCTATACAGCAAGCAATGTGTACCATTGGACCTTCTTTACCCAAACTTAAGCCCGCCGATACCGAAAGAATTAAACCAACAGATTTAATAATTAATGTCCACTTTCCTAAGTATCCTCTAATAATAAAACCGCTTAATATCGTTTTAATCTAAAACAGAAATACTTTAATAAAAATTCAATACATAAACAAGTATAATTATTACATATAATTATTTTATAAATAATAGATAAATTACAATAAAAAAATGTTAATCCTTATACACACCTCAGGTATACCAGAGCCACAAGCATACGGTGCAAACATTCGTACCAAAGATGCAGAAAGTGATGCAAATAAAAGAGCCCATGCTATATAAAACATATATGATATTGTGTACGGCCCTGCACCATCCTTTGATTGGTTGAAAACTTCCGGCCATGTCCACCACTGCAAGGGTAATAAAGTAAGAGTAAGAGAGACGGAAATACTTAATTGAGATAAATCGAGAGTATAATAAGAGTATGGCACAATTGAATCAATTATTTATACAATTACATTTACAAATGTAAGTAGATCCTGCAAAGAAAAAGTAATATCTATATTCACTAGTATTATATAAATCTAATACATTCAATAAAATTAATAAACTGTAAATGTACATATATATACATATATATACGTCTGAAAATCTTAACCTGAGAGCAATTCCCACCATCAAAAGTTGTTTCGTTGTAACTCCAACAGCACTGTTCTTTATTTAACCAAAAAGCTTGGGGACATATTCCAAATTTAAGATCTGTCATCCAAGATGCTCCAATATCTATCACACCAGCAGCAACTCCCGTAAAAAGACCAACAAATAAAACGCAGAGCCATCCAGACCAAGCATCATGAGCCCCTTTGATTAAACCCCAAATAGAATCATGTTTCTTTTTAATAATATATCGATGTCGCATTCGATCTCGCGCAATATCTCTTTGCCAATCAATAGTATGGAAGTCCTCATATTGTCCAATCCCAGGTATATCATCGGAATCAACTGAAACTAATAAAATTGATCAACATGTGATATAAAAATTTTGCAACATTTTACATATTACCATAAAAATCTATATTTAAAATCTATTTAAAGTGAAATATTTTTAAACTCTTAAGCATATTAAAATATAAGTATTAATGCATTTATTATCCACTAATTTATAAATAACTTACGTGAAGATACATCATCAACACGAATACAATGTTCTGATAAAACATTATTATCTAAATCATGGGATGCAGAGTGATGATTAACATCCAACATGTCTTCGTCACTGCTTAAATTCGTTTCACGACCTAAACCTCCACCTTGCAACCGTGCCTCATCTATGTTACTATTACTATTGTTTATGACCTAGAAATATAGAATTATTAAGTATATAAACTTTATGACATTATACTTATAACATGTTCTATAAAATAATATATAAATAATATTAATAAAATAAGGCAAACACAAATAAAAATTTAATATACCTTTGCATCAACCGAACGATATGTCGTGATAGAACTTGCATTTATGTGAGAGACAGGAGAATTTAAAGATGAAGTGCCCTTCAGTGGAAATTTCTCCATGGCATTGTGATAATCTATTATTTTTTACGATGAAAGTTATTATGAGAAAATTTTATATGAAAATCTAATGAAAGAAATAAATTTAAAAAATTTTATAATATCATAAATATGACATCAAATACTTTCTGAACAAAATTATTTATCCATATGAAGACTCATGAATATTTATCAAAGACTCATGAATAGAAAATGCAAATGAAACACTTGACTGTTTTTAATATGATTTAATACAAAAAATAAGTTATTTACATAATACTGTAGGATAATCCTTTAATAAAGATAATTAGGTTAGGACACAGAGAAGAAAATTTACTAATTGAGAATGCAATTTCTTTTCTTCTATAGTAAAAAAATTAACTATTTTAATTGAAAGTAATATATAGATATGTAGAAAGAAATTTGATTGGTGAAAAATTCTTAATAAATATTGCACTCCAAAAAAGAAAAAAATTATCATAAAATATCAATAAAAGTTTAATGTATGTAGATTAGTTGGTAGGTATTTATAATCTGATCATAAATGACACGAATGTTTGACACAGCATATCTTCAACAACGATAACAATAACGCATTTCGTCATATGCATGTAGAAACTAAAACGTAAAATAATGCAAAAGCAAACATTGCAAGTAGAAATTTGCGTTGCTTCCAGATTGTTTATGCAATCAAGATTACATTAGCTTTATAATGTTACGGTTAATATACTAAACAAATGTCATATCATTAACTTACCATTTTCTTAAAAGAGATCGGTGCTCTAACAAATGTTTAAATTGCAATTTTATACCATGCAACATTACATTTCTTTGACAGTTCTATTGTATTATACTAGGGAAGTATAGGGTATGGGGTAAACCATATTGCCGTTAATCATGAACATGCGGCACAGAAAGACAATTATGATATAAAATTTTGTAATTATAAATATAAAAAGAACGAAAAAATATGTAGAATTCGTCGATAATAAAGAGAACCAACACCCATATAAAAAGGAATTTAGTAACAAATGTATTGGAAACTTTACAAACTTCAAAGGGTTAACGACTGTAAAATTTAATTATATAGATATAATATCTCGCGACAAAGATCGAGCAAGAAATGACGGAATCTTTTTTAAGAAGTGCTGCATTTAATTTGCATTGCTATTGGTTAGGTTGTTGTCACTTGTCCAATGGCAAATGACGCTCTACAGAAGAGGGCGTTATCATCGCAATCAAGTATATTTTTAACTGAACTGCAAATGTATTAGGGTTTTTATCTTAAGAAGTACGATCTATGGTATATATAAATTAATATAACCAAGTAAAACAAATCTTTTTGAGAGAAACTTACGGTATTGGTAGATCTTATATTTGTATTTTGTTCAGTACTTTCGTAAGAACATAAAATACATTTGTAAACAGAAACGAGCATCATGTCGATCGGAGTACCTATTAAAGTACTTCACGAAGCAGAAGGACATATAATAACATGTGAAACGAACACCGGTGAGGTATATCGTGGTAAATTAATAGAAGCCGAAGATAATATGAATTGTCAAATGCAAAATATAACAGTAACATATAGAGATAAACAAGTTGCTCAATTAGAAAATGTATATATTCGTGGATCCAAAATAAGGTTTTTAATATTACCGGACATGTTGAAAAATGCACCTATGTTTAAAAGGCCAGGTGGTAAAGGTTCAGGTACCGCGGGCAGAGGAAAATCCGCTATTTTACGTGCTCAAGGTAAGTTTATCAATTCTAAAAGTAATAGAAATATTTATAAATTTATATATTAAATGATTTATTGCTAGAATTACTGTAATATTAATAATGTTTCCGGTAATGTAAGTTCATTATTATAACTTAATCATTAGTAAGTTCATTAAATATAATTTCACAATATTAATTTATATATCAGTTTTTACATGTACGATATTCATATTATTATAATATTGTATGACGCATATTTAAAATCTAAAATGTTAATATTTCGTAGAAAGTAAATAAAATAACAACGTTAATACTAGTACATAATAATTTTAAAAGAAGTTATAAATATATATAAAGATTAAACTTTGTTTCATAAAATAATAAATGTTTGATTATAATATATATTTTTGTACTGTTTATTGATATTTGCATGTTGTATATATGTTTATAACATTGATGAAAATGATATATATTTCTATATACTTATTATTTATTTAATTATTTGTATTTAGCTCGTGGAAGAGGTCGTGGACAAAACCAAAGAGGGAGAGGCACAGGTTCTGCACCTTGGTTGAATCAACAAAATCAACCAGGAGGATCACAACCTGGAAGAGGTCGTGGATAATCATAGTAATAATTCAATCATATACATTAAGAAAATAACAGACTTATAAATATATTAAATCATTTTGTACTATTTGAAATATCTTTCAAAATTTAGATGAACTTTTATGCAAAAAATCATTTGTATTATTGTATCTAACAATAAAGTATGGAACAACATAATTTGATTTTCCTATTTATGTTATTAATAATAAGACATATGCATTAATGCTGTTTATTACTCCTACTTTTATAACAACGTATGCTATTAATAAATTCAGATGTAATTCTTGATCGATTTTAAAAAATAAAGTATCATTTTAAAGATGAAAATTTAAACGCGGATGTTTTTTATTTATTTTCTTTGAAAATAAATAAAATTAAAAATGTTTTTCCAAGAATAATTTATGTATAAAAATCAAACTTTTCCAAAAATTTTTAAAAACCATGTCCTTGCTTAAATTTTCATCTTTAAAATAAAATTTTGTTCATCAAAATCTGTCAAGAATTATGATTGGACTTACTGTTCCAGAATATTTTCCAGAATATTCCAGAATATTTTTTGTGAAAAAAAAATTTCATATAATCCTGCCCCTTGAACTTTGCGGCATAAGGGAAGAAGCTCGTAACCTCACTAAGTTTCATATAAACGCTTGAATGTATTTATTTACGTGAAGTAGACGATCAAGGTAAAATTCCCTATGCTATTTTTCTCTGTAATTTTCCCTGTAGGCGTATATAAATATTATTACTATACTATTCTACTACTGTAATAATAATATATAACATTAAAATATAATGATAAAAAGAATAAGTAGAAGACAAAATACATATGTAATTAAATATTATATAAATCATGTACATACTACATTATATATGATGATGATTTATAATAACAAAAGATGAAAGAATATATTTAAACAAGATACAATATAACCAATTTAGTCAATTAGTATTTCACAATGATTTCTATACTCTCTTTTAGGTGCAATCTAATGTCATTATGCGTGATGGTTTTTTGGACGAATTTTCAACAAATCATTTCTTCAATAATTTAGGCATGTAACCATTCACTAATAAATATATCTAATACTGATGAAATACGATGACAAAACAAAACGGTTTTTTGATTTTCGTCCGTTTTTATTGTCTTTTTGCCTTATATATAATCGGTTTGTAATACACATTTTTCTTTTTCATTTTTTTTCTTATATCGATTTTATTTTAGTTCTTATTGATTCTCTTATTTTAGTTCTTATTGATTTTGCGAAACTGAAAATTTGTATGAAATTTTCTTATTTAGTTGATATAAAGAAAAAATGAGGATTCAATTATCACGCAAATAAGCTTATATAATCTTTTTAATTATTATATATATTTTAACATGTAAGATACATATAATATATAATTAATATTAATTAAATATTATATATAATTTATATGTATTTAAACAGTATAAAATGTATATACAGAAGCAGAGTATAATTAATATTTAACTTAACAATTGTACAATTGTTTAAACATTATAAAGTTAATAACCGATATTTTAATAAAGATTAGAATAAATAATTTTTTCGACTACTTAATATTTATTTAACATTTATTAAAAATAGCACTTTAGTATACTTCATTAATATTAATAATTAAATAATAATAATTTATATGAATCAAAATTACATAATTGTTTTAAAAAATACACTTTTTTTATTTAAACATCACATACGCGTTAATACAATGTCAAAATAAAATAATTTTAATCTTAAATTACGATTGTTACGAATTTTAATACTTTCGTTTTCATTAAATAATAACGAAGAAAAAGAGTTTGAGCGACTTTGACAAACGAAAAACTATTAGTCTGCCATTATAAACGATTTTTTCGGTTATTTAATATTCATTTAAAATGTTTATAGTACTATAATGAACTTTAGTAATAATTAACAATTATATAACAATAGTTTATAATAATCAAGTCTGTACATTTGTTTAAACATTACCATATTTCGTAATATACGTTGAATAGAAAATAAATGTAATCAAAATTTTCTATGTGTTTAAATTTTGAACTCTGAGTCATTGCCTTCAAGTAATATCAATTAGAATGAACTTTTTAATGACTTTGATAGTTATCGAAACAATTTTCTTTTGCATTTCAACGAGTAAACATCGAAATTCTTTTTTTCCATATGGCTAAGATTAAATAATTTATATTATAGACAATTTTAATTATTTAAATAATCTATAATGTACACAAAGTATAATAAACTAATATTTAGAGAATAATACATTCGCTTAAACATTACATAGCCCGTAACAGACGTTAAATATAAAATTTCAATTTAATATTTCAACACATGTAAATCTCGAACTCGGCTTACAAAATTTATATTTTCGATAAATTTATAATTATTTGAACAATTTATAATATACATGGAGTACAATAAATTAATATTTAAACAATAGTATATTCGTTTAAAAATTATACAGTTCGTAAAATGCGTTAAATATAAAATAATTTTAAATGAATATTTCAATACACTTAAATTTCGAATCCGGGATTGTTGCCTGCAATTAATATTAACAAAAACGAACGCTCAATTAATTTTATTAGTTATTGAGTTAGTATACTTTTGTATTTCAACAAATAAACATCGAAATTCTCTTTTTTTATATGTCTTAAACTTAAATAACTTGTACTTTCGATAATTTTTTAAATATTTAAACAATATATGGTGTACAAGGAATATAACTAAATAAAATGCCAATTGTGCAAGCATCAACAAAAATTTTAAATAAATATATTTTTGTATCAAATATTTTCTCAATATTTTCAACAATTTCCTTTTATAATTATGTTATTAATAATTCTATTTTTATTTTTCTATTTCAGAACATCATTGTAATCATGCGCGAAAGAATAAGGGAATCTAATATTGTATTACCAAAATAAAAACACAAGAATTGCAAAAGAGAAGCAGTATTATGCATCGTAAATGAAAATTTTTGTCGTCATAACAAACTTACCTATACTTTACTTCATTTTTCTATTTTAGAACATCATTGCGAAAGTAATATGTGCGAAGTAATGGTGAAATCGAAAGTAGTATCGCTAAAATAAAAACCAAAAATTACGAGTTAAAAACATTATTTGTTCGTTAATTTTTCGCGATTTAATATTGTTTGTTCGAGAAAAATATTTTTAACAATCGGATTGTATTTATACAAGACAGTAGAGTTTCGCAAATTAAATTCAGTGATCTTTTGTTAATAAATAACTACTGCGTATTAAAGTCAGCGTATCATTGAAGATGAATTCAATTTATAGCGATGTTGACTTATCTGGAACCATCATAGAACTTCTTAAGTGGTAAGTAAATTTTTAAGTCCCTCAGATCACTCAATCATGTCTAAGATGAAAGATCTGGATCGGCATGGGTGATTGGTTCTAATTAATTAATTTTTCTTTAAACATTATGCTCTTCTTATATTACTTGAGTGACCACGAGAAACTTTTCTTCGGAGATTTACACGACAATGGTTTTTTATTTTTTGATTTATTAAATCAGAACAGAATCTTCTTGTTTCATACGCATTTATATTTATTTGTATTTTAATATCAATATTCATAGATATTTACGAGTTTTAATAAACAATAAACAAGAAGATATTTGTGGTAGATATTTTCTTGTAATAGAATAATCGTTTCTAAGAATGAGCATCCAAGGATTTTTCATTATATTTTTAAGTAAAAATTAATTAAATATTTAATCAATTTGAATTGATAAAATAAAGATTTCAATAATGTCATTGCTTTTGAAAGAACAAAGTTCAGTAGAATTATTACTTTTAAAAAAGAAAAGATGAGTAGTCATTACTAAAAAGCAAGGAGACTCTAGAATAAGTTGATCAATTTTTAATTCAGGATTTTCAGCGATTAATATATTAATTCCAGTTTCTCCCTTATGCTTTTCAGATATCTCTCAATTAAAAGCTAGTAATCATATTTTATACAAATGATTTAGGCTTTTTCTTTTTAGGATCGTATTAAGGTTTCGTTAGGATTGTTGATTTTCTTTCAAATTTTAGAATTAAGAATAGTTCTAATTTTTTATTAACTATTTTAATATGCTAAATTTTGTTATTACATTTGTTGAATGATGGAGTTTTTTAATCGGAGATTCTTTTCTTGCTTGCACGTAATGGATGACCTGCAAGAAGCAAAAAAGAGATTATATGCCGAAAAGGCCCCCACAAATTAAGAAGGCAACTTAGGATACTAAATTATTTTCGAAGATTCATAAGAGCCTTTTCAGAATGGCTCTTAGTTATATTTTAATTTTATCATGTCACTTAAAATGCTTTTATGACGATGGGTAGATTTCATTTTCGATCCCATATTGCCCTGCGTACACGAATAAGATTATTTCATATTTTATGCATTTTTATTAGCAAAATCGAGAAAAGTAAATTTTTCACTTTCTTCTTTTCTATAATTCAATTAAATTCATAATTTTATTTTTATATAATCAAGTTCCATATTAAAATTATAGCTACGAAATGTATAAAATATAACATTTGTGAGAACCACTGAAACAGTACTGAATAAAAGTGTGTATGAAGCCGAAACAAACAAACGAAAATGTATTAAGATTCCACTTTTGCGTATGCAAGTAGAATTATTTGAAATTATATATTTTTATTATTAAAGTTGTCTCTTACATTTTTCGCTTTTCTCTTTTTTTTTTTAATTAAATTAAATTCATACTTTTATCTTTCAAAAGGAGTATATTTCTTATTTCTATATAATTAAGTTCTCTTAAAGTCATAGTAACGAAACGTATAAGATATGGCACTTGTGGGAGTCACTGAAACTGCACATAGAGTTGAAATAAGCATATTTAAATATATCTCGTGTTCTTCGCGTCACGAGATTTATTCATGACAGACGCAGGTTATGAAAATGATAATAAAATGTATAGATATGAGAAATAGATCTCATGGTACTATCGATTTAAAATTAACCGTGTTGAATGTACACGGATTTGTATAGGAGAATATAAAATCTTTCAATTGCATAAAATTTAGTTAATTAGAGTTAATAAATGTAGTAGTTGAAATTACTGTGTAGTTAGCGTTGACCAGAATTTTCACAAAGTATAATATAATGCATATCATAAAAAAAATATGTATTATTTTTAGCAATAAAAAGATAATATATATTATTTTTTTATGATATACATTTCATTACAAGTAATATTGAGCTGATGGTTGCTTGATTCATTTGCATGATCCATTTGCATCAAGAAAAAATGAAAAATAATGTTCTTATCACCAATTTTTCTTTTATTGTATTCATATAGACAAATTAAAAAAAAAAGAAAAAATCATATTCCAGTAACTTTTACATATATTCTATGTCAATTATATAAAAGTTCAGTGCTCTGTAATAAAAAACAAAAACAAAAATATAATAAAAATTATGTAAGGAAGAATAAATCTTGTTACATACATATACATTATTGATAATATTGACTATTGATAGGAATATTGTTTTGTATAGTATGACATTATTTGAAGTAATCCATGCATACAGATACTTCACAGTTTTCATACTGATAAATTGTTCCTATTCTTTTCTTTTGAGATAAACAAACAACATAACGCTTTTCTTGATAAAGTTGTTTTTATCACTAACGAAAAATGTTGCCTAGTAACTTGATAGTAATGATGGACTTTTTGTAACCTGTTTAATTTTGTTTATATTTTTAATTTTTTTTATATAATTTTAGTTGTTTTATATAACAAACGTACAAATAACCATAAATATTCGCGCCAACTCACAATATCTAAGAATATAACACACTTTGGTAATAATGATGAAAAAATTTACGCATATATATATGTTAATAATCAAAATAGTTTAAATAAACTTTAGCCATATATATAAGTTTAATTAGAAAGATGAAATATAAAGTTCGTACAGTTAACAAATATTTTTTAAGTAATCTATCTTCATAGTTTATACTCCTAGTTAGAAGTATAATCTATACAAGCCTATACATCGATACAGTAAACACATGGTGAAGACAATGCTTCCCTATTGCGTTTGTAGTTCATATTTCGTCCATACCCACTGAAGTCATTTATGCTTCGTACGAAAGATGGTAATCAGTTCGTAACCAATCATTTAAAACTGTAACTTTGTGTGTTTTTGATATATTTTTAAATGATGTTGCATGTATTACAAATTATATAACATTAAAAAAAAAAATACTATGATATATGATGAGTTATCTAGAGAAAATTAAAAATTGTGAATTACAATTTTGTATTATTTGGCGGTAATGCTGAAGTTAAGTTAAATATGCCATATTTGAACTTTCGTTAATTTTTTTTTCCTAGCTAGCACTTTGCATAATGCTATAGATTTATTATCGGTCAAAATGAGAATGTACAAAGTCCAAATAAATTTTTAAAAAATTGAATTCTGTACCTAATAAATGTAGTGTATTTAATTCTGAAAATTGTTAGTAAGTAATATATTATTATTCATATTTTTGTTTTATTTATGTTATTGTTATCCATTTTCAATGAAAATTTTCAATCGAAAAAAATCATGTAAATAGATATATATCTAATGTATAATATTGACTGTTTTTACATAAAAAAAATTGATATTTCTCAATATATTATTATAATATTAATATTAATTCTTATTATTATAGTAAGAAACTAAATATTATCAAATTTTAATATTATTAAATTTTATTAAATTTTCTATTTACAATATTATATTTAATTTTTTAGACCTTTAAATACATTTAAGCAATACAATTGTAATAAATAAGATGTTTTTTTACTATTGATAATCATTAAAATTGTTTCAGGTTATATTTGTCATAAAAAATATTTTTGATATTTTAAGTCATGGTTTCCTTAATAAAAAACATTCAGATTGCTTCACTTGTTTACAATGGCAGTAGAATTGCAACACAATTATTTTCTACTAATACAAAGTTACATTTAGAAACTGAGGTAAAAGAAGTGATCTTAAAATATCTTGATGGGAAAGATAATGGTATAGTAGTTCTAGGACTAAATCGCCCGAATACCCGTAATGCTTTTGGAAAAAATCTTGTTTCGCAATTAAATAATGCAATCTCTACTATTAAACAAGATGATAAATTACGAGTACTAATTATTCGTAGTCTGGTACCATTCATGTTCTGTGCTGGTGCTGATTTGTATGAAAGATTAAAGATGAGTAAATCAGAAGTGTCAGAATTCGTAACATCCTTAAGGAATATTATGAACGACATAGAGTCAATATCAATACCAGTTATATCTGCTATAGATGGTGTAGCATTGGGTGGTGGTTTAGAACTTGCATTGGCTACAGATATTAGAATAGCAGCTTTAGAGGCAAAACTAGGTCTTGTAGAAACAAAACTAGCAATAATACCAGGTGCCGGTGGTACTCAGAGATTACCAAGAATAGTTGGATCTGCTATAGCTAAAGAACTTATTTATACAGCGCGTATTTTGAATGGACAACAAGCAAAGAATATTCATCTTGTAAATGAAGTTGTACTACAGAATAAAAATGGTGATGCGGCTTATCAAGCTGCATTATCACTTGCAAGAGAAATTCTACCTAATGGTCCTATTGGAGTAAAGTAAGTATCATATATTCTTAATTTTGTATTATAACATATTATACTATGTTTTATAATCTCACTTAGACTAGCAAAAGAGGCTATATCAAAAGGTATAGAAATGTCTATAGAAGATGGATTAGAAATTGAAAAACAATGTTACAATAAAGTTATAAATACTGAAGATAGATTAGAAGGTCTTTCAGCATTTACAGCAAAACGAGTGCCTATTTATAAAGGTATATAAATTTATGTATTATAGGATGATTATTTGGAATCCAATTATGATTGTTATCTTTTAAAATCTATAACTGAAAGATTGAATTTGTGGGGACCAATATTTATATGATACTTTTGCATCAATTGTATTAATATAATTAATATAATTTTCTGGTAAAGTTTAATCTCATATTTTAATAATATCTTGTGTAAATTTAAATATTTAAACGTGGTTGTAATTATTGTTTAGTCTAATGTTTATACTTGAATTATTGTTAGTTTATCTTGAAAGAAAGAAATATGTATATACAACTCAAATTGTATATTATATGTATACGAATGTTATACGAATTTTTTAAGATATTTACTAATATATATGCATATTTTAATATGTTGGGATTTTTATAATTGTTATGATTACTGTAATTACTGTATTAGAAATATATTTTTTTAAATATACATATGTTTAAGATAGTAAATAATTAATCTTGCTTTATATTTCAAGAAAGTAATTAAATGAAATTCAATTATAACTTATTTGTTTAATTTTATGAATATAAAGAATTAAGATGATTACAAGAAAACAACTATGATAAATATTAGATATATATTTAATGACTTAATTTTTTTATAACATAATTTTTTTAATAAATTTATGTAGTATATTCAGTAAAGTCATCCATATAAACTCGTTTATTAGATCTTGGTGACAAATCATCTGAATTACCATCAGCATTATTACTTACGGATTCTTGTAGTACTCTGTTTCGTAGTCTTTTAATATGCCTCAAACGTTCCAACCAGTTGGAAGCATATGGATTATGACTGTTTTGTTTTAAGGAAGAAGATACCATCGAAGCTAGCTGAATGTAAAAACAAAAAAAATAAAGATAGTAAAATTAATTGTTGTTATTCATTATATAGAACTTACATTTGCATGTAAAGCAAGTTGACGTGCAAGTATAGCTAGGTTTTCATCAGAGATAATTTTTGGTTCACTATGACCAATATGTTCTGCAAGTTCTTCTCTTGCTTGTACTGTTACTTGATTAGTGCCATGATCTAAAGGTTGGATCACAACACAAGCATAATTAAATTGTCCCTAAAATAAAAATTTAACGTAAACATATTTCATTAATTAACTTTTCATTATATATTAACTTTTCATTATATATTATTAAACATTATTATATACTACTAAATATCATTATATAGATTAATTATGTAAGATAAGTTTATTAAACTATTACAGAGTATTTCAACAAATATTAAAATTAATAGATACTTAAATGTTTACTTTACACACACACACGCATGTGCATGAACGTGTATCTCAAAAATTTACTCTACTAATTATTCAGATATTAATTTTTAATAGATTAATTGAGAACATATATATTAATTAATATCTAACCTTGACAGTCTGAATATTATACGACTCTCCGGATTCATTATAAACAACAGTTACATAATTATTTCCAATGTGTTGTTTCTTTGAAGTGCATTTTGGATCACTTTGTTTTGTTGGCATCAATGTAGCTACATGAAATGCAACCTAAAACAAAAACAGATTTTTTTTTATTTTATAATAAACAAATATTATAATTTATTATTTTAAACTGAAGTACAAACTTGTGTAACATCATCTTGCCATATATATGCAAAATTTCCATTTTCGCCATTGCGATCTAAACCTCCTAAAAATACACTTTCATCTACATCTTTTAGTCGTATCAAAGTTCCTAAATCTTTTAAAAATTTCATGTATCGATCAGAACCATGCTGATTTGCTAAAATCTCAACCTCATTTGAAGCTTGTCCTGGACCAACATATAATACTCCAATTTTATGTGTTTCATATGGTTGTATTCTATCCAAATTTGTTACTGCTCTTTGTATAGCAGTTGTTTGAGGGACTAATAAAGGCTTTTCTGTTGTAGTACCAAAATGTGCAGTGTGATATAATTGTAAAAATACAAAACTGTAATACGTATATTTTATACATTAATTTAGTCATAGATTTATAGATCCATTAATTTATCCGAATTATATATATTACCTAGGATTAATACCGGTTCGAGGGGATTCCTTAATACGTGGTGAATTACCTCGACGAGCAGTATTCCATTCATTACGGGACTTCGTAACTGGACTCATTACAGATATAGTATGTCCTCTATCACGAAAAGGTATTGGTAAAGGTGGTAATGCAGAGGGATCCGGCCTTTCATCTTTCTAATAAAGTGAGACAAAGCAAATAATAAATTATAGTTCATATAATGCATTACAATTAATATACCTTATCGATAAGTAGATTTCTTCCAATAGGAGGTTTATTTTCAATAGCTATTGGTATCTGTTTCTGATTAGTATCATAATTGACCAAACGAGAATAAACTTGTGTAGGCGATTGCGGAGGTTTTGTTCCTGTCGACTGGATTTGCGATGTGCGAACTTGTGTTGTCAAAAAATTTCCAGGTGCCTAAATTATTTTAGAAATGTATATTACAAAATCATTACATGATATAACAACATTAATAAACCTAACTTGTCATTTTGTGTCTTATACCTGTGCAGTTGTAGGAGATGGTGGTACAGTATTACTGGTAGTTGTTATTTGCGTGGCTTGTATTGCTCCCGGATACGAACGCTGTGATCGTAAAGTATTTGGATGATCTGTAGTATTCTCTGATGATGGAGGTGTAGTGCCCAAGCTAAACATTTCTTCTGGTATTGCTTCACAACTTACTCTAAAATTAAATAACATATCTGTAATACAAACTTTTAACAAAAAATAAATGAAATATAAACTTACCTCATGTCTTTTGAAAAAGTAGTTTTTACATGTTTTTTCAATTCTGCATCTAATTTAATGTCTATATCCATAGTAGACAGATCTTTATCAAATTGTTGTAAATTAATTTTTTCTTTATTTAAAAATGGATTTTTCCAGTTAGCACTCATTTCAGGACTTGAGTTAGATCTACGTACTGGATTTCGAGCCCGTCTGATATCTACTATAATATCTATATTTAAATTATAATTTTGAATATATATATTACTATACCATATCATTAATTTATCAAACATACCATCTTCTCCTTCCTCTAAACTTTCAAAACTGTCTTGTGAACTTTGACGCGAAGGACTCGGACGAGCAGGTGAACTGGGTATTGCAATTGGCCCTGAAGATACAGACGAAGAAGTCATTGATTTCATTATACTACTTTGTTCACTTTGTGGAAAATCATTTTTATCTAATCCATCCTAAAATAACATTTAACTTTTGTTATAATTTAATTGTTTTTTATTAGCGCCACAATTAATGATCTTTTAAATACCTCTGCTTCATCTCCTGAGTAATCTACAGTAGATTCTTGTTGTTTGGTTGATACATCATTTGGAAGCGGCATATAAAGAGCCATAATGTCATGTACGGGAAAATCCATTGGAGTTTCAAATTGCATAGAATTTTGAATTCTCATAATCCAGGACATATCACCTGTAGGTCTACGCACATATATTTCAGCCCAACCTTGACACCAGCAAGCGCAAAGTACATGCTCTTCATCTTTTTTAATTTCAAGTATTTGTTCTAATTTTGATTGCTTTTTATGATCTTTTTTATTCTTTTCTATGAGAATTTCTCGTTTTGTATTATCAATATCATCTATTGATTTTTTAGATTCTTCAATTGGACAATTCGCAGTAGCATTTGCATTAGAACTTCCATGTCCACCAGAAGATTGTCTAGACAATTTTTCTTCTTTCCCAGTCTAAAAAAAATTGCTTAATAACTTAATATTGCATCTTTAAAGATCATACATGCACATACACGTAGTTCTATTTAAAATAAAAAATTTATTCTTAGTAATTATAAAAGAACTCAATTAAATTTTGGAAATTCACATAAATAATTATATAAATTTTTTTGTATTTACAACATCTGAAATATAAATGATTGTTTAATATACCTCCAAACTAGATAATCTGCGTAAATTTGTTTGGGAAGACTTTATATGTTCAGGTGATTGAGGCCTGGATTTACATGCTACCCAACAATTGTCACATAAACCACCACGCATTGCTTTATTACTGCAGCCACTTGTTGTAACAGTAATAAGTCTATTACCAAGAAGCCACGTCATAGATTGACCTTCTTTAAGAAGAAAATCTGCTGCTGGTAATCTGAAATACAAAAAAGATATATATATATATAAGATCATCAATTTTCACAAGAAAGTAATATTTTAATATTTAAATGCCATTAAGAAAATCACAAAACCGAATGGTTACCTCTTTGGACGAGCAGAATAAGTTGAGAAAGTATATCGAGCCATAAGATCGATACAAGTTTCTGTAAGTTCAATGTGAAAATTCATTAATGCCTCATCAATTGGTGGTTTCAAATCTAAGGCTCTACTTTCTCCTATCATACGGTTGGTCATTATTGGTCTTTCTCTTCTACCTCTACTGCCCTATATAATGATATCATTATATGATATAAAGTTAATAGAAACGATAAATTATTATATATTTATACCTGCTCTGTTAGACTAGAACTACGCTTTCTATTTGAAGAATCTTCATTAATTGAACTAAAATCAGATTTCATCAAATGTCCTTCTTCAAAAGGAACTATCACATTTGCACGAAGACCCTATTTTAAAAAACAATTATATTAATATTGTCATTATAATTTAAAACTTTAAAATATGTTAATGAATATTACGCACTGTAGTAATAAATTTAACATAATCTCTTCTAAATGGCAGTCTACATTTTAAAAACCATACAGCTATTACATGATGAGCCAATGACACTGTATAATGATTATACTTAAATGGATTAGTGTATGGCAATAGTATAGCAAATACAGACATATGCTGATCTCCAATAAAACTGGCAAAAACCTTTGGTAGTCTAGTAAGAGCTAAAACAATGTTTTAAGTTATATTATTTCAATACAACATAACACTTAAAGATTTAATTTTATGATCTATATACTCACTAGACAAAAATTCCAATATAGGAATAGCAATATGGACTGTAGCTGAGATTTTTGTTAAGATTGAAAGTACTTCAGTTAAAAGCTTATTCATAGCACCACGCATTTCTAAAGTACAAGTTGTGAGGCTAGTAACACACTGACTAGCACATTTTGCTGTTAAACCAATCTGTTTTCCAAATCAATCAAACATTTGTATGTTAATATATTGGAGTACAACACAGACACATAATGCAATATTATATATTTATTTCTGTATAATACCTCCAAACATTTTATTAGTCTTTGTTGTAAATTAGGTTCTAAGTGAGCATGATATGAAGCCAAAGATGCTAATACTGGAAAGACATAAACTCGAAATTCAGAAAGAGTAAACTTAAGTGGTACATTATATAAAGATTCTGGTAGTCTTAAATTTTTATCACTAACCTGTAAAATATTTCAAATTAATTATTGTTAATAAATGTAATTAAAGAAAAGAAATTATGAGCAAAAAATTTACCATGGAACACAATGCTGTAGCAAAGAAATCAATATCACTATTATGCCAAGATAATATCAAAGCTCTATTTTGCATAACTTGTGGTAATTCTTTTAATACAAGTTGTAAAACTTTCCAATCTGTAATATATAATGCGATTAATGAATAAGTTTAGATTTTTTGATTGTGCAAATTAATTGAAATTCTAACCTTTTTCTTGTTTTATACAAGAAATAACAGCTTTACAAGCATATGTTAAAGACATGTGAGTAATCTGACAAGAAATATGCTGCAATAGTGCAGGGCTAGCAGGTGGAGGACTGCTACTACCACCAGCATTACTCATTCTTTCAGATGGAGAATGTTCCAATACTAAATAAGGACTGTAACGTATTATTGTTGTATTTGATGGATCCAGGATACCAAGATGATACAAACTATCTGCTCTGATTTTTAAAAAGCAGTCAAAAATCTAAATTAAATAAAATATACTGTTATTTTATAAGATATAAAATTGAAGGAAATATTTACTTTGTGTCTCTCATACCAAATATCTAATTGTAGATATATTATGGAAGACAGAAGGATCTTTATAATGCTGCTCAAGATGATTTACTAAAATTTTGTAAGCACAAATAGCATGACTTGATGGCAAATGATACATCTTGAAAGAAAGTATTTTTATTATACCAACAACAGCTGTTTTTACATCCTTTATATCAGCATCAATCGATATTGATGTATCTGATGTAAATGGTTTATTAATTATCTAAAAATAAAAACATTCAAATGCTTGGTTACTCCTGGATCACTCTATTTATATTACATAATTTTATTAAAGAAAACAAAAATAAATACAGTAGTTATTGTATAAAAATTTAATTACCTTCTCTAATATATCTAAAAATTCCAAACATCTTTTTGTTTCACATTCTACGCAAAGGTCCACAAGAAGATATGCAGCAACATTACGGATTGTGATATCTGGATCCATATCCACATGTTGCAAATATGGCACAACTATGCGTTCTATTAACTCATCTTCATATTGTGACCTAAAAATACAAAATACATTGCTCTATTCAATATTTCATAAATATAAAAATTAATAATACCTATTAACTTGAATGACATTTCCTAATACATCAAGAGCTTTTACTCTTATATTAGTACGTGTATCAGTTTTATAATAAAGTTCCATTAATGATAATAGTCGAGATTGCCAATGATGATGCATAGGATTTATTCTAGAAGCTCTATATTCGATTAATTTTAAAACTGAAGATTCCTAAAAAATATAATTAAAAGTAAGTATATAATTTGAACTTTACCTTGAAATATTATCTCACATGTGCATACTTACAGAGCGTACATTACTACAACGTTCTACAAGATTATAAAATCTTTGTACATAACCATTGTAATGATTAATATCAAGTAGATTTTCAATATTATTTATTGTTTCATGCAAACTTATTGATACTTGTTTTGTGGCTGGTTGATTACTAGTTTCTGAACAAATAATATATCAAGTTCTAATTTGTCCTTTTTTGTAAATAAAAAATTATAAACATTCACGCATGATATATAAATTACCAGTATGTACTATTATTTCTTCTATGATATCAAGAATAATACTCCATGTAGGTTCATGAAGTTCAGCACCACATTTATTCACTAATCTTTGAATTGATAATGTAACTTCATACATAACAATTGGATGATTGCATTGTAGAGCCTTGGAAAGATAGTTATACTTTTTAAGTGTACAGTAACAATTCTTAAAATTATCTACGACATATTTACCTGATGAAATGAAGGCAAAACTGATGTTGGTGTACAAACTAATTTAGGAATTCGATGTGTACCCCATAATCCCATATTAACATAAAAAACAGCACCTCTAAGGAGCCGTACATCACGTTGATAATTTGTATCTTGCAACAAACGACACATTGTATATAATGCAGAATGTCCCATATGAGTACCCAACAAATTTCTCATTATCTGCATTAAATATATATATTGGTAAATAATATATAATTCTTGTATATATAATAGTTTTAAAGAAAGAAATAAAAATAAATTTATTATACTACATACTTTCCAGCTTATCTGACAATATGTTTCAACATTAACACTTCTACATAATGCTATAATAAACATCTGTAATGAATCTGATTGTAAATTATTGTAGCATACAATTGCATCGAGAACTTCTAAGCATCCTGAGACTACATCCGTGTTATTACTATAATAACAAAGATGACAAATACACCTGAAATGTACAAATTAAAGAAATTTTCTATAAAATATTATAGAAAATAAATTTTACTAATGAAAATATTATCATATTTACTGAATAAGACCCGAAATAATATGTTCATCGATGTAAGCAGAATTAAACTTTATAATGTTAACTAAGAGTGATAGAAATTCAGCACCCCGTTTACCATCATCATTAGTTACTGTTGGGAGCCATTCTAATACAAATGGGCCCATTCTTTCCTCCAAATGTAAAATATCTTTTCCATTTTCTGTTAAACTTTGGAGCAATTCTAACCTAATATACATTCATTTAAATAATTTATTTATATATAATTCTAGTCTTTTGTTATAATAAATAAATAAAAAAAAAAAAAATTAAATCCAAAATCAATTATATTACCTAGGACCAATGTCTTCAGGAATATTATGATCTTTTACTACCATAAAAAATTTTACTCGCATTAAAGAAGATAATTTGGAATATTGCCCTTGCACAAGACATTTTAAGAAATTTAATGTTACATGTCTATGTTCACGTGGTATATCCTTTCCCAATAAATCTTGAACTAAATTCCATAAACGTTCAGCTGCTCTCTAATAGAAAATAATAACATATATATGTAATAAATTTTTACTATTTAAATATATAAATTATTTGACAAATAACAATAATATATATATATACATCTTCCCATTGTTGATTAAGTACTGCATCACACAAATCTTTAATAACTTTTGTACGATGATGTACTGGACTATCAGGACTAATTTCTTTTTCAATGTCATGTGACAATGTAAAATCTTCACGACTTTTATAATTTCCTAAAAAATAATATGGTAAAAAAGCATATATTATTAATGTACATTAATTGAAATATTTATAATAGTTACAAGTACTTTCACAAAAAATTATAACATGTAATTAAATGCCTGTATTATTAAAAAAAGTCTATATATATTTTAACAATTTATAAATTATGAGATTAAATTTCGTAATAAATTAACAAGTATATTAAAAATATTGATTTATTTTAATAAATAAATGAATTTAGAAAACTTGTTCAGAATTAAAAATTTTAAATAATATTCGAGCTTAATTTACCTTTATTAATACGAAAGAATTGCTTCAATTTATCGTGTAAAGTTTTATTATCTTTATCCTTTGAACTCATTTTCGATATTTTAGATTTTTAACTAAAACATACAAAATAAAACAAGTTTCAAAAGATTTCCATTGTAGTATATCATATAACATTGGATATGTCAAAAACAAATCTGAGTCAAGGAATATGAATTTTATAGATTCTACAATTCATATGAAATTTTTCGTTAAAAAATTTTGATGGTAATAGAGATTTACTTTATCACAATTTATAGAGATCTACAATATCAACTTTGCCTTTTATTGTACGATATTTTCACAATAAATATTTGTAGGATGGAAAATATTCACATTACTGATAATTTGCTATTCTTCTTTTTCAAATTTTTTTTTTTATAAAATTATATAAAGAGTCTTTAATAAATAAGATTTAAATTGTAAGCAATCCAAATATATATATGTAACGTGACCTGACTTTTACAGTGCTTTGCATGTACAAAATTAAAATCGCAGAGTATCTGTCATAATAGAGATTTTATGCTCTTGATTAGATATCATTAGGTCTTGAAAGTTATGATTTATAATATCATATAATTAATGTTATGTAATATAAATTTTGATAAATTATAATATATTAAAATATTATACATTTATAAAATATTTCGTTAAATGACGTTCAATGTAAATAAAAATCTACGAATAAATAAGAACTTGCGTTAATTGGTCAGAATTCAGGCGGTGATTATAAAGTGTTTATTTGAGCAGCATTGATGTTACTGTAATTATAATAGAATAAATACGTACTAAATCATTATATATTTAGTTTACCATATGTCATTTATTCTATCAGGAGAATAATAAATCGTATATTTGTATATTTTTATTCAAACATTATAAAGTAACTCAATTTTATTTCTAACCTTATTCTCATATAATAGTATTATTATTATATATAAATACATTATAATTTATTCGTAAATTTAAAGAAGTTTTTCAAAATGATGCAACAATATATGAAAGAATTGGAACAAGTAAGTTTGAGATTATATATACATATGTGTGTGTATAAATATGTATATATTACAATGTAATATGTTATCATGTTAATAATTTTTCTAGGAGCCTTTTGATCCTGAAGAATTTGTTGAACGTCTAGCTTGGAGAACTGTTAATGATAAAACAAAAGATGGAGGCAAAGCATTTTTTGATCCTGTCATTGTACATGAGACTTTCTTACAAGCTATTAAGGATTTACAAATTTTACAAGAACGTCAGCAGAAAAAATGTGACAAGCTTGAAGCTGGCTTAAAAGATGAAGAAGCCAGACATGCGCTTGAAATATTAGATTTACAAGAAAGAAATAAACATTCGATTGACTTATTTCATCAGTTAGACGAAAGAATAAATTCTGTTGCTACCAAAGTTCTTCATTTAGGAGATCAATTAGAAAGTGTTAATATACCAAGAGCTAGAGCAGTTGAAGCTCAAAAACTTATGCGACACTTTTCAGAATTCTTAAGTCCTGGACCTTTAACTGATCCAATTTTTACAGATAAAACTTCAGTAAGAATATTATGCTTAGAGAACAAAAGTGCTTTAGAAAGTAAATTATTAAATTCTTTTTTTATTTTAGTTAGATGAGGCAGCAGATGTAATTCAGAAATTACATCTCATTGCTCAAGAGTTACCTGCAGAAAAATTTGAACATGCAAAGAAAAAGATAAGCGTTAAATATGATGAAATCGAGCGTAATCTGATAGAAGAATTTGTTCAAGCACATAGTAGAGAAGATGCAGTTCGAATGAAAGAATTAGCATCTGTATTATCTCAATTTAAAGGTTATTCACAATGCATTGATGCATTTATAGAACAAAGCCAAATGGGTTCATTTGGTGGAAAAGACGTTTTTCAAGATGTGATACCCATGTGTACAAAATACAATAAATTAATGGAACAAGTATTTTCTAATCCAGAGCAAGTAATGGCAAAATTTGTCCTAAATATTTACCATCTACGACTTCAAAAATATGCTGTTGCTAAACTGGCTGATAAAACTGATTCTGACAAATATCTTAGAAATTTGCATGATTTATATGGAAGAACAGTGAAATTATCAAATGAATTGAAAATGTTTAATATGGGTACTGATGATAGTTACCTTAAAAAATTAACTAGAAATATATTTCAAAAATATTTAGATACTTACATCACGTAAGTTTATATTTTGGACAATGTTCTGAATTTACAAATAATTAATCCATTTAATGTTTTAGCACTGAGATGAAAGCATTGCGGGAAAAATCAGCAGCTTTATTAATTGAATATTATGAATCCAAAAATCATCAAAAAAAGCAACTACAAACTGGTGGTTTTCAAGAATTACGTCGTGATTTACAAGCTGCACTTGCAGCAAGAACAAACATAAATATTGCTCAAATAGAAGATTATGGTGGAGAAACATTTCTTTCAGAAGAATTAGCTATTGCACTTTTACAAAGAAGTAAAATGGCTTTTCAAAGATGTCAATTATTATCACAGCTAAATGATTTATCTGTAAATGCAGCTCAAATTTTTGAAACATTGTTACAATATTTGATAAATGAACATGTTGATTATGCATTAGAGTTAGGATTACAAAGTGTACCAATACCAGAAAGTAGAACTCAACCAGAAATACATTTTTTCAATGTCATGCATCAATGCAATGCAATAGTTCGTCTTTTGGAAGAACAATTTAATGATAGTGTGCTTCCTCTCATCATGTAAATTTCTCTTTCTCTTTTTCTCTATTAAATTTTAATAATTATATAATATACAAAAAAAATATATTAATTGAATTTTAACTTAATATTATTTTTTCAGGGGTACAGCAAAACATGGAGATTGTATGTTAAAGAAAAAAGTTGTATTAGATCAAATTGATATGAAACTAGATACAGGTTTAGAAAGAAGTATAAGTGCCATTGTTGGCTGGGTTAAGATTTACTTACAAAATGAACAGAAAAAAACTGATTTTAAACCTGATACTGATGTAGATACTTTAAGTACTTCAGCTTGTCTGACAGTAGTGCAATATGTAACGGGAATGATACGTCACATTAGAAATACTCTAGATGGGAAGAATTTAGAAACTGCTTTAACAGAACTTGGAGTTCGATTTCATAAAGTAATTTATGATCATTTACAACAATTTCTATTTAATTCTGCTGGTGCAATGTGTGCAATATGTGATATGAATGAATATAGAAAATGTGTTAAAGAACTTGACGTTGATGTTGTTACATCATCATTTGATACATTGCATGCATTATGCAATTTACTTTTAGTAAAACCAGAAAATTTGAAACAAGTGTGCTCAGGAGATCAATTGGTATATCTTTTTCTTATTTATAACTATATGTAATATTTTAGAAAATACATATCACAGATAATCTATAATCATTTCTATAATCGTTTTAGGCTGTACTTGATCGTTCAGTTTTACTTAACTTCATTCAATTGAGGACAGACTACAAAACTCAGAAATTAGCCAATTGTCTAAAAGGCCTTGCAACGTGATAGTATATTTTATCCATACAAATTTTGAATAATGTTCAATACTGTTGAGTATTTTGAATAATATAGTGTAAAATATGTGTAATGTTGATTGTATGCAATTACTATCTTTTTTCCTTTTACAGATATAAAATTAACAATGATTGGCCATAAGATTATCACGTAAAATGAAATATGTATGCAAAAAGGAATTGTTATTTGTAAATAGTAACATACATGTGTCTCTTTCTCTTTCTTTAAGTATATACCACATATTGTAAAATAAATTGACCTTTTTGATATTTTAAGTAAAAAGTAAAAAATATTTAAACATATGACATTCTATGTTAAATTGAAATTAGTAAAAGTATATTCCTTTTATAGCAAATGTATACTAACAATTTATTAATGTATAATAATTGTCATAAAGAAACTTCCTTTCTAGGGCTCATTATTTCTTTCATCTCTTTTAATTATGTACATGACATAACTAAGTATAGGATAAGAACATGCTTCCGCTTCAATTATATTAGAAAAAATTTTCATTTACACCATTGCACATGAAATTTATACATTGATTTAGTTCCAATATCTAACTAAAAGAATGTAAAATATAAAATTATATCATCTTTCATAATAGTGCAGTAAACATTAAAACAAATTTTAAATTTTATTAACACTAAATTGCTTTATATTGAGTAATATTGTAATAAGTAATGTAATATATGACATCTCTATCTCTCTCTTAAAAATTAAGTCGAATCAAGAGATGAATATTAATGTATTAAAAATGATCACACGTGTTTTGTATATTGACGCGTATACTTAATAAATATATTAATTCCACATTATTAGTGTTTACTCATTTTGAGTAACTTATTTACTTAAACGGAAGCATCCAAACAATGGTGATACAAATGGAATAAACAAAAAACAGAAAATTTGATTTAGGGAATTTCATTATTAGTACATAATTCAAAGGCTATACTAGAACGTTAGAATTTTCACGCACAATTATAATTTATTGAATATCACAAAGACGAATTACACTTTGTCTTTATGTGTTTGCTTACTATAAAATATTTAATACAGATTTTTTGTTTTTTATTATGCATGAAAATTCATTTTCTATCTGATTATATGTTTGTATGCTTTTTTCTGATGAATCATTACACATAAATATTATTCATATGAAAGTCATACATACGCATGGCAATCTTGGCAAAAAATAAAAAGAAAAACAGAAGAATATTTTAGTGAAATATTCTTTCTATGTACATTGTATATTGACTTATTGGATGATTGAAATTTTTAAGTATTTTCAGAAACATAAGCATTTGTAACAGTAATATCTAGTAACATATTGTTCAGTAAGAGCTCAAAATTTTTAACACATTTTTAAAAAATACTTTTGATAATACGGTACAAGAATATGTATTATGTAAAAAATAATGCTACATATAGATCTATTCAGCGTCTTATATTTTATAATATTATAGAGAAATAAAGCATACAAATGTGTAAAAATGACACCATTTTATTAGATTTTATTGGTCGTAAAAAAAGAGTAAAATATATTTTACCGTACTTGTACCGTACTGTTAAATATGGTAGATGATTAGCACAATTCAATAATAATAAAAGGGTTTTAAGTTCAGATTTCACTAAACAGTCTGAAGAACTATTGTAGTAAAAGAAGGATATAGAAGCTCACGGATATCAGCGCATACGATACGTATTTGTTTCATGAATTTCGCACAAATCTCCTTTGAAGTCCAACTCAATACTGAAATCCAGATCTCTATAATTTCTTGCATTGGGCTTCATGGAAAATACACCATATATTTCTTCTCCTTTCTTCACTGTCATATATTCATCAAAATAGAACACTGTCTGCTTCCAGTGTGTGTACTGCACTTCAGGCGCTGTACTAAAGCCAATCCGTTTGTGGCACTTAGTGAATTCAATATTAAAGAATGTAACTAGTGCTTGAACATAATCATTTCTACGAACTTGAAGAGTAAATGGTGATGAAAATTCTAAATCTGCTTTTGTTACAGTATATAGATCAACTTCTTTGATAAGACATGCATTTGTAACAACTTGTTTTGGATCTACAATATCCACCAGCGGTTCGCTAATGGCTACTTTCCTTATACTACTCATATCAAAGCCGTACACATCATCCCACCAATTTATTTTTTCATCTTTATATTGTCTATCTTCGATGCCACATATAAATAAAGTTGCTTTATCAGGAAATAACATTCCATCTTCACGAAGCCACTTATCTCTAGCAAAAAGCACCGTATCCAGCATAGATTCATAAAATAAACAATAACCCATCCACTCAGATATAATAATATCAACTTTTTCTATACCATCAGGTAAAGAAACTTCTTCAACTTTGCCTTTCAAAATTGTTATAACATTTGAAAGCTGATTAGCTTCTACTATCTTTTCTGCATATTCAACAATATTGGAACATTCTATTCCAATCACTCTGGCAGCTCCGGCTTTTGCTGCAAACATGGATAATATACCTGTACCACAACCTATATCAAGAACTGTTTTTCCTTTAAAAAGATGTTTATTGTGATACATGGAGTTACGGTATGTCATTGTCCGTACTTCATCCTTTAACATTTCTTCATGAATTCCATAATGAGCATAAGAGTCAAAATAATAATCTCTGGATGTCATATCTTCAACAGATACAGATTCTTTGCATGGTGGTACACTAGCATTTGTAGCTGGTACAGGAGCTGATTCTCCAACATCCATTGATTCCATTTTTGAAGTCTGTAATCATTAATTATGACATACATTATAGTATTATAAATTAGGTCCTATTTTACACAAATTTTATTAACTATACAAGTAAAAAATATACATCTATAAAAAATTCCAACACGATCTCATTATAAAATAATTGATAAAATTCTACTATTTTCAAAATATAATAAATTGGTTATTTTATACTTTTTAATCTTTTTTTAAATAAAATAATTGTTCTTACAAATAACAGATAATTTTTATTAGTAATAATAAGAAGTTCATAGATTAATTTGGAAATATATTAATGAAATTAAATATTAATTTAAACCATGTGATGTATACTTTTTACAAAGTATATTTTATTCTGCTACAAATATAAATAATTAAATCTTATATAAATATATTGGTATATATATATATATGTATATAAAATACAGCTATGTAAAATATATAGTATAAATATTATTTAAAATATTATTCATTTATGATGAATAATTATGCAATAAAAACGATAAAAATGTAAGAAACTACTTTGTACAATCTAAGAAGAAGATGCACGTGCCCGCCAAAATGAATGGCGTCTTTTGGAGACCGAATTATCTATGAATATTGCACATCACATACGCATATAATTCATGTTATAAATTGTATAGCAACGCCAGTACAGTGATGAACGTGGTTCAATTAATTTGAAACAATGCGAAAATATTATTTATGATATTTTAATATTATCGCCTAGAAGCCAATTTTAGAAATAACAATACATTCAATAATGTATTTGCTGTAATTCATTGATGCGAACCGCAGTAAAAATAATTAGTATATATAACAATAGCATTTCTTACCAGTCGAAGTAATAAATATATTTCTTACTACAATATCTTACGTAACAGATTTCTTTTAAGCATTTTCCTGATTTTATTAAAAAAATTATTCATCTAAGCTTACCTGATTTTCCGTTGTACACATGCCACTCTGGTTAATTTCTACCGGCACTTCATTAGCTGCCGCCATTTTGTTCCGCGTCACAGCAGACGACTAGCTTCAGGAACGTATGCAACCGTGGACATAACGGGTGAATTTAAGTACTATTAATCGAATAAAGACAAATTACAATCAGAATTTAAAAAGTGATGTTATTTAATAACAATGCATATAGCTGAATAATTATTATCAATAAAAGCTTATTAAGTATGAAAAGCGATTCAACACCTTATGAAAATGGAGTGTAGATTATCTTTGTAAAACGCAATATATAATAATAACATAAATAGTAGATTACCATTTAATATTGTAATAACTATTTTTTCGAAATAACACACACTTTACAACTATATTTCTATACATTAATATTCCACATTATTTCAATTTTCAATCTGCTCCAAAATTGATGTTGAACTTTTTTTATGCAACTGTTACATTTAACAATAATATATCTTTCAATAATGGATAACGTCAATTCTTTGTTAAATATAATCTTACATTGATTTTCTTATCATTTAATACAAGAGACTATACAAAAGGAACATACAAATGGTAAAAATGATTATCACGAAAAACGGAATGACGAAATGTCCTGGAAGGTACGATTCTCAACAGCAAAGAATCATTTGATACGTCCCTGCCGGATGCGCAGTGCGGTCATCCGGATATTCGTTTTATCTTGTGTTAAATATATTTATTTATTTCAATATTGCTGTAAAAAATTCTATTTTTATCAAGGGCGAATATATCTAATAAAATAATTCATAATATTTAAACTTAAGAATAAATTCGAATTCATGCCTTCGTTCAGTTGTTGTCACACGGATAAAAAAGTGTCGTCCAATAAGGAGCGAGTATAGCTGACAAGTTGCGTCGGGGTGGAAATGGGCAGGGAACGGGAGCTTGTACGCATTCGTGCCGTGAAGTGTTGCTTTCTTGAAGGGGGTCATCAACTACTCCTCATACACTAAATTTCATTTATGATTCTCGTCTGTGAAAACGGGATACGTAATTATTTTTAATGTGCCGCGAATATCAGTGGTTAAAGATTGTTTACATGGTGATTGTAAAACGTTAGAAGATGCTGGTAAGCAAACAGGCGGGAGAAAAGAGTTTCATGTTACGACAAGTGTATGAACATCGCATATACTGCGATCTATCTTTTTCTTCTTTTCGTTTTTTTAACTCTTCTTTACATCATGCTTTTCTGATAGGATTAGAAATACTTTTCGTGATTATACAATTACGATCTTATTCCTCATATCTTTCTTTCTTTCTCCACATATGTCTTAGCTCAGTATCTTCTTCGAGGTTACAATTATTTTGCGATATTTGAGAAAGTAGTAAACTGTCACGAATGGTAGTATTTTTTCTTATTATAAATCTACCTTAAAGATATGAAATTATAATCTTTTGACTAAAAATATATACACCCAAGAAACTTTCGTTGATCACGACGTAAAGTATCTTTCTTCTTGTTAAAAGAAGTTACTTCCTAATTCCTACAAAAAAATAATTGTTGACGTAAACAATGACAATTGAGATCGATATTTCGCTTATTTTTTCTTTTGTTTACTTTATGTTAGAAATATTTGTTTTACCGCTTTTGATAATTCAACCAATTATGACGGAAGAATGTGTGTATATATTTGCGCGCGCGCGCGCGCGCATACTTGACGACGCAAGCATTTGTGCATGTATATATGCATACGCGCGCGAGCGTTATATATATTTTGGAAAGTTTCAAAAGCGTGCCTTATTAGATGTTTTTATACATTGTCTTATTTTCAATAATTGTCATTGAGAATTTAATAACATGTCAAACTGCATACATATATATGTATTTATTTTATACAATCCAACAATTGTAATATTCAAATGAATATTATTATTTTATTGTTATTCTGTATTTAAATTAACTATAATTTATTGTAGGGGGACGATCCGCCGTACCTGTCAGTAGGTACGGAGGTTAGTGCTAAGTACAAAGGTGCCTTCTGTGAAGCAAAGATTCGGAAGGTAGTAAGATCTGTGAAATGTCGAGTAACTTATAAACAAGGATTAGGCACCGCTACAGTTACTGATGATCAGATAAGGGGGACTTTAAGAGTTGGTGCCTCGGTGGAAGCAAGACATAGTGATAAGAAAGAATTTGTAGAAGCTACCATTACCAAAATACAAGACTGCAGTCAATATACTGTAGTTTTTGATGATGGAGATATTACTACTTTAAGAAGAACTGCTCTTTGTTTAAAGAGTGGACGACATTTTGCAGAAAGTGAAACATTGGACCAACTTCCCTTAACACATCCTGAACATTTTGGAAATCCTGTTATAGGAGGAAGGAGAGGAAGACGGTCAAGGCAAGCTCAGTATGTAGGCTCGATAAGATTTAACAAGAAAAGTTATTGCAAAGTTCTATGCTTAGTAACAAGCATATATACCATGCATACATATAATTGATGTGTCATGTATATGATATTTCATTTAATTTTAAGAAAATAGACCTCAGTTGTGTGTGCGTGCGTGCGTACGTTCGTGCGTGCGTGCGTGTGTGTGTGTGTGTATGTGTGTATGTATGTATGTATGTATGTATGTATGTATGTATGTATGTATGTATGTATGTATGTATGTATGTATGTATAGAACTATTTTATGATTTGTATTATAGAGATGAAAGTAGTGATGATGAAGATAGTCCTCCAAGAGGAAATCGTGATTCTGCTTCTAATATGGGAGGAAAGGAAGGTGTTGAAACAGAACCTGAAATTGGACGAGTTGTTTGTGTTGAATTGGGAGACAAGAAGAAAAAAGATAATTGGTTTCCAGGATTAGTAGTAGCTCCTACTGCTCAAGATACCGTACGAATTAGAGTAAGAGATGATTACTTGGTGCGTTCATTCAAAGATGCAAGATAGTAAGTAGTACCTATTTAATAGAATAATAAAACATGTTGACAATTTTAGAATATCTGAAACTGAATAATAGAGTTTTTAACCATCTTTAAATAATTTTCCTATTAAGAAAAAAATTATACAATATGAAATTAGCAAATATTAATCTTTGGATATGAATCGACGATTAATTTACAATTTTTTAATATTTTATTTAAAAAAGAAATGGCCTGTTACTTTGAAGTCACAATGGGCTACTGTATTTGTACATACATGTAATTTAATTTTATATATAGATGTTTGTAAAACAATTTGCATTTGGAATTTGATATTATATTTGAAACATTTTATTTTAGGAACATCTTTACACCCTGACATTTTACAATGCCCGATCTTATCGGAAAAGATCAACAAATAAGCTATTTCATCCCTTTGCACATACACATTTTATTTATACAACGTTGAATAAATAATATTGGTTGCGTTGAATAAATAGTATTGGTTGTCTTACTATTTATCTTTATTAATATTTCTTATTTTTCTCGTTTCAAATTTTTTGTTCAATGTTTCGGTTTGTATATTTCAAGTCTATATGTTATTGTTAAAGCTTGATGTGATACAAAAGCTACATTATATGGAAATAGCAACAAATTCATTACATAAATGTAATGGAAAGAAAAGACAATTATTATATAAACTTTTTTAATTATTATATAGCTCTTTTTTGCTTATTGAAATAATGAAACAATAAAAAACAGTATAATATTCGCATGAAGTAATCACTATCTATCAAAACAAATTTAAATAGTACGCATTCTGATTTGATAAGTAGAAATTGCAAATTGTCACGAACTTCTTTGATTATGAAAGAATAATATAACCATAAGATAATGTATCTTATGGTGATAAAGTAAAATAAGACTTAAAAATACTGATGTGTAAGTATGTGACTTTAAAGTTTCAATGCACTATAGAGGGTTAAGATAATTTTGAGTAACAAGTTAAATTCTTTTATTAATTAAGTGTAACAACATATGATTTATCTTTCAATTTATTTAATTATTTATTTAAAAAAATCGATTGAGTTTTAAAGTGATAAATGATTTTGCCAATAGAATGACATATATACGAAGTGTTACAGCACACTGATACAACCAAGGGAGTGATTCCTTGTGAAAAAATAAGTCGAAAATGTAAAGTATAGTTTGTGTTTATAAACATAAGCAGTGCTATTATCTGCTTCCTCTTGTTGCTACTATGGTACTATAACAGTTGTCTCTTTTGATCCATAATGACGTTAAGATATACTACGCGAAAGTACGTAGACATGATCTTCTATTTAGCATCATGCAATGCTTTCACGATAGTCGTTTGTATCAAGAACGCTATCCAAATCGCCATCATTATGATCGACATGTGATTGTAAGAGTAGAATGAAATCTTTTAGAAAATAGTTCTTGCAGTCTGTTTTAAATAGTAAGTACAAATGTATTGAATAGATTTTAAAAGTTAGTTATTTCGAAAATGGAACTTTATATGTAAAAACTGTACTCTACATTATACATTTACTTTTTCATGAGGAATCACTCCTTGCTTGGTTGTATCACTTTTACCGGAACATTCTCTCTCTCTCTCTCTCTCTCTCTCTCTCTCTCTCTCTCTCTCTCTCTCTCTCTCTCTCTCTCCCCCCCTCCCCCCCTCCCCCTCCCCCTCCCTCCTCTCTCGCTCTGTATGTGTGTGTGTGTATTATTGTCATTATTATTATTATTATTTTTATTTTTTTTATTTTTATTTTTATTATTATTTTTTTATTTTTATTATTTTATTTTTATTTTTATTTTTATTTTTATTTTTATTTTTATTATTTTTATTTTTATTTTTATTATTATTTTTTTATTTTTATTTTTATTATTATTATTATTATTATTATTATTATTATTATTATTATTGTTATTATTATTATTATTATATTTCTCACATTTATAGCTATACAGTGCCGAAAAAGGAAGCAACTGAATTTACTAAGGAATTGGTCAATAAAGTTGAAAACAGTACATTGAAAGTCGCAGTTGAAAAAGCATTGTTATTTCTAGAAAAAAATGAATTGCCACCACATTGGGATAGAGATTCTTTATTTGGGAATTCTGTTTCTAGCGGTAATAGTGATTCTGATAGAGAATTGGACTCCGATGTGAGTGTTGTATTTAATTACTTATTTATACTATTTAAAATTTGTAGTATATATAGTATAATATATAACATATAATATATTTTTATAGAGTTCAGATGATGAACCACGTGAGGAAAAAGATCATTTTGTGGCACAATTGTATAAATTTATGGATGATAGAGGAACACCAATAAATAATTGTCCAATGATTGGTACTGAAGACATAGATTTATATAGATTATTTCGAGCAGTTTACAAATTAGGTGGTTACAATCGTGTTACAAATCAAAATCAATGGAAATCGATAACACGTCGTTTAAGCTTTTCAATGCAAAATTCACCATCTACGCACAATTTGGTGAAACAAGCATATAAAAAATTTTTACATTCTTTTGAAGATTTTTATAGAAAGTTAGGTTGTACTATGGTGAACCATCCAAGAGGTAGTACACGGAAACAACGTCCTGGCAGAAGTCTGATTAGAGATAAAGACAGAAATACTCCTATTCCACCACCGGCTCCAGTACCAAAGAATGAGAAAGAGGAAGATGAGAAAAAATCACAAGAAGATGAGAAGAAAGATAAAAAAGAAATAAAAAAGGAACAGTTAAAAGAAGATGAATCAAAGTTAAAGAAGAAAGATGATTTAGAAGAAGTTGGAAGTGGACAAGAAAGTGATATAAATGTTGAAGCAGATCCAGAAACTTCTAGTAGTGAGAAATCTCCAAAAATTTCTCCTCAAATTGCATCATTACCAAGTAGAGCTAAGTCAAAAAGTAAAGACGACATAAAAAAAAAAATTGTAGAAAAGAAAAAAAATGAAATTAAAAAACAAGATAAAAAAGATGAAAAAGTTAAAGAAGAAGAGGCTGCTAAAACAAGATCTAAATCTAAGGATGATACAGTGAAAAATAAAGCTTCTGAGGCAAGGGAGACACGAACCCCATCCAGAGAATCTGAAAGAAGAGCTTTGACAAAGCAAAGACGTTTAACAGATGAGGAATTAAAACGACGTGGTAGGAAACGTAAAGAGTATGAAGTTGAAAAATCAAGGAATGATGAACAACCAGCAGAATCAGCACCTTGTTATAAAGGCCCGGTGGAATTAGGTGATAGATTAAAAGTTTATTATGGACCAACGCACGAATCTAAAGTTACATATGAAGCGAAGATTATTGATATGGAAAAAGATGGTACAGAACCAATGTATCTTGTACATTATACTGGGTGGAATACAAGATATGACGAGTGGATCAAGCCGTCGAGAATTGCTCAAAATTTTACTCAGGCTCAGGGTAGAGTAAAACGTATTAAAGTCACACCCCGTCCTCAAACACCTAGTACAAATATTTCTGGTAATGTCAATAAATCTTCAAAAAGTAATGGTAATGGCGCTCCAAATACATCTCAAAATCGTCGTAGAGCACAAAGTGTGGTTCCTGTAACTAGTACTACATCTACATCCTCAAAAGAAATAAAAAAAGAAGAGAAAGAAAAGGACAAAGAAATAACACAGCCCATTAGGTCAACCACACCATTATCAGTAACAAGTACCAGTTCTAGAACAAAAAGTCCTGCAACACCAGCTAATAACAGACAAACTAGAACAAACAAAAACGTAGATCTTCCTGGAATAGAACCTCGTAGACGTACTAGAAGAACATCAGGTCATACAGACATATCAATTCCATCAGAAACTGAAGACAGTGAAACATATGAATCTGATACTACTGAACCAGATCAAGCAAAAACAAGATCAAAGGGAACAGAGGAAAGAAAACGAAGAGATGTTAGAAACCGAGAAGATAGAATTAAAACTGATGATATTAGTGAAGGAGAGGATGATAAAGATAATGTAGAAGAACCTCGTAGAGGTCGTCGATTGAGAAGAACACTTGGTAAGGTACAAGGTGTTAAATCTGAACCTGATAGTGATGAAGAACAACCAAAAGGTAGAGATTTTGATCTGAATCAAATAAGATCTGAATTAAAAGGATTTGATAAAGCAGTTAAATTAGAATTAGTTCGAGTTGAACCAGATCCTGAAGATGGTATTAAAACAGAAGAAAAGGAAAATGTGTCTACTTTAATTCCTTCGAAAATAGAGAAAAGTGTAGAAGTAATAAAAACAGAAAACATTCCAGATCCAAAACCTATAGATAATACTGAAGATATTTACGAATTTAAAGAACCAGAACCTTTTGAATTTGAAGTTAGAAATAAAAGAGATACAAATGTGGATAAAGATAAAGTGAAGAAAAGAATGTTCGAAGAAGAACCTAAAAGTCCGAAGAAAAAACAAAAAGCAGTTACAAGCCCAATAACCAAAGATACAAAATCTGATTCAGACAATGATTCTCGTAAGAAAACCAGAAAATTATTTAGTAAACGAACTGATGATTCTAACGATACAATATCCCTTAATAAGCCATTACAACCAACAAATATAACATGTGAAGAAGCATTTGATAAACTTTGTGTACCTCCATCATCATTTAATCACAATAAGCCATCACCAACTTTGGAAGAAGCTGGAAAAGTAGTTAACAGTATAGATCTTCTGTTTAGTGATTTACCAGGTGACGATGATGGTACCCATGATGACTCTGAAGATCGTTTGATAATATCAGAAACAGAAGTTTCTGAAACTGAACAAGAAAGTTTATTTACTTATCATCAAGAAATGTTTACAGCGTCTGATTTAACTGACACAATTGATTTAGATAAGGAAACAACCAATACTCAACCTGAACCAATAAGAGACGATTTAACATCAGTTATTGTGAATAAATCAGGAGGAGCTTTGGAACAAAAACAAAATGCAAAGTCATCACCTATATCTAGACAATCTCCAGAATTAAGAACACTCGATGCCAAACTTTTAAATATTCAGCCAATTTTATCACCAGTTGTAGTTACACCTGCTCCCATAAGTGCAAGACTTCCAGCCACATCTACAATAGAAGAAAAACTATCAGCTGCTGCAATGGCTTTTAGAAATAAAACAAAAGAAACTCCAAAAGAAGATGAAGTTCCTGAATCTATACGAAAAATTAATAAAGAAGTTACCAAAAAAGTAGATGCTAGTGTCTTGCATAAGAATAAGGAAGATCAGGTTACTTCCAAACATGAAATAGATAATAAAAAACGAGAAGAAGATACTTTAGTGAAAGAAGAAGAGCAAAGAAGAGAAGTAATGCGTGTAGTTATTAAGCAAAAAGAAGAAGAACTTCAACAATTAAAATTAAAGAAGGAATGCGAACTAAAGAAATTTACAGAAATAAAAATTGTTACTGAGCAAAGAAAAATACAAGATAGTAAAGATGATGATTGGAAGAATGAAGATAATACAGGATGCAGTATAATAAAAGAAGAAGATATTAAGGAAGAAGATTTAAAAGAAAGAGAAAAAGATAAGCGGAAGAAAGTCGTAAATCAAGAAATCGTAGATTCAACAGATAGTAGCGATTCTGAACAGAGACTTGTAATTGACAATGAAGAACCTCAAGATATAAAAGATCCTATATCAAACTTTGATACTAAATTGAAAGTAGAATTAGATAAATTTCAAGATAACCAAGAACGATATCCAAAAACGCAAACACCAAAACCTGTACAAAATTTGAATCCTCAACAACAGGAATGTATTCCTGATTTTAAATCAGAATCAATATCTATTGCTAAGACAGATGAAGAAGGTGAAACAATTAATTCTTTACTTTGCGAAGAAGAAATTCCTGGCTCACCTGCTCCTGCTATTGAAAATATAGAGGAAGATAATGCAGGCCCTTCATGCTCACCTCCACAAGCTGAAACTAATGAAAATAATATAGTTTTAATGGAAATGCCTTTTGCAAGTGCTCCAACTTCTGGTGAAAGCACAACTAGTAATACCGTTGCTACTCTTAGTATGGCATTGCCAAAGCCTGTTGAAACATCAATTCCATCTGCATTACCAATACAACAAAATCCTACGCTTGGGTTACGGCAACAAGTACAACATCAACATCTACCAGCTCTTATGCCTGCACAAAGAAGGGAAAGCAATGATGCAGCGCCTGTAATGGATAATACTCCTCCTACAACACCAGATTCAAGTATTTCGAACATCTCTGGATCTCCTAGGGAGGAAAGAACTGGTGGTTCCTCGCCAATCTCTGAAGATAATATGAAATTGAATCGAGATAGTTCAGAAGCAGATAATGATAGTGCTGGCAAGGGACAAGGATTTAGTGAAGATGATATATTACCAAATTCAGAACGAAATTCAGCAGATAGAGCATTAAAACCTCCTATAGCAAAACGATCTGTGGAAGACGCTCAAAGTCCGAAGAAACGAAAGAGAAATAGAAAACATTCGGAATGTGGGAGTAATCCTCCTAAAAAAACTGGCAGACAAAGTGGCCGACATACCAGACATGGTGCTGGAAGTGATAGTGATGATACAAGCGAAGGATCTAATTTATGTTTAGTGAACCCAACATCTACAAATCACACAAATATTAATAGTGTCACAGATCTCAATAATTACTCATCAAGATCACCTAGACAGGTGAAATACAACTTCTATGTGGAATTAGGTAAATTAAAAATAATAAGATTCTTTCTGCAATTTACGTTAAATATAAATCTCATGTATTATTTTATTACAGGTCCAGAATTGGATGGAAGCCAAAGGATAGCTGTATTGCAACAAAAATTAGCAGAACTACGCCAAACATATAATGCTGTAAAGGTTGAACTTGCTGCTATAGAGAGACGTAAAAAGAAATTACGAAGAAGAGAACGGGAAGGTAAGTGATATAAATAATATGAAACAGTTTTATTTTTAAAAGACAAATATTTATGCAAATAGTTCATATATATTCTTTTCAGCTACAAAGGCAGCTAAAGCGGAGATGCAACAAGCATGTTCGTGATGGGCTGTGTTTGACAGCAACCTGCATATCTCCATGTACTAAAGTCTTTTATAAATGTGTATGTAAGCATCCATGCATGCATGTATACATACACATACAAGATCAAAGATTATAGTATGGGCACTCTGCAATCACGGCAAATTTCATGACAATTTTTACCTGTCTACCTAGGACTGCTTAGGTAACTTTCCCCACTAATATAAACTGTAGATATAGATGTAAGATTAGATATAAAATAACATTTAAAAAACGGTATATATATTGACACATACATTCTGTTGTACACTTTTTTAACAAGCACACGATAGGGCTGTTAATTAATATTTTTCTTTTGATTGGTTATTTAATTATTTCAAAGGAGAAGTACAAATATCACACAAATGTGTTATTATTTAAAAATAATCTAAAAATAATCATTACTAATTTGAACATAAAGATGTATGGGGATACATTTATGTATATGAGGTACGTTTCTCCTTAGCAAATTAAATCTTGCTTTTGAGTCCAGTGTTTGTGCCATTGTGGTTGAGCTGTTTTCAGGACGATTAAATGCCTCTAATCTCATAAGTACAAGCGCTGTGTCTCATGGCGAAGAAAATGTAAATAGAATTTGTAATATCATTATTGGCATATAACTATGTACATTATATTTAACAGGAATAGAATTTGTACAATCTAAATTTTTTATTTAATAGATGTATTACAATTTGATGTTATTCTTGATGCATTAAATGAATAATAATGAATAACGTATTCCAAGCAATGTACGGCTGTACAATTACAAGACATAAGTGAAAGTATGCATCGCCAACACTTATGAAGTACAGCATAATTTTCAATATTAGACAAAGGGAGATATGTATTATTTTAAATTATGTATATATTTTAGGAGAATAAATATCTTATATTATTTATAAAGATATAAAAATATTTGTTTGTATTTACACAAAAATTGTACATGTATTTTGTTTAAACCGGGATGTCAACAGTATATAGTTAATGTTTATGATTTTTTTTTAATTTTTTAAGAGTTTGTCATGAATGCAGCTCAACATATCTATGAGCTCTAAAATTTTTATTTCCTAAACGAAAAATTGGTAACTATCATTGTACTTTAGTCATTTATAGCTTTATTGTCACTGTTTATGATTGGTTAAAAATGCACATACTCACATTTATATTTTTATTTGAGTATATAAGTATCCTCATGTATTAAAAAACGAAGATTAAGCTTATGTAAGCTCAGAACCACAAATCAAATAACCTTGAATGGGGCTAAATTTGTATGAAACATGTTGGCTGAAAAGAGAATGAAATTTTATATAGATATATAGTATATATTTTTTATAAGAAATCAGTTGTGGACATATTTAATGATGAAATGATCACACTGATTGGGGAAAATAGAAAGAAAGTGGGGAGTTAGACTCTCTGAATCTTTGTACATAGTTTACATCGCTTGCATTGAGTATACTTATAAGTCAGTTTATAGTATGTAGTTGTTTATCGCACAGGAGTTTACACATTACTGTCAAATGGTTTCAGAAATCTTGCAGTAATATTTGCTATATGTTTAACTTAATAAGGAAGGATGTATGTCATTGCTTATGTAGAGTTTTATGTACTTGGTCAAATTTGTGAAAAAATATGATTATTAATTTTGTTTTCGTTTTAATATTTGCATTTGCCAGAACCAAGAGAGATCTCTAATTTAACAAATAATTATAAATATATTATGTTAATATCGTTTATTCTGAAAAAATTAATGCTAAACACACACACACACACAGACACTTTGATATTAAAAAATAATATATCATAAATATTATAATATAAATATAGATCCCTATTATTGGTACACAAGAACACATTTTGCCTTTACTTGTTGGACTATTATATACATGAGAAACAATGTTATATAAACCAAATAGTAAAATTAAATGAAAAATATAGTCATTATTTACTTATGTCTTTGTCTAATATAAAATTTTCGATTGCAATTCTACTGTGTTATACCTGTATACTATATTGTACAGTATCAGACATTCTTTAAACTGTGTATGTAGTATTTCTGCCATATGTGTATGTAAATATAACTTTACTATCATGAAAGGGGAATGTTTTATTGTGCATGGAATAGTATAAGATATATTATATGAAAAATTACAAAGATTACTTTTAAATCATTAGGCCATTATTTATTTCATTGTATCAATAATTACCATCTTGAAAATGTTCCAGAAATTTTGTTAATTTTGTGGAAATGAATCCTTTTTTGTTTTTTTTATTTACTGTATTAATAATGTTATCTGCATATATTTTGAGCCATACATTGTCAAAAACATTTACAGCATTATTTAATCAAATGAATTATCTTTATTACATTATAATCATTGATATCGATCAATTCTTATCGAAGAAAAAAAGTTTTTGTATTATATGTAGAATTAAAATTGTTATTCCTGCACATAATTTATATATTAAATGAAAAAAATTATTACAATTAATTTATTAATTATTAATATAATGTTGATATTAACAGATTTCCTAAATCAAATTTTAAATATTTAATTATCCATTTTCCTGCGTAAACACAATGAATTAATCAAGTTAAATAAAATTTGGATTAAATTGAATTATATTGATCTACTTCTCTAAAATTATTTGATATTATGTAAAAATTATTAAACAAATACTTAAATTTAAATTGTTTCTATATTATACCAAGTACAATAAGTAAAAATTAAGTGATGATTACATCCTTACCTACTATAAAAACACTTATCTTCCTTGTAAATTATACAACGTTATATGTGAAATAATACATATAGAAAGCACAATGTGTATTGTGACGCGATTCATTAATATTGTTCCACATAACATTTAATTGTGTTAGCATACATTGTTAACAAATAAATCTTATCATACAAAAATTATGTGAAGATCGTTTCCCTTATTATTTATACTGCTTACACAAATATATATTTTATTAATGAAATATTTGATAATACAAAACAACTGACATAATAAGTGCGCAGTTAAATTTTGTAAAGATTGTTTATTATATCATTGCTTAGAGAGAAAAAGGAATATTAAAACTCTTTAAAAATATTACATAAAAATACATAATATTATGTTAACATAATATACAAATATTTTTTTATATGCATATCTCTGCAGATGTAATGCTTTTATATAACATTCATCTGCTGATTTTTAAAAATCAGTGGGATTGAATAATACGATGTATATAATGTAAATATACAATGATTGCAATACGTGTCCCATCACTATTTTAAATGACCGATTTATTGATATTTTTCTTCATTTTTGTTTTAATGGAAGATGTGTTACTTTTCATGAATTTTACTATTTTTCAATTATTATAGATTATTATGAAATAAGCATATAAGTATACAAATTTCTACATTTCTATTGACTCAACAGTTTTTGTGTAATATTCTGAAGAAATAATTTATTATAAAATAAATGTATAAACATTCATATATATATGAAATTATTAAAGATACTATGATAATTTTTTTAAAGTATGATAGTATAGAATAAAACATCCATTAAAGTATTTAAATATTATTATGTTTTCACAAAAGATACTATCCAAGATATAATTTCTTCTTAGAAGTTATTAGATTATATGATCATCAACCCAAAGTCTACTTTATACAATATAATTGTACCTAATAAAAGGTTTAATATATATAGCACATAAATAAAAAATTATTTTTGTTGTCAAATAATAATTGCATCTAAAGTATCGAAGTATAACATTTGGGATACTGAAAAGTAATTAACAAATTTTGCAATATTACAAATTTCAGTCTACTAAGACAATATTTGGCTATCCTATTAAAAATTTCTTTTCAAGTAGATTATATGAAGATATTAAATTGTTCTACTTAATTCACACCTTTTACCTAACAGTTTTATACCTTAATAACGATTTTGCGAGGAAATGATATGGATAAAACTCAAGAGATACTCAGTGTTGCAAAAAAAAAGGGATTATCATGATTGTACATGTCAACATGGAGGAGGGCTAGACGTTGGTGCAGCATCAATAGTTGCTGTAGAAGAAGATGCCACTGCTGAGGTTTTATTTTCAGTAGGTAACCTCCGCCTAGCAAACATGAACTGTTTCATTAGTTCGTGGTGTGCTTCCAATCGTTCAATACAATGTAGACATGCAGTTTTGGGTAGCGGATCATTCATATTTACCTGTATACAAAATATATGCAATAACAATAATCGTGTACATTTCAAGCAATTTTTTAACAAATTATTAAATCAATAATATAATAAAAAATTAGAAAGTTTGATTTTTTTTAAAGGTGCCCTATATATGTTATATATATTTAACACGTTCCAAATGCAAGTATAGAAGAATTCGCTATGATATAGATTTCTCTATATATACAACATAGGCAATACTGATACAAAGTTTTTTTTTATTGAAAATAAATATAATATAAATTCATTGTGGTATAAAATTATTACTACTCATGCTGTCATTTTAATGTGGAACAAAATGTATCTATGTACAATATCATTCTATTATATAGAGAAAAATGTTTTAATAATAGGATTTTACATTAACTTCCATGACAAATAAATTGATTAGAAAAGAAGTAAACAAAATTTATAAAAATAAATATATATTCTTACCGTAATTGGGAGATAAGCATTGATCTTTTCTGCGAGTTTCATTCTTTCACCCTCTTCACCGTAAATGTGGATCACGAAACGGTTCATTTTACTGCAGAGTCTGCATATGAAACCTGTAATTACAGCTTTATCCGTACTACCCATTTTACTATCTTATTTTTAATTTCCTCTTTGGTATTTGCACTTATTCAAGATCACTTAGATTTAGTGCTTAACAATGAATATTGTGCACTAAAAACACTATTATTTCAAGATGTTCTTCCCTTTAGATTCTTGAGTTTGTTTATCAGAGACTTCACACTATTGGCGCTACTAGTACCACTTACTTCTACTGCTTTCTCCAGGGCAGTACCTAGTCAATGTTTCTTTAAAAAGATTTAATTCTTTTAGAAGTATGTATAACATCGTCTTATTTAATAAAACAGTTTGTTTTATTATAAACGAAATATTATAAGAACTTTTCAATTTTACAAAATAAAAGAACGTTTTCAATAAATAATATTTCTCCTTTTGAAATATTAAAACTGACTTCTAATATTGCATTTATTATATACAAATTTTTTTTTATGTTATAACTCTATAAAATATGAAACATTTATATTATGACTATTTTATTTCACGTATAGTAATTTGATATAAACTATAATATGAATAATTTAATAGATCTAAAAAGATTTTTATACGACCCTGAGATTAACCGATTGAAAGTTAAATCGAAAGTTGAATATGACAGAAACATAATCATTTAACTGTCAACTTATAATTAATTTAAATTACATATCTATGAAATATATATATATATATTTATATAATTAATAGTATATATACATATAATTATTTAGAAAATTTGAAAAACTATCTATGAAAGATTAATAAATTTCTATGTTAATCTCTATATTGTTTTATTGATATATAATAAAAGTAAAATTAAAATATTATTTTTTTTATTTTCTAACAAAAATATCGAATTAATGTGTAAGAAAGATAATTGTATAATACATATTTCCTTTAAAAGTAGCATTATTACATTGTTGCCAAGAGTTAATGAAATTTATCAATAAGCATACCTTCCCAATTGGAATTATTTGTCTAAATTATAAAAATAATATATCACGATAAAGTATAAACATAATAACTATATTAATTGTGTAATCAATATAATAGATATATTTACATATACATATATATAATACAAGTATTTTTATTACTTTATCATTTTTTTTACTAATATTTCTGCTATTAATTACTACTAATATAGTAAATAGAATTTTGAAATCCACGTTGTATGCATATAACATGGCGGCAATCAGCTGTCTTCTGTCATAATGACATTCATATAGATAGAAAATTGGATTATCTAATCGAAATTGTTATTGCTATTAATGAAAAGTATTTTACATATGTGAAAATTACGTTCAATTTTTTTTTTAATTTCAATCAATTTGTAATTAAACGAAATAGAAAGATAGGCATCGAAAAAACAAAACTTTTTACTTGAAGTAAGTTACGAGTGAATTCAGCTGCGACAAGAAAAGCAATATGGAGGCTAACGAATTAATCAACTGTTCAGAATAGTCAGAAAGACAGAGATGTTTAATAATATTATCATTCTTGGCAGTGCATGGTAATGAAATTGAGTGATGAACTTAACGTGATTAAAAAAGCCTTCTCGGGGCTACAGTAAAATAATCATGTGTGATGTATGCGTTGACTTTCACGATCTTCTGCTCTCTTGTAAGCATAATATACACAAGTCTATTTTATCTTAACCTATTCTATTCCTTTACATAGTTTATGTATTAACGTAGTTATATGATTGTAATAGAGAAAACGTATGAGTAGAGTAATTTATAGATTACTATTTATATACATATATATAACTATCGTATTTTGTTTTTTTACATATAATTCTTTGTTACAAGCTTTATAACCTGAGATCAATTTCAGTATTTTAAAATTTTGTATAGCTTTACAATATTTATGATATTAATTAAAAAAAACGCAATAATAAAATCAAAATAAAATAGTTAAATGGCAGAAACATTTTAGGTTATATATAATCAATTTTAACTTTTTTAATGATATTATAAAACATTTTGTATACATTTTAAATATATATTCATAGAAATAATCTTATATGTATAGATGATGATCGAACATCAAAAGAGCAAGATGTGTTAACTACTTTATGTGTAGCAGATGTGGACACTACTTTACATTATGTTAACCAATGGGTACAAAGGTATAATATTATTGATTATAATGTAGTTAGATTTTCTGTTTATTAAACAGATTACATTTTTTGCAATTTATAGACAATGTATGTGTTGTTATCGAGAAATTAAAAACTTTGATCGATTTATAAGGCTGACTCAAAGTATTGTTCTCTGTACATTACAACAATTACAAACTATACAACAAGATGGACAGCAGGATAATACAAAAGAGTCAGCCAAAGAAGAAAAAGAGGAAGAAAGCACAAATAAAGGAAATACAAGCGATACAAACCAAACATCTAGTTGGTCTCAACAAGACAGAGAAAAATTATTTCATCTTCTCTCCAAAATTTTTTTACTTAATTTTCCTCTCTATATTGCAATGAAACATGGAGGTGCTATAAATCCATTAGCTCCAGTGAAGGTAATGTAACCCATTGTAGTATATTCAATGAAATTATTTTTATGTATTTATTTATCTTTATTTATTTATGAAGGATGAAGGAGGTTATTGCGAACCTCATGATCCTGAAGTACCTGCACCTTTGATTCGTGCAGTATCTATATTTTGCCATCAAGGTGGTTTTAATTTAATGTCTGGTTGTTTTGATATGGAGAATACACTGCCTGTTAGCCTTGCACATTCTATGGTTGCAGTAATTTGTAATTTAAAACTTTGGTTAAACTATGGTAGTGTTATTCAATTATTTATACCTCTACGTAGTCGAGTTATGAAGTATATGTGCCGATTAGGTGATAAAGAATTACGCACACCAGCAGTTAGAACTATGGCAGGTAACGATTAAAAATATAACTGAAGTAAAAAATTTATAGCTATATAAATGAATCAAATTTGATTTAATATATTTCTGTGTTAAGATTTCATGTGGAGTGCAGTTAAAGATCCAATAGATGCAGTATTGCCAAGCTTTGATCGAGATGGTTTAGACTTGGCTTTCAAATATTTTACCAGCACAACTTTGACTATGAGATTGGCAGGAGTAGCTCAAATTAATGCTCATATTACTGCATTTAATGAACTTTGTAATAGTGAAACAGTTGCTGAAGTTGAACAAGTAGGCCATGCACTAGCTGCATGGTTGACTGATAATAATATCATAGCTCATATATTTGGACCAAATTTACATGTAGAAGTTATTAAACAAAGTCATATTGTGTTAAGTTTCTTAGCTATGGAAGGTAGAATTACATCTTCAGATATGGATACCATTTGGCAAGCTGCACAGTTAAAACATTGTGGTCGTCCAGTATATGATTTATTGGCACCATTAGTGAAACATTTAGCACCCACACCTGTTCTTCATTTGTATTCTTTACTAGGAAAGTTAGAGCCTAAGGATCATACAGAGCAAAGTTTGTTTTTAGCATCAGCATTGATAAAATTTATATGGACATCTGGTGGTTCGGGTTATTCAAGAGGCTTAACTATGAAAAACAGAGAAATTTTAAGAGGTTCAAGTGGTGTTGGAGGAAGTAGTAGTAGTGATCCAAGTGGTATGGATGGTAGTAGTCCTGATGAAGATGAAGAAGAACCTAGTCCTGCTTTATCCGATGGTCCATCTCCGAGGAAACAAGCAAGAGGAGATAGCAGTGATGGAGAAGGTATATCAATTAATCATTTAATTACTTTTTCAATATTAAAAATATAAATTAAGGAAAGAATTTGTCTTTTTTAATAGGTCCATTTAAAGGTAAAAGTTTAGAAAGCATCCCTGTTGAATCAAATTTAAATGAAGTAGAAGACCCTGTTTCTGAAAAATCCGAATGTACTACTGAGCTAACAAAAGACACACCTTCAAATGCATTGCAAGACGATACAAAGGATAAACAAAGCTGTTCTGATGTAGAAGCAGATACAGAAAAGTCAAATACTGAAGAACCAGTAATTCATGAAAAGAAAAAAAGAAAAGTATTACGAAAAAGAAAGAAACCTCAAAAACGATCAATAACAACAATTGAAAAAACATTGGAAGATATTGTTAGTCAAGAAGGTAGCATAAAGTCTAAAGAATTATTGAATAGTAAAAGTAGAACAGAAGATGTATTAGATGGTAGCTTAGAATCTGGTACATTTACCTCATTGGATGAATCAAAAATTGTTGATACTCTTGATCGGGTCAAACAACAGGCCATGGCTTTAGATCCAACTGATCAACAAGTACCAACAACAGCATCATTATTGAGAAGGGCAAACAAAAATAAATATATGTCATTAGTAGGCCATAATGTAGACAGAGCACCTGATTCTGCAGATACATCTCATGATGAAGATGATAGTGATGTAGCAGGAGTACTAGCTGCTGCAGATGGTCCAGGAGCTGTTATATCTGAACTTGCTGGATTAGTTCATGCAAGTGGACCTACTTTTTTACCTTCTGGTTTAGATGAAATGCTTTCAGATGAAGAAGGCTCTTATAGTAGTAGAATATCTAATAAAAGTGAGAAAAATATGGCAGATTTTGATGGTGAAGAAAGTGGTTGTGAAGAAGAATTAGCACAGCTAGCAGCACGTCACTTAACAGCTATTCAAATGCAAGCGTATCATCCACATCATTCACATCCAACTATGACTATTAGAAGATCTGTATGTCGTCCTCCACAAGTACGAACAGTCCGTCAAGCGGTATCAAGATTGAATTCTCAATTTAACTTAGAGACAGTATGTAAACCAGGAAATACATTATTGTGGGATCTTTTGCAAGATGACAAAATTGGTCAATTGGGAGAAGGATTAGCATTAGAAGCGGAGAAAGCATTATGTAATTTACTATGTTTTAATGTTGATCGTTTAATACCAATGAAATTCATTGAAGGTTGCTTAGAAAATTTAGCAACTAATCATTCTGTAGTTGTATCTTTAAGATTATTGCCAAAGTTACTTGCAAGCTTTCAACAATTTGGTGCAATGGATGCACATACCATCACGACATGGGCTGATCGTGAACGTGGTATGATGAAGCATTTTTTTAATAATTTGAAAACATACACTAGTATTGGACCAAAAAGTAATTTATACTCGCATCAAACCGAAATTCAAGTTAGATTACAATTTTTGTCTTCAATTTTTTCACCTTTGGGTTCACCGGATTGTTTTCGCCTAAGCCTTGAACAAGTGGACATATTATGGCAATGTTTATCCCAAGATCCAACATGTGCTGATGAACTTTTTAGTTGGTTATTAAGTCAAGCAAAATCTACAGAACAACATGCTCTTGGAATGGATACATTGAAACATTTATGTATGCGTAAACTTCCAAGTTTGCCACCTGAAACTATAAGCATGACAGGTCTTAGTCTTTTCCAACAATTATGCAATTTAGCACGTTTAGCTGCTGCACATTTGGATAGACCTTTAAGAGATGTTGACTCAGTTGGAATGGATTTCCTATGGAAAATTGCTTTGAAAGCAAAAAGCACAGATGTTAGTATGGCCGCTATTCAATATTTAAATGGTTATTACATGTCTAGACAATTGTCTCAGGAAGCTGAATTTGTTTCACAATGTATGATGCATCTTGCTGCAGCTAGTGCAGATTTAGAAATAAATGAAGAAGCTAGTTTGCGTTGTATACAAAGAGCACTGCTTTTACTAAGAACACATCTAGAAGCATTCAGGAAGCGCTATGCATATCATTTACGTCGTTGGATACTGGAAGGTAGAGGTGCGGGAAGTCATATGGCTATGAGTATGTCAGAAAAAGGACAACATATAAGAATTCTTGTCCAACCTGCTGGAATACCCGAAAAAACAACGTTTACCCTTTTAAATACTGATTATGTTGCAGATTTGAGAGCAGAAGTTGCTAAGTGGTGGGATGATACACAAAATAATCAAGAAAAAGCAGCTACTTCTACAAATGCGACACAAAATACTAATTCAGTTTTAGGATCTCTTCTTACTGATGGGCCAATTAGAATGATCACTCAAGGTCAAGAATTAACTATCGACTTTGATGAAAAGACTTTACAAGAAATGGGTTTTAAAGATGGACAATTAGTCTTTATTTCGCCTGGTGCAGGTCGTAATAATACTGGTCGATGTAATAAAAGAGATATGGATTCACCATCTCTTTTACCTCCTCCACCAAGAGAATCATTACCAACACTTCTTCTATTGCGGCCACAGTACTTTGAACAGCTTTTTACATTGATGAGAACACTTAGCGCTATGAAGGTCACAGTAAAAGGAGGTCAAGAAATTCCACATACAAAAGCTCAGGTTCTTTCTAGAAGAGTTTGGGATACATTAACCTTACTTCCTACTAGTCCGACATTATTAAGAGGCTTTCAGAAATTGGGAGAGACATCTTTACCTGATTTATTGGACCCTGCCAGTCCTCAAAAATTAATGTATTCTTTGTATATAGTAGAATCTTTAAGTAGAAGAGAAACAGAATGTCAGCAACCCTCTGTTTCTTCCGCTTTAAGCTCATCACCTATACATGAAGGTGGTGGTGATGCAGATGATAATCATGATGAGAAAGAAAAGGATATACCATGGTCAACAGTGTTTGTTCAACACGGAGGTTTGCGACATTTGTTTGATATTTTTATGTCTGAATGCTTGGAACAAGGAGATGGTAGTGAATGGCAACAAGATTGTCTTGCAAGCTTATTAAAGCAATTATGTTATCTTGGTGTTATCAGAGAAGAGAAGAAACGAAGTAAAGCAGATAAATTATTGGTACCTAAACTTAGTGATGCGATGCTTTCTATGATGAATGTTAATACTGTTATGCCAAGAATAACAAGTATTTTGAATGAGGCATCTTTACCACGTGACCCAAATCATTACAAAACAGGTGTATTTGGTAGATCTCAAGTTATTCATTATACTATGGCATTATTAGTATGCTGGGTACATAGTGATCCAATTGTAAAACAAAGCTTATTTTTGTCATCTGAATCTTTTGGAAAAACTTGGTTACGTCGTCTTGTATTGGAAGATCCTGAGCCAGCTGTACGAAGAGAAGTGTGTACTGCTTTATATAGATTATGCTTGGGAACAACAGGAACGGAAAGCGATAATTCTGAAGTCTCTGGTCTTATTGTACCAATGCTAAATACATTACTTGAGCATCTTGTAATTGCAGAAGCTATGCAACCTTCTCACAGAAAACCAGATTTACCATTACATTTACATCCTGTTCTTGATGATGGTAAAGAACCATATGGGCCTGCTTGTAGAGATTATTTTTGGCTTGTATGTCGTTTAGTTGATTCTCTTCCAGAAGAAGCTATTAAAGATAACTCAGATGATTTATCTAATGGAACAATAGACTTAGAAGCTTTGGCAATCAGAGTTATTGATTCTATTATTAACAGAGAACATCTCGAAATGCGACATAATACAGTGGAAGATGATGGTTTGGTTGGTTTATTAAATCTTGCATGTAATATTATGACGCATAATCCGCCTTGCAAGCAAGGAAAAATTGGGCAAAATTTATTACATGAAGTATTTGATTTTTTATTTGCATTGCCAAATCCTCGATCAAAACATGTTCCCAAATGTAAAAGTCAAGTTTCTAGATCAGCAGCATTTGATTTATTAGTTGAGCTTGTAAAGTCTGCACCAGATAATTATTATATACTTCATGAGAAGTTGTTAACTCAACATAGGCCTGGTCCACATTCTCCATATCCATGGGATTACTGGCCACATGAAGATGGACGATCAGATTGTGGATATGTAGGACTTACAAATTTAGGTGCAACGTGTTACATGGCTAGTTGTATGCAACATCTTTACATGATGCCTCAAGCACGTATTTCTATCTTAGGAGCTGATTGTAATAGAGCTAACAAACATCAGCTGACATTACGTGAATTACAACGAATGTTTGCATATCTGTTGGAATCTGAGAGAAAAGCATACAATCCTAGAAGTTTCTGTCGCGTGTATACTATGAATCATGAACCCTTAAATACGGGAGAACAGAAAGATATGGCAGAGTTTTTTATAGATCTCGTATCTAAGTTAGAAGAAATGACGAGCGATTTGAAAAATTTAGTAAAAACCTTATTTTGTGGTGTAATATCGAATAATGTGGTTTCGCTAGATTGCGAACATGTAAGCCGTACACTTGAGGAATTTTATACAGTTCGTTGTCAAGTAGCTGACATGAGAAATCTCTATGAAAGTTTAGATGAAGTTACTGTCAAAGACACTTTAGAAGGAGATAATATGTACACATGTTCTCAATGTGGCAAAAAAGCAAGAGCTGAGAAGAGAGCATGCTTTAAAAAACTTCCACATATATTATGTTTTAATACAATGAGATATACTTTTAATATGGGTACTATGCTTAAAGAAAAAGTTAACACACATTTTAGTTTTCCTTTAAGATTGGATATGTCGGGCTATGTAGAAAAAAAATTGATGCCACAACATTATCAAGAAGAAAGAAAAGCATCTGGTAATAACAAAGTTGAGAATAAAGAACATACTGCCTTAGATGGCGAAGAAGAAGAAGAAATGGAACATTATCAATATGATTTAATTGGTGTTACTGTGCATACTGGTACGGCTGATGGTGGACATTACTACAGTTTTATTAGAGATCGTACTTCTCCTAATAAAGACAAATGGTTTTTATTTAATGATGCTGAAGTTAAACCATTTGATCCAAATCAAATTGCAGCAGAATGTTTTGGTGGTGAAATGACCAGTAAGACATACGATTCTGTAACAGATAAATTCATGGATTTCAGTTTTGAAAAGACAAACTCAGCATATATGCTTTTCTATGAGTGGTGTACAGATCCTGGTGATCAATTAAAAGAAGAAGAAGCAACTGTTTCCAGTCCAACTAGTTTACGGTCATCTTTGCTAAGTCATAAGCAAACAAATAAATTACCGCCTTTAGAACTAAATAAAGAGTTAGAAGATTGGATATGGCAAGATAACATGCACTTTTTGCAAGACAAAAATATATTTGAGCATACCTATTTTACATTTATGTGGCAAATATGTGGTTACATACCGCAAACATTACTTTCTGTTCAACCAGATATTACGGAAATGTCTGCTGAGCTTTCAACCTCTTTTTTCATGGAAACATTTATTCATGCTAAAGAAAAACCTACTATGGTTCAATGGGTAGAATTACTTACAAAACAATTTAATGGTTCTCCTGGTGCATGCGCCAGATTTCTTGAAAGAATGGCTAGTAATTCATGGTGGCCTATACAAATATTAGTAAAATGTCCTAATCAAATGGTAAGACAAATGTTTCAAAGATTATGTATTCATGTCATTCAACGATTACGCGCTACAGAAGCACCTCTCTATCTGCTTTGTGATGAAGAAAACGATTTAACCACTGTTGGCACTCGATCGTGTGTTACAAGATTCGTTAGAATGCTTTTATCTTTGATGGAACATGCTAAACAACATTTAAAACATCTCACAGAATACTTTAGTTTCTTATATGAGTTTAGTAAAATGGGAGAAGAGGAGACATTATTCCTTATACGAGTACAGGCTATTTCTACGATGGTAAACTTTTATTTAGGTCATAAAACACATGAATTCGTTGACGCAGTTAGCGAAGAAGAAGAAGAAGAAGAAATTGTTGCAGTACCAACGGATAAATTGAGACCAGCTTCGTTAGATAAGATGATTACATTAATAGCAACATTAGTTGAACGTAGTAGAGGACCAGATCATAGGTAGGAATCGATTTGTATATAAAAGAAATCATTAAAAATTAAATTTCATTTTTAGATTAAAATTTAAAAAATATATATATATGTGTTCATACAATCGCGAATGTTTAGAAATATTTTAAAATTTTGCAGATTAACTTTATCGCCAACAGATCTAAGTGCAGTAGCAGGAGGTAAAGGATTTCCATTTTTATATCAACAAACACGAGATGTCATTAATTTGAATCAAACAAGAAATTTAATTCAATCTTTGTGTCGATGGAATGATAGATTGGCTATACATATTGTGACAATGATTTTTCAAGCAATAACAAAACATACAGATGTTTGTCAACCGTTTTTCAAACTTTTGACCCTGCTTACTGAAAGTTCAGGCCCTAGTGGATTACCTTGTATGACACAATTAATTCTGGGCAGAGTATGGGAAGCAGCTAGAGTTGCGCCTCATGGAGCTCTTGAATGGTTGGCTCTTGCTGTTACCAGAAGCAAACTTGCACATGCATGGGTTCTACAAGGATTAGACACTTGGTTGCAACATTTCCTTCTTGAACATTCAAATCAAAGAGTTCGTTCTGCTGCTGCTTTCCTTTTAGTATCACTCGTACCTTCAACTCATTTTAGGCAAGGATATCGCAGTGCTCATCGATTGGGATTAGGATGTAACACTTCTAGAGAGCTTCAATTATCTCCAGAAGCTACATTAATATTACACCAAATTTATACTGCACTTTTAAGATTATTGCAGCCTGCAAGACACTATATTGATTTACAAACTCACGGTACAATGAAACTCACTGCCTATTTTGCATTGCTCACATATTGTGTTGTCTCTAAAACAGAGAAATTAATGGTATGTATTTCGTATAACAAATTATGTCAAGTAATTTTAAAATAAAACTAATAATTATTTTAAATTATTCATTTCAGTTTGGGCAATATTTAAATGACTTATGGACATTATTTCATCCAAAGCTTTCGGAACCAAGCATTCCAGTACATCATAACAAGCAAGCTGTATTATTATTTTGGTATCATGTTTGTTCTGATTGTCCTGAAAATGTATCTATGATACTTCATAATCCACATATAACCAAAAATATTGCATTTAATTATATACTGTAAGTTGTTCATTTATATATGATAATACAAACTAACTTGCATATGTGCCAGAAATAAATTAATTTTATTTATTTTTCTAATAGAGCCGATCACGAAGATCAAGATGTTGTATTATTCAATCGAGTTATGTTACCTGCTTATTATGGATTATTACGACTTTGTTGTCAGCAATCACGAACATTTACAAGACAATTGGCTGCGCATCAAAATATACAATGGGCTTTTAAAAATATTACACCGCATCCTACCCAATATTCTACTGTAAGTTTTTATAGATAATTATCGTAGAATATATATATATATATATATATATATATATATATATATATATATATATATATTATATATTATATATATGTATTAATTATTATTAATATTTTATTATAAACAAGAGACTTCTAATTTATTGTATATGATTGATATCTATATTTACAAATAATGTTTTGATCTAGGCGGTAGATGAATTATTCAAATTGATGCAACTACTGGTTGCCAGGCATCCAGATCAAACAGAACAAGAAGAAGCTGAAATTGCATCATTTAGGAGAGGTACACTATCTTCGTACTTACAAGGGTTGGATGGTCGTTCCTGTTGGGCTACATTAATTTCTGCATTTCGGTATGTTATTCTCTGATACAATTTTCTTATTGTGAAATAATACATAATAGGATTATATATTTTTTTATCAGGATTCTTATAGAATCGGATGATGATCGTTTGTATGTTGTATACAATGGAGGTTTAAGCATGGCCCTTGAAGCTTTTCACATGTTACATATAATGTACCATGAAGCAACTGCATGTCACGTGGCTGGTGACTTAGCTGAATTAATAGCTATTATTGTAGAATTAGTAAGATGTATTCGTACAGCAAGAGATGGACCTGATGCAAGAAATATCCTTGCCAATTGCAAGGAGTGGCCAGATGTATTAAGAAAATTGGCAACACTATTAAATACGTATAATCCACCAGATATGCGTAATTTGGCAATCGATCTTCTAAAAGAACTCGTTATGCTTGTTCCTGCAGATGCTATACTTGTTTTAGCACCATTATTATCTCATTGTCATGCAGCTCTTCAAGAATCTCATGCAGCTGTTCCACCTGGTCCTTATCTTCCAAGGAGATCTACTCCACCAGGAAAAATGCCTACAAGACCTGCTAGACCAATGGTGCAAATGGCAGTACCACATTCTCAACTTGAAGCATCTAGAGGAGTAGATCCGGAATATGATAGCGCCTTGCTTGAATTTTATTTACCATATCATGAGTTAATTGATGTTATGTGCAGACTTGCAATCAATAATGATTGCATGACAGAGACATTGGTTAACTTAAGTGCTATGTTAGGATTTGAAGGTAACTGTAATATTTAATATTTAATTGTGGATGGAATTAATCGTAGATTTTATCACCAATTTCGTATTCCAGGTGTTCCCTTACATTTGGCATTATTTCCAAGATTATGGTTGGATGTCCATGCTGCCACACATATAGACAGAAAGCATATAGCATCTCTCCTTTGTTCTTCCTATACAGTGGATTATGTAGATGCTGTTCTATTAGATGAAAGATCTTCATTAGGCGTACCTGCAATACATGCTTTTTTAAAAACTTTCTTCCCTAAACTCGCCAATCATGTATTAACTGAACAAACCTGCCTACTTATTGATAACTTAGTTAGTTCTATGACTGCAATGGTGGAAGCTGTTGATATTCAAGCATCTGCTCATAGACTAACTGGTGATTTACGAGCTTTAGCTCTTGTTTATAGTAGCAGTACAAGACTGAAACCACCTACTAGCTTACAATCAGCTTTAGAAACTTTATTATCGCGTACTCGAGCGATAAAAGTCAAAGAATCTAATCAACAGGAAATAGAAGCCCCTTCGAAAAAACGTAAGTTTAATATTAGTGATGACAATGACCAAACTAAAAAGGATCTACATCAGATTACAGAAATTGACGAACAGAAAACTGTTTCTAACATAGATATTGAAGATAAAAACATTGTAGAACAAAATGATACATCTCCTGATTCTATAGACGAAAAAACTAATTCACGACACAAGGATAATGCTCAAATGGAAACTATTTCTACTAATGCCGGTTCAATATCTACAAATTTAATTACCACCGTGACATCTAATAGCTGTACAAATCAGATGCGATGTTCTTTAACTAATATGTCGCGGCTCGAAATGTTGGAGAAGACCATTGTGGATTTACAAATAATCGTGCAATTACAACCGAAAAATAATTAGAGAGTTGCATGTTTCCGAACGATGCTTTTTATGACAACGTACAATATAGAGGACTGACTTCGCACATAAACGTGTGATTATTTGTGAAAATAAAATAAAAGTTCAGTTATATATCTCTCGCAACTAAGTGAAAGATTCTTAGTGCATCTGTACTTTGTAAGAAAAAAGATACGTGCATACATATATTTATATGTACGCGTGCGTGTGTGTATCAATCACAATTTACTTCTTGACTGAATAACAATCATCTGCCGATAAAACGTTCGTTAATGCTGTGAGATTAGATATCTCTTAGCAAGATGTATACTTTTTAACATGTAACAATGTAAACCGCCCAGTATTCAGGAATGAAAAGTGCAAGAAATCTTGTGACACTGTTGCAAAAGCTTTTAGGTCTACAATTGTCTTGCATTTCTACACTTCATCTCAAATTGGAAAAGGAAGACAGGGTTTTTTAACTTGTGAAAATAATGGAGTAGCAGTGTCCTTTTGCTTAGCCTGGAAACTGTGTGTTTTTTAATATCCTTCATCTCTAAAAAAGATTTTCACAAAATTTTTTCATTTCATTATTGTAAGATAATATGCGCCATGTCTTTCGTGGCTCTTTAAAAGTGTGTATCTAATATCTAAGTTATTAAATAAGTACTACCTGACACACGTTGATGTGGATCTCCTAAATGTCTAAAATCTAACTTAAATATTTCATTTAACCATATAATTGATGTAAAGAGAAATATTGGATATAGTTTCTTTTCGTTTGTATTGTAAAATGTGTCAGTTGTATTATAAAGCAATGCATCTTTCTCTCTCTTGTGTGTCTGTAAAAAGTATTCGATTAATAAGAATGATTCTGGAAAGTATGGAACATGTAACAAAACTGCGTAATACGAAATATAAGACATGCTGTGAGTTTGTATATTTGTTTAAGTTGATGATCACAAACTCGTAACTAAATTTGCTAAGATATTACGTTTTTCTTCTCATAAAATACATATTGATCAAGCCATGGAAGCATTATAACTTAAAGATTTTTTTCAAATGGTTCTATTTCTTTATACCTTTTCTTTCTTTTTCTTTTCCTTTTTTGCAAAAAATCTTATTAACATATATATCATTTCAATCTATTTCTTGTACATAGTATAAAATCTTATTATCCTTTACATATTTTTTACATTATATAAGCTTTCACATGTAATTATAACAAATACATTTAAAAAGCTGTAATATTAATGAAATCTTAAATTGCTCTCTTTCTTAATAATAAAATAAAAACATCTCATACATCATAAATAAACAGTTGTGATAATTCCTAAAATGCAACTTATGCAACATATCTATTTTTTATTTCAAGTCTATCAATTTGTAAAAAATTTATAACAAAAATACAAATTTTGGTGCATATTGATATTAAAAATTTAAATATAAGTCTCTAAAACTATTACACATCAAATTCAAAGTAATGCAATCTCTTTATTTGATAAATTTATAGAATGATACTGATAACACAGTAATATTGCAAAGAATCTTTTAATTTTTTTAGTTTATTTCATGAACTTGTTAGTTGAAGCTTTTCTTAAAAAATACTTTCAGTATAAAAGTCTACATTTCGAAAAGAACATAACATATTTATATATTTACATGTAGATCATGGCTTATCATAAATCTTCTACATTCTTGCATTCAATATAATTGTGATAGAAAATAATGTGATGAGGATTTAGCTTATGATAAGTTAAAGAATTTATGACATATTATCCCAATAGTCACGCACATATATTTCAAATACTTTTAAATATTCTATTACACAAAAAGGTGTCATTTTATAAGCAATCATATACATCATATAATAATTATCAGTAAGAATTAAAGATAAAATAATCGAATATAACTTATATGTGAACATAAGTAAAACAACATTTGCATCTTATTTTTATTATCGAAGTTGCATAAACAACGCATCTATGTTGTGACATATATTTAAAATATCTACATATAAAAATTGGAATATCGAATTATTGTAATCAATCGCTTAAGCTTTAGAATTATTTGTCTAGGAAGCTGATTGAGACTGTATAAATATTTGGGACACATTTTACATGATTTTATCAATCTTCATAAAAACATTAAAACCATCTCATCTTGTATTATCAAATTTATATCTTATGAAAATGTTTGTGTATTTATCATTATTAAGGTGTATAGAGTTTCTGAGCAAAAATAAATAAAGTCTTTTCATTTTAATATGTTTACTATCACAAACTTTTAATCCTTTTAGATTTATAATGATCACTTTTTATTTTATTATTATTAAATTATATAAAACAATTTATATATATTCCAGAAAATAAAAGTAAAGAATTTTTTTCTTTTTAATACTTAATTTGTTATGATGAACAGAAATATGTAATAATAATAAAATTAATTCTATTTTATTCTTTAAATGTAATTCTACGATCAAATCAATGTGTATTATTAATATTTATTCTTTTTCATACGCACATTAAAGTTTTTTATTGTATACAAATCCTTATATACTACTATGTACCTGTGTCCGAATTGTTAGACTACTATATTGATATTTTCTTGTATTTATCTTTCTTTCTTGTTCATTTATCCTTTTTCTAAACATATACCATATCCAGCACTATATTCACACGTTTCAAACTATATTTCCTTCTAAAATTTATTCAATTAAACCAAAATTCTTTTTATCTTAGTCTTCCACCAAATCTTATTTATCATTTTCTTCTTCCCATTATCACACCTAAGCCTCCTGCATGTTTTTTTTATATATTAGTATAAAATTTATTTTGTTATTAAAGAAATCTATAATTACAATGAAAAGATTGATGACTTATATAAAATTCAATTTATATTGTATTAATATTTGTATATATTAGTATCGTAATAGTATTTGTATATCTTTCATTTTACTTTAATATTTTATTATATAAAAATTTTTACGAATTTATTAAATTTATTAAGATAATTTTGTTAACAATTTCTCAGCATAGATTTGAGTAATTTTTTAAAAAAGAAATAGATTGAATCATATACTGTGACGGTTATATAAAATTTGGTACCGTGTAATCGGTATTAATTCTGGTCATTATTCGCAATCATTCATTAAATTTAATCTAGATTCTATAAAAAAAAAGGTTGTCTTTCAATTTTCGAAGAGTTGAAATAATATATGATTAATTGAAAAATTAATGACTGAAGGATTAATTCAAATCAATTATAAATTTGAATGATAACCAATAACAATTGGCTATCAGAATCAGATACTTTTGATTTTATAAATATCCAAATGTTTTACGTATGTTCACAGTAATAAACTCTGTACGAATTAATTTATTCCGTTATAAGTTATTCATTAATAATTTATTGCTAGTATTTACATAAAACGTATTTTATTTGTTGTTTATCTTATTAACATTAAAAAACTTTGTGTATATATGTGTGTGTGTGTGTGTGTGAGCATATATATATATATATAATACTAGAAAAATTGTAATAAGAGTAAATAAACGTGGTCTTTTTAATTTATAATTTTAATGAACTTTAGGTTTTGCTGATTTTACTTTTTTTAACTTTTTCAGCCCATTTATATTTGTTTTTAAAAGATTCCAATATGCCTGCTGGAACTTATTCACGTCTTTGGAATGTATCTGAAATCCAAAGAAGTTAAAAATTTTCTTTATAGAAATTAAATTCATTATCTATATTTGTATAATTTTAAAACTATACATACAATGGTTGAAATTTTTTTGCTGCGAAAGGTAGCTCGCACAAGACAAAGAAATTCACTTGGCGTTGATAATGGTGGTCTTCCCTTTCTAGGTACAGGTTTATTGTGTCCATTAACTGCAATATAAAAACTATCAATTTAATGAGGTGTATTTTGGATGCTATTTAAGACATATAAGATCTCATATATATAATAAATATTTTACATGCAAGTAATTCTATATATTCTGTATGTAATATTTTACATACAAGTAATTCCTTATTAAATGTATAACTATATTATATCATTTCATCTTTATTAATATTACGATTTTAAAATATTATCTACATATGTAAAAAGTTACTACAATGAAGATTAAACTGATCAAGAACAATTTGTTTTTAGAAAATAAAATTACCTTTAAAATAAATTTAACTTTAAAAATACTTACACCTTTTAATAGTGAGCATTACAGAGCCAGATAACCTTGATTTATCAAATAATCTTGTGAGCTCCACTAAGAACTGAAAAATTATATTTACTTCTCTAATATTTATAACAAATTGTTTAGATTTATTTAAGAAATTACCGCGTCATTTTCCAAAAAAACCATTTTGATTGTACCACCATATGCCTGTAGAATATATCAAACCTGAGTTATTATCTACAGGTTATAATCTATGTCATTTATGTATATCACATACTTCGGTTCATAGACCTATACTGCAAACTTAAAGTAAATATATTATAGAGAAGTATTCTTTAATGAAAACTTTTGGCGGGAATTTTAAATTAAAGATCTTTAAAATTATTTCTATTTTTATTCTTTTATAATAAATTTTTATTTGCGTTAATTTCATTAAATAAGAAGCACTTATAATTTATGAATAGAATTATTATATAATCTAGTAAATAAAATAATGCATAAAGGTATTACTTGCAATAAATCGAATATAGTTAATTGATCATGTTATTTTTGCTTGAAAGTAATCCATTTTAGAAATTGAAAACATGTTGCTTTATTTTATTAACAGCAAATTTATAAAAATAATCCTATATCAAAAAATATTTCAGCTTCTTTGCGTTTTAGGTTAGATTATCTTTATTTACCACATGTTACAGATTCTGTACATCTACATCACTCTACATTAGTGAAGATATAAGAATCTCCAAATATGGTAAAAAGGATATGATTTCATTTGGATATCTATTTGAAAAGTTTTACGAAAAAATTAATGTTAATTATATTTTACACTATCTTTTTTATTTGTAAAACTTTACATATTTAATAAACAATGTACGTATATTTATATATTTACTTATAATATTATGAAAATATATAATTTATTTTAAGCAAAGTGACACTCATATCAACCTATCAATTGTCACACTTTCTTGTATTTATTAAGTCTAATTTTAATAAGGAATTATCTATTAAATAATTTTTTATTGTAATTAATTTTGTTTATAAATGTTTTCTAGGTTCAAATACGTAATAACTGTTTTAATAATAGTTAGTCTAACACTGGCTGAAGATTATTATGATCTTCTTGGAATAAGTAGGGTTGCGGATCAAAGAGAAATCCGGAAAGCTTTCAAAACGATTGCAGTTACTCAACATCCTGATAAAAATAAAGTAAACTAATAATATTTCATTAAGATGATCTTAATTATGTTACAAGATATACAATAAGATATTATTATTATATTTTAGGATGATCCAAAAGCGCACGAAAAGTTTATTAGATTAACAACAGCTTATGAAGTATTAAAGGATCCAGAATTAAGAAAAAAATATGATCTTTATGGAGAAAAAGGTCTTGAGAATATCAATACAAGGCCAAATTATCATTCTTGGAATTATTATAAATACAATTTTGGAATTTATGATGATGATCCACAAGTTGTAACTCTTAACAGAAATGATTATTGTAAGTTATGTAAAATATATTTGAATTTTATTTATATTGTAGTATAGATACTACTTTAATAGAATAAAGATTCTCATCATTTTTTTTCATTTTCTACAGTTGAAAATGTATTGAATTCGGATAAAATGTGGTTGGTAAATTTTTATTCGCCGATGTGTAGCTTTTGTCATCATTTAGCACCAATTTGGCGAAAGATAGCTGAAGAACTTGAAGGAGTTATAAAAGTAGGAGCAGTTAATTGCGAAGATGATTTTCAACTTTGTCATCAAATTGGAATAGCAGCTTATCCTTCTTTATTTTATATTCCAAAGGTATTTATTTTACATGCCATTTAAACTACTTATCATTTAGTTTCTGCATTACGTTTATCATACTAAAATATATTATAATTCCAGAATTCAACAAATGGAAGACTATATACAGGAGAGAGAACGCATAAAGCAATAATAAATTTTGTATTAAATAAGTTGGATATTAATATTCCTGAGATAAGTTCATCAGATTGGAAACGTTTTATAGAGAATAATGAACTTATTAAAAAATCCACACTTGTACTTATTTACAAAAATAACAAAGAATGTTTAACATCTAATGATCTTCTTAAAGTTGGTGCTATTTTTGTAAGTACGATCAATACGATCAAAATAATTAATATATGTTAATTATAATTAATGATATATATCATTTAATGCATAGTAATATATATTATGATTATTCTAGGATAAAACATTAAATATTCGATTACTTCACTGCAAGGAAAATGAATGCAACGATATTTCTGATAGCACTTGTGCAATACTTTTGTCAATGAAAAATGAACAAACCTGGGTGCCGATATTATTTGAGAATGTAGATAATATAAAAGATTTAGTAGAAAAAGTTTTAGAACAATTACCGGAACCAAAGAGTCTTAGTGACGATGAATTTGAGGTAATAAAAGGTTATTTCATAATGTGATTTAGAAAACAAATTCATATTTAATATAATTTTATGTAATAAATCTTTAATTTCGATTTGTATGTAGGAAATAAGAAGACATCTTAGAAAAAAGCCAGGGATAGGTTGGCTTGTATGTTTTTATATAGGACATTCAACTGAATTAGATATAATACTAAAGAAACTCCCTAATATTATTAATACTATTAATCTAGGTATTATTTCCATATACATCTATTGTTTTATATTTCATATTTAAATCGAATATTTTTCAACTTATTTAAAATTTATTTTTTATTTATAATTTATAGGTAAAATTAATTGTGGAAGGTACGGACATCTTTGCAATATATTAAACATAAACCGGTATCCAATGTGGGGTGTTCTTAAGTCTGGAGGAGCATTTGAATTAAGTCATGGAAAAAATACAATTCATGATATCGCAAAATTTACTACAAGTAGTATTAAAGCTGAAAACCTATGGGCTTTATCTGCCGATAAAGTATTATCTATATTACAGAGAAGTAATGGTAAATTATATTTAAAATTAAACAGGAATAGAATACATATTTGTAGATGTATTCTTTTAATTTTTATTTTTTTATTTTAGCTAAAGAAGTTTGGTTTCTTGATTGGTATGCACCATGGTGTCCTCCATGTATGCAATTTTTACCAGAACTTCGTAAGGCATCTATGCAATTTAATAAATCAGTAGTACATTTTGGTACGATTGATTGCACTGTACATTCTACAATTTGTCGACAATACAATATACGTTCTTATCCAACTGCGATGCTTATAAATGGAAGTAAAACACATCAATTTACAGCACAAAAGACAGCAGCTAATATAATACAATTTATAAATGACATACAAAATCCGTCAGGTAAAAAATACTAAGTATAATACTTATAGTATATTATGAATATCCACATCTTTAATTTAATTATTTTTATATAGTTATACAAATATCTGCTAAGAATTTTCATCAATATCTTGATAATGAAAAAGATAAGACATTATGGGTAATTGATTATTTTGTTGGATGGTGTGCACCTTGTCAAAATTTAGCATCAGAATGGACTGCTGTTGCTAAAATTTTACGTATTCTACCCTTTGTAAAAATAGGCAGTATTGATTGTGAGTCAGAAAATGCTTTATGTAGGTCACAAGAAATTGGAAGCTATCCTACTATACGATTGTATCCAAAAGAACGTAAACATTTGAATAAAGCCATGTAAGTGTAAACAATGGTTGTCTGATATTTTATAATATATTCGTTTTGGACTTTAAAAGTTATAATCAAAGATCACAAATAATAAATATCTTAATTTTAGAAAATACGATGGATCACATAACATGTTGCACATATTAAAATGGATATCTAAATATTTTCCAACAAAGGTGTATGATTTAGATCCAAGCAGTTTACGAAAAAAAGTTTTTTCTGGAAAGAATGTGTGGCTTGTAGATTTTTTTGCACCTTGGTGCGATCATTGTCAAACATTAGATCCACATATTTCAATTACTGCACAGGTATTGATATATCGTTACGTTTGTGCATATAATATTATGTTATATTATTATTTTGTATCATATTGTCCATATTATTTCAAAAATTATGAAATATGGATATGAGGCTAATTTTCAGAAATATATTTTTTATTTCCAGTTATTTAACAATAGAGTACATTTCGGACGAGTTAATTGCAATCTTTATCCGACACAGTGTTCACAAGCAGGCGTGAAAGCGTATCCGACATTAATTATTTACGATCGAAAGTATGACATAAAGGATATTGACAAAGGTTTTAAAATTATGGCAACATCGTCTGAAATGATTAAAGAAAAAGTATTAAATTTTCTAAATTCCAACAATAACAATAAACATGATGAATTATAACGATAAGTACAATATAAACAATGTGTAATTGATAAAAAATTAAGTTACATCAAGATAAATGTAAAAAAATGTATATTTTTTTAAATAGCAATAATATTTTCAATCATTGTAGACCAACGTAAGCAATATATATACATATATATATATAGTATATGTTTCTATATGTGTATATTTAATATGGGCATTTTATAATTATATACATGTATATGTGTATATAATTTATTGAACACTATTTACAATGCAATCCAACATCCCTCTATGAAATACTTGTATATTTGATATATATATATTATATCAAATATATATTTGATATATATCTTTACTGTGATATTTTTAAAATAGTTTTTATAAAAATATATACTGTAGTATTATATATTCTTTTATATATTCTTTTTTCATAAATAATATTTTATTAATTTTATTATACAGGTTATATGTTGTGATAGACAATATAACTAAAAATTAAGTATCTTCTTGCACAGAAACGAATTAAAAATATAGAATAAATGTTTTTTTAAGCAGTTATAATAACGAGTACTTTAACTACATAGCTCTACTGATGTTGATTATTATAATTTTATATTAGAAATAGTTCATATGTTTTATCAAAATGAAATCTATTGACATAATTAGAAATTTATAAGATAAAGGAAACGGGAGAGAAAAAATATTTTTGAATGAAAGCAAACAATAGTTTTGTCTGTATGAATACATGTATATAGCATATATGCAGGATAACATATACATATCTTTTATATAATTTTATTTAGATAATTCACATACTTTTATATAGTGACTTTACTTATATTTTGTACAGTGCTTTTCATTGCACATTTTAAATACATGTATCAGATTTATATAAGAATAAACATATTAATAATATTTACAAAAGTGAATATTCAAATGAAAAATAAGACACTTTCGGAGGTCGAGTATAACAATTTTTTTTTTAAATCCATATATTTTCTTAAATCGTGTAAATTTGTTCTTTTAACTTATGTAAGCAAAAAATCAACTATAATAATAGAGATATTTTAAAACTCTATTGTGTCAAACTTAAGATTTATCTGAACAATGAAAATTGAACAAATTTTATATATGGAATGTGTTTTAAAAGTATTTAATTCTATTTGTAATATTCTGATTAGAAATTGTATATTTATGTGTCCATTGTAATAAATCTATTTAACTATTATGTTATATTTATATATCACAAAATTATAAAACGCGTAGGCAGTGTAAATATAAGAACACCAACCTGTGTGTGTATATATATTTATAATATATTATTTATATTTATTATTTTAATTATTTTTTTTTTTTATTATCTTTTATGTATATATGATAGCTTAATATATATAAGTTTTGAATATTAAAATATAAATAGCAGAAAAATATTTTTTTTTTTAATTTAATGTATTCATTTTAAATAACTCAATTAAAATAAGAAATAATATAGATAACTATTCCATGAATAAGCCACATTTTTTACTGATTTTTACAGTCTTAATGTCATATCTTTGGTTGGTGTGGTAAAACAAATTCATGTTAACTATACATATCAATAAATGATAATAGATAAAATGCATTAAGGTAATCTTGTAATATAATTTTATAAAATCTTTTTATGTATATTATAGTCTTTTATATCTATTATATCTTTTTCCAAAACTTGTAATTTAACCAGATATAAATAAAGTAAAAAATAGAACAATTGTTTGACCAATATATATTCAAATTTTATGGAAACATTAAGTCAAAGTGTTTTAACATTCAAAATATGTGTAATGCAAAATATGAGTAAATACAGATAAATGCATAAATACATAAATAATAAGTGAATGGCAATAGCAAGTTATATAGTTTTATAAAGGAAATCTATAGAGAAACTGCTATTATTTGCTACAAGCAGTGATTATATTTACGATTAGCTACGTAGTATTGATATACCACATTAAATATGTCCATAAATAGTAACTCATAAAAGGAAAAAGTTTAAGAATTTTTATATTTTTCTATATATATATACTGCTTAAAATCTTCATATGTGTTATTTAATACCAATATGTTGTTGGATCAGTTTGTTTTTTTTTTTATTACAGTATGCTCTTGATTATCCAGATAAATGTAATTTATTTATTTATATATAACAAATATTAAAGAAATATTATGTGTATTCTTGCTCTTACAAATTAACTTTATTTGTAATACAATAAATTAATTAAATTTATTTGTAGTACAATAAATTAATTAAATTAAATATTATCAGAGAAAGTTTTTTAAATAAAATGAAGTTAAAAGTGCGCAAAATTGCTTTTTACACGGATGCATGGATAAACAAGACTTTACTGTATATTATATTTCATTTCTTTTGATTACTACCTTTTTTATACTTGCACAAAATATTTTAAAAATATATTATGTTTTTAAAATATATAAATTTAAAAGTATTTAAAACTTGAATAGTATTATACATATTACTAATGAATTTGTAATAGATTTCTACAAATTCCTAAATTTTTAAAAATATTTTCTATCGTTTGGTTAAAGAAAAGGATATCTTATTTTTTTTATAAATAAAAAATTTTGAGAACGTACGCATATTCTTATTACATGAATGCCTTCAAGAAATTATAGCATAATTGACAATAAATTTTAAAAATATTCTGTGCTGCTAATACAGTAATATAAAAATTTTCAAAATATTAGTAACAATAGTGTAGAAATTTTATTTTGTGTTGTTTTTATAAGCACATGTGCGTGTTTATGTATAATAAATATAATTTTACATATAATATAACAATACATAAAAATATACAAATAAGGTAGCACATTTCACATAATGTGATAATGCTGCTACTGATATTTCTAAATCATTTGCCATTTATAACACTTTAAATTATTATGCATCTCAATATACCTATATGATTATAAGGCTATTAATAGAGCGTTTATCAATTTATGTGCTTTTAAATAATGTCACAATATTGTTATATTATTAATGATGTATCAAAATTTATGGATTGCACTATCATTTATAAAAATTAGATATAATTGAACATGGCTTGTCAGTTTCTTTATATAATATATATACATTTTACTTTCATTATAATTATGTTATGAGATTTTCTTAATCTGAGAAATCATTTAAACAATATTCTTTTTATATTTATATTTTTATAAAAATAATTTATTATTTCTATTTACCTTCAGTCCATACTGAAAATCTCAATTAATAGGTATTATGCCAAATATTTACCATTTACAATTAAGCTCTATATCGCACATCTTTTTTTTACAATTATATAAATATTCTTTATAATCATTGAGAAGCAAGCACAATAATCTGTAATTATTCATTAAAATAAATGTTAAAATTTTAAATGAAATAAATATTTAAATATAAATATTTATAAAACGTACCAGTAAAGTGCTGTGTATAGTTTGATCATAACTTAAATATCTCGTTTCGAAGGTGGTATTAAATGATCAGGAAGTTCTGCTGGAAGATCATAACCTTCAAGTTTAACATTAATTAAATGCATAGCCAATGCAAATTCATCCGAGTCTAAAAGCCCATCTTTATCAATATCAGATAATTTCCAGATTTTTCCTAACATACTGTTTGGCAATTTGGATTTTATCATTTCAGATTTTGCAGCTATAAATAAAATTTAATGTAAATAAATATTGATATCTCTCTCTCTCTCTCTCTCTCTCTCTCTCTCTCTCTCTCTCTCTCTCTCTCTCTTATTCACTCACTCACTGTGCATAAGATTATATAAGAGATTGGTGTATATAAATTTATTAATAACGTCCATGAATTAAAATTGACAACTATATTTTCAAATAATATTTAAGCATTATTACTTTGTATTACTTATATCATATCATTCTAACAATCTTTTATCAATTCTTTCAAAGCTATTCGAAAAAGTGTTGCTGCAATGTATAGAACCTGACCAACTAAACTAAACATAATACCAGGACATTAATTTAGGTTCAGAAAACGGCACTCCAACAGATTTACAGATTAGTCTTATAAGACCTAAAAGGAAAAAGATACTGTTTTGTTACGTTCTTCGACCTTAAACAAGCATTTGACAAACCCTAGCATTTGATATTCTGTATAAGCTACAAAAGTACTATCATATTTTCTCTCTATATGTATATCTAATAGGAAATTCAAAGTTTAATTTCAAGAAGCAATTACCCAATTAACTCTAGAATTCCACACGGAAACGTGCTTGAGCATATCTTCTACCTTTCTTTTTTTTTTTTTATAAAATTGACCCATACTGATATTAGTACATATAGTTTTTTTAAATCTTATTATTATTAAAAAAAAAAAAAAAAAAAAAAAAAAGAGCGAACAATAAATAAAAGTCAAGTCTATTACTTTACCTGCTCCTGTAATCTTTCCATCAGTTGGACCAAGTGTTTCAAAAATACCATCATATTTATATCTATCTTTATTAACAATCCACTCAGGTTCACCTGCACCAGCATCGATACCTTCACCTCTTTTGTATCCAAATGGACTAATTTGATCTTCGACACCTTCAAATGCACCACCTATGTATATTAAATGTTTATGTTACACATGGAAAATATGTTTATTTAATTTTTTTTGAAGCCGCAAATATTTTTTCTTTGACCTTTCAATTTTTCATTTAAAATAAGAATTCTTATAGAAAATTTTATATAATTTTACTTTTAATTTACTTATGGAATTATATCACGAACATTGAACTCTCGTTATATTTTTATAGATAATTCATGAAAACGAAAAAAAAATTAAGATAAGATATGAAATAAAATAATCTCTTATTTCTAGCATTGATATGATAGATCATATGACTCACTTTTTTTATATAATTATTTAATTATATAAAAAAAATGATTCCTGTTTTAAATTCCTTCTTTTATAAATTTTTGTTTAATTATGTTATTAATGAAATATTTCTTTAACGGATATCAATGTATACCTTTAATTAATGGTTCTGACATAGCAGTTATTTCTTCATGTGGTATCATAGCCATTAATTTTGCAATGTCTTCTGCAAGCATTTTATCTACTACTTCCAATAATTTAATTTTTATTGGGTTAAATTTACTAAAGTCATGATGCATTAAACACTCCTGCATTTTTCGAAGATCTGGGAAATCTCCAGGGGAAATATGTTGTTCTCTTTGGATTTGATCATAAATTTGACCTAAATTTTTGATAAGTTCCTTTTTTTTTGAATCTTTACCAAACATACTTGGCATATCCTTTCTCAATGCACTGATTATGTATGCATGCACCTATAATTCAAGAAACATATTAAGTCTAATAAAACTATCTTTAAGAAAATATATCTTTATAAAATGATATGAAACATCATTCTTTACCTTTGCTAAACGAGCTCGTTTTATTAAATCATTAAGTTTTCTTAATGCTGCATTTCTTGGTAATGATTGCATATCTCTAAATAAATCTTGCTCTTCATCTTCAAATAATCTGGAAAAAAAAACTTAAAATAAATAGCCTAATAAGATAAGTAAAATCAATAAGATAAAATAAAAGATTTTACCGTCTATTAACATCGTATCTTAGCGGTTGATCCCAAAATGAACCAATATAAACTCTAGCAACTTCCGGAGTTTGCAATACTTTTCCTAAAGACCACATAAGTGCGCCATATACTCTCATTAATTGTTGATGATCTATCATATCTGCTTTATTAAGAACTATTCTAATTTTATCATCATGCCCTCTTAGCGCTTCTATAGATCTTCTAAATTCATCAGAGATATCGAGTTTATGTGCATCAAATAATAGTATAATTCTGTCTACTCTTTCTGCAAACCATTCTAAGACACCAGTGAAATCATAACCTCTGTCTACCTGTAAATATAATTAAAAAAAAAGCAATATATTTTCATTAAGACTATCATAATATTAGGAAATTATTTTTTATACAAAGATACATACTCGTTGTTTCTCCCCTGAAAGAATTCCAGGTGTATCAACTATAGATATTCCTTTGAGAACCGGAGATGCAACAGTAGAACATTGAAATCTATTAAGGAATGCATTACCGAATTTGGAAAGTGGTCGAAATTGTTTATGTGGATCAACAACTAAAGCATTTCCAGGAATAACACCTTCCTTTTCATCATACATAACAGCAATAAAGCGATCTGTTGTAGGTTCAGGACCAATTCTTATTCCAGGAAAGTCACGTTCTAACAAATACTTAATAAACGTAGTTTTTCCAGTGGAATATTGTCCTACTAAAAGGATCATAGGTTTTGCATCGAAATCTGGATCATCCAATTGAGGCGAATGAAAGTCATGAAACTGATAATGTTGTTCCAAGGGTAACAATTTAGCTTTGTAGATTTTTTTAAGACCTTCGGTAACATTCTCAAAGAGATCTTGTTTGCCATTTTCATCTCGACTGAGCCAACTAAACATATTGACGATTCACAATATATTCTGAAATAATATCATATTATTTCTTTTTAATATCAATACTATTGTAACTGTACATTATTGATTAATAATGGTAGATATGAAATCTACAAGATTATATTACATATTTTTAAAGTTTGAAAAATTATTTATTAAAAAGTTTTATAAATATTTGTTATATATAACAATGAAAACAAATAATATCCATGTGAAAGCGAAGACAATTTTCGTGAGAACAAATCAGTTAATCATGAATATAGAGAAACCAATGGAACTAACCTGTCTTATGTTAGTTGTACACGTACTGACGATCTTAAATCGATCGATGCAAATAAATGGTCGTCCTTTTCCTATCAAAAAAGATTGAACTATTAATGTTGTATTATATATATATACTATTTTTTAACGTACACTTTGCTTTTGATGTCTCTTTTCCACGATCTTGAATGCCGAACAATGAGATTTAGATAAATTAAAAAAGATATTGATAATTTTTGGCTTATCCTATTTTAACGAAACATTTAACGTTCATAGATGACGATAACGATTCACAAACGATGAATAGGCGGGCTTTCTGATAATGATGCGATATATTGAGCTGTTTCCCCGTATTAAAACGTACAAATATAATGGTGAAGTGACGACGTGTCGTTCTCGTATGCACCAGCGCAAAGTCACTACTAAGTGACAAGATCTAAATGTGTGTGTATGTATATATATATATATATACATAGTATATATACACTACGAGTTACCACGATGAGATTATATAGTGTCTATAAAGGAATAAGAAACGAACGATCAAGTATTGCGATTGCATTTAAATGTTACATTTTATGAAACGTTCGTACATTATTCTGTTTTCAATTAATAATGATAATAAATAATAATTAATTAATTAACAATATTCATGATCGAATAAAAAGAAGTTCCTTCTATGAAAAATTTATAGACAATACTGCTGTTCTAGATTAAGTTTCTATTAGAGACATTAAACTCTCCTACAAATTAAATTACTCGTGCAATTCATTACTTCATTTATCTTTTCGCTTATTACTGTATTTTATTTATATATTTTTGTTATGAATGTTTATCGACGATTTATATTCTGTTATTCTATAATTATTTATAGGAATTTTGTAAATATTTATTAAAAAAGAAATATTTTTTATCTATTCAGAATAATTCTCACGTTATTAAAAAATGTTTTAAAATGGCGCGTAATAGATATTTTCAACGAATTTTTATCGATTTGATAATTTGATCTTTTATTATTTTATAATTGTTAATACGAATTTTGTAAATGTTTATTAAAAAGAAAATGCCCCTTTGCATATTTTGAATAAGTTGCGTGTTAAAAAATATTTTGAAGAATTGATCGAATTTTTGAAAAATATAAATATATAAAATTATATAACTTAAAGAATTGATAAATTGATGAAGTTTTTTGCTAGTGTTAATAATCTTTTCCTCTTCTTATTATACTACGAATATCTATTATTACGAGGTCAGAATTAAGTACATTAAAGAGCTTAGTAGAAACGTCTTCATTTACAAAAGATCTATATAATGTCAAAGGTCAGTCGGTCAATCGCAAATCTGTCTTTAAGAAATATTTATTCTCAAATGACTTTATCACAAGTGTTTTGAAAACGTTTCTTTTACGATCATCAGTCAAACTCTGAACAGAATTACTCTGTTTTGTTATATATATATATATATATATATATAAATATATAAAAATATATATATATATATATATATAAAAATATATATATATATATATAAAAATATATATATATATGTATGTATGAATGATGTAAGTATGCATGTATGCAGGTAAATAGTATGTATGTATGTAAGTATGTAAGTAGTATGTATGTATGTATGTATGTATGTATGTATGTATGTATGTATGTATGTATGTATGTATGTATGTATGTATGTATGTATGTATGTATGTATGTATGTATGTATGTATGTATGTATGTATGTATGTATGTATGTATGTATGTATGTATGAATATTGAGATAAAACAAATAGTTTTTTAATAGTACGAATTTGTTTATCTTAAATCAAAATAAATATATATGCAATTGAATGAAATAATTAAAATAATAAAATATTTAAATAAATAACTCCAATAAATATATTCATGATAAATGAATAAATCCAATAGTGAAATAAATGAAAGATATATCTAATAACATTAATTTATTATATGTTTTATTTATTATTGAAATAAGAACGTCGGTCTATGATCTCTATGAGCTTTTATTAATATCATTAAGCTCATTATTAGCCTATTGAAAAGAAGAGTTGGTATATAATTCTTTAATAAAAGGATCCACCGATTAGGGCCTTTCAAGAAAGTTATCTATCTCATATGAGTCAGAGAAAAGAGAGAAAGAGAAAGAGAAAGAGAAAGAGAAAGAGAAAGAGAGAGAGAGAGAGAGAGAGAGAGAGAGAGAGAAAATTGTAGAAGAGATATGAACCTTCCTATATGTTCTTACGTTATGCATTCTGATAAAACAATTATTTTGGAATGTGCAACGCACTTTTCATGAATAAAAACGATATCTATTTAATTTCAATGAAATATAGCAACAGATGTTTGAACAAAGACAAATTCAAAGTTTGATAGACAGTACTTTGACGAATGGGAGCTCTCGCACTTGCACTATAATCCTTGGTGTTATTACGCAATGATATATGCGAGCGTTTCAGTGTCATTCGTTGCGTAAGTAAAGCGGACACATCCTGGTTAAACGATCTTGTGTCAATTTACCGGTTTTAACGAGATTATCTATTAAAGTTGGAGTTATTTTAAGCATTCGTTAGATGTAAAGATAATGTATCATGTTTCTTTTTTTCTATGAAAAAGTCACATTAAAAAAATTAATTTTCATCTAAAAACGATATTTATGCACAATATTATACGATTGATTACACATATGTATTGTATGATTTTACTAAATGTATCTTATATCAAATAATTGGTTAAATATATTTATATGAAATATTTATATTAACAATGTTAGTTTTACAATACAGTTATTAAATTTAACAATTTTTTATATATAAAAATGAGAGAATAATATTTAAATCTATTCTCTTTTATATTCAATCTGGAGACTATAATCGATTATATAAATACGAATTGGTATGAAATTTCTTAAGTATTTATAAAATACATTCATTATCCCAATTAATAGGTATTACGTCTTTCCATACGTTCAATAAATTTGACAACAAACAGGGTTGCTCACAATTAGGTATATTTAAGAAATGCGGCTTGATTGATTCCGTACTATTCAAATAAAACACCTATGAAAATAAACGTCAAATCTTTGTATTATTTTGTTTTAAATTGTCTTAAAAAAATAATAAATAAAATAATATATATAATAAAATAAAATAATATATATAAAAAAAAATAAAGTAAAATATATATATATATATAAAATAAAAGAAATTTTATTATATATATATAGAGTTACCTCTATAAGAAAGAATAGTTACCTTCACTGCTCGCTCCTTTTCAGAATACGAATGAAGTTCAAAAATAATCGTAGCCCCATAGTCTGGAAAAAATAATTCATTCGTGAATCCCATAGTTCTTAAAAGATTTACCAAAGTTACATCATGAACAGAATAGAAGTATGCTTTTTTCGAATCTTTCTTAATTTGCGATTCTTGCATATGGTTTACAATTTCTTTCAGTAAGGGTCCTAGAAAAAAAAATATGTTAATGATTAATCGTTTGTGCATGCGATTGACCTTTCATTTATGAAATTACCTCCATGCAAACGTCGTAGCAAAGTGTTGCTTGTGAGTAAAGTCAAGGCACGAGCTGCGATGTTTCTCATTTCGTCGTTATAAAATTTTTTCGTCCAATTTGGAAGTTCTAAGCCGTTTTTAACTTGGATGTCAAGTATATTATACAAAAACTCTATATCTGTAATAGTTTTCATTGGCTGCTGAGTATGGATTGTTAATTCTTTGTAATAATTTTCCAATTCCACATCAGATTTTATCGATTCGTTAACATAAGCATTCGCTAATTCTTGCTTTAATTTTGGACAAGGAGCCTTAACCACTATTACCTGTTATAATAATTTATTAATTGATCTGTGTCATTCGATCGATAAATGACGATTCTAACTAAAAATAATACGGTATGATTGAAAACCGGGAAATACAGATACAATCTTTTCTTATCTTTAATATTAATTAAAAATATCATGAAAGCATGAGTTAATTTGTATTATTGGATGAACTTATTAATTAGTATGCATAATAATCCCCTTCCTTTTCCGTTTAGTTTTATTAACATATATAATAAGAATGATAAGACAAACCTTATCCATACTTCTAGGTGTTGTATGAACTGGAATTGGATGCCATTTTAAATTAGGTGCAAATATTTGATCAGGTGTTGGTGGATACAATCCAGCGAGTAATGCTTGTGCAGACATGATACAACGATCGGAATCACTGCTGCGTATAAATGAAATCGTACTATTGTAATTCAAACCGACTGTAGTACTATACATTTTACGAATCCGTTTTCCAATATTATAAAGTTGACGCATTCCTTTCTGAAATCAAATATATCTATATACATTAGCCGTACTTTTATATGCTTAATATGTACTGATGTGTAAAAACATATGTATTTCGTAAAATTTCAAAAGTGCTTCTGAAAAAGCTGTTTGTTCATTACAATTCGATAATATAAGATAACATGATCGATTTTTAAATGTCGAATTTTTTTATTGTGATATTAATCTATTGAGATAAAAAAGAGAAAAACAAAAAAGCAAAAAAAAAAAAAATTCATCGATTTTACCGTTGTAAGAGCACCCCAACCACCAGGCCATGAGTAATTTTTATATGGATCCGAAGGATATGTCTTTAATGGAGTTCTATCGCCATGTCGGAAAACCTGTAAAAGAAAATAAATTATATAGGAATCATGCGTGAGGATAATTGAAATCGTTTGAACCGATTGAATCATTAATAATACAGGATATAACATGTGCGCATGTGTCAACATTAAAAAAATACTTACAAATATCACCTGTTGAATAGTATCGTCCTTGAGGGATGATGCAAACGCTGTATATGCAAAAAGTATCGTACCGATAATTAAAACGAGAAACACGAGAGTCGTGCAAATTCCACGCTGTTGAACTTGGCATGATTTCCCATAAGACGTTCTCTTTCGATCCATGTTACTATAAATTCAAAAATGATCGAAATATTGAAGTTATGGTAGATCCATTAGTTGATGATTATTAAAGTGATCTAATGATTCATATATTTTTCATTTTAATATATTTTTTTTTCATTTAGAATTATCTTTTTATAATGACAAATATCAGAAAAGTAATATAGTTTTTTATTGAAAAATAATTTTTTTATTTTATTTGAAAATTTTATGAATATTATGTGACAAAATTTATTTTTTAATATTTTATATGACTTACAATTAGATAATTTTCATAATCACGTCGGCTCATATCTTTAAAATCGACTTGTGAAATTGCGCGCGAAATGATTTGAAATTAGTCTTGAGGCATGTCCTCATGAATGTTGTTAGCGCCCATGTGTTGTTATGTGTACACTTTCGAATTTAAATTAATCGGAACGAGGCTTCATTTTTATATCTTTTGATATGAGGTTAACTAATTAAATAATATGCAAAGTATAATAATAATATAATATATTATTATTATTATTATTATTATATATTATATATATTATTAAGACGATTGGAATAATTTGAAAAAAAGAAAGTTTTTAAAAACGGGAAAAGAAAAGGCAAGGAATGATAGCTTAATGGTCATAAACATGTTCGTAAAATGTTTAAAATGTTTAAATGATTGAATATGTCGTACTTTGTTCGAAGCAGTAGTACTGCTGAACTATTAAGAAATAGTTATTTTAAGGATAGCCTCCGAACAATAACAGTTCGCTTAGTCTACGAACCTACATCTTGTGTTTATTTCCTTGTTTTCTTTGTATTTAAAAAATTACGAGATTAATTAGAGAAATTATTTAAGATTCGGACAATGATGAACAATATTTTATTTATCCTTAACAAACGTCCAACGAATTCACACGGTCAATTAATTTCGATGATAATATGTAATCCTTCAGAGGAAGTTTAAGATCATTAAGGATGCAAACGGGACCATCAACAATTAATATTTTAATCCTCTTTTTTTCTTTTTTTAAAATCTAATTTATATCCCTACATTTTAGATCTATTCTATAATCTAGTTTTATAGTATTAACGGCGCGAGGGTAGGTAAACAACCGTCCATTTGAAAATAAAACTATCGCGAGTTCCTCTCGAGAGTATTTCTCCTTAATGAACGGACACTAGGTTTGAGAGTAACTATCTATATGTAATAAATATGTGAAATAAATTCAATGTTTGATAGATGAATTTAAATATTATCTCATGTTTATCTTAACACAAATATTACTAAATTAATAAATATAAAAAATATAAAAAATATTACTAAAACAGGTAAATATAATAAACAGATATAAATGAATCTTCTTCAATAATAATATCCGATAATAAAATTTTTTACGAGAATGTTAGTATCTACCTGAGAATAAGAATTCTCTTAAGTTACTTTTAAAAATTCTCTTAAGTTGCTTTCAAATCAATTAAAATAATTTCGAGTACTTTATTCAGAGTATCGCAAGAAATTTTGAAATAAACGTTTACCTTTATACTTACGTGATTTCCACTTCGGTATCAGGATTCGATGACGTACTACTATCGCCGATGAACCAATCGCTACTATTTGATATCACTTGTTCGGTGTTATGTATGAAGGCTATAAGTAGCGATTAATTGCTTCAGAAATGGAGTAGATGTCTCTGGTTACGTATTGAATATATACAACGCTTTATCTACAGTATTTTATTTGCTATAGCTCTTTTAATCTGAAATGCAAATTGAAATATATTTTTTTTTTCTTCGTCATTATGTGAAAAAAATTTTTTCCTTTTCTCTTTTTTCTTCTTTTGTTTTCTTTTTCTTTTTCTTTTTGTGGATGAAAAGAAAGCACCTTCAGTACTTTGTAAGTCTGTGTCAATAAGGAGACAGACTTACTACTAATTAATTTTTCCGCCATATATTCTCGAATAGACTACCGACGCGTATTTTCTCTTCTAGACATTACAATTGATTAGAATAAAGTAGAAATTTTGAGATCTGTCGATCTATTTCAGTAGCGTGTCCTCTTGTTAGATCTTAGATCCTTTCCTTAGTTGATAGATAGAATGCATTCTTTTGTTTTTTATTTTTTTTTCAATTTTTTTCTTTATTAGTTAAATTTTCATTTATATATTACCGTTTCTATATACGATAATTATCATTTATATTATATTTAACATACGATAACATTTATAATTATGTTACGAGATAAATGAAATTAAAATCATTGAACTTGAAAATTTACTGATTAAGAACAGGTATATGTAATCTTTGATGACGTACGCGATGTCAGTTATTATCAGCTATGATATGAACGATGAATCCTTAACGAAAAAAGAAGAAAAAGAATTATAAGCGTTGTTACATCCAATAATTCGAGTAAAATATTTCGATGCACTTGAGTACGATCATGATTATATACTGAATGGTATTTGGAATTACAAGGTGCTGTGACTAACTTAAGCCCGTATTACACGTTGCGTATTTACTGTGTATGCATTGTGTACCAAGCAAGTTAAGTTTACAAATGTTCGCGGTGACTTGAATTAAACGTATTCAATTCTATTCCCCAAGAATGTGTTATTTCTCGGTAGTCACGTGACCTAATAACGGCATGGTTGATACATAACACGTGATCCGACTTAAATGTTACATATGTGAGGTTATAGTGTCACTTTGTAGTTATTCTTTTTTTTTTTAATCGTGGCCGATTGAAAAGAGAGAAATTACTCAATATGTTTCAAATTCCATCGCTACTAGCAGATATGTCTGATAAAATAGTAGCGGTTACTTGACGATTATCCAGTCGCTACTATCAATGACGACGATAAGTACGCCATGTTTCACACGGCCTTTATTGGTGTTCGTTACACGTATATATGTTATATGTATGCATGTACGTAAGACGAGAATGTCGCAAGTCTATCTAGTTATAAGATTGTATGTCGAACCCATTTGCCGATAAGTAAGTTTTCTACATTATCGATATTCTTTATAGCATGCTCGGACCTAAAGTTCCTAGATGATTCTAAAAATCAATCGCTCCTTTTCAAAAGATATCAGGTATAGTAGTTTTAGAAGTTGGACTTGTAAAGTTTTACGATCTGGGAAAAAAGAATAAAAAAGAAAAGAATTGACTTAAAATGTCTTAAAAAGAAATATTTTAATGATTTTTAATATCACCTAGGAACTTTTAAGACGATCCTGTATATTTCTGTTCTTTTTTTTGTCCTTTTTTTCTAAAAAGTATCAATAATTATTATAATTTTAATTTATGAAGATATACTTAAATATAAAGAAAGAAATGTTTGAAACTATGCGGATGCATTAGGGCTTTTTTTTTTTTTTTATTTGAAATGAATAACATTCAGATTAAACACATTTTTGAGTTAAAGTAACATTTATTTAGACGATTTATAGAGGCGAGAAACATGTCTTTGTTACATATATCACAACAAATATTAAACGAATACTTTTTACTTTATCCTAATAAAAAACGAAAAAGGATCTTTTGTGTGCGACAATTATTTTAGAAGAAAATACATAACTGATAATGTATGTAATCTATCTCTGTGTGTTATACATATATATATACACACACACACACACACACACACACATATATATATATATATATATATATATATACATGTAGTAGATCTTTTTGATTAAGAAAATGCATGTTATTGACGAAAGATAAATACGATAAATATCTACAAATGTTACATAATACTGGGGAGAATACGATCGTATGATCTTTTTAATCGACAACATCAAGATATTTAAAAATAAATTGCTTTATATCTGTTATTTCTAAATCTAAAATAGATCAAAAAATGAGGGACAAAGCTGCTCTTGGAAGTTGTATAATTTAATAATAAATATAAATAATATAAATAAATCTATTCAGTGCCGAACAACGATATATTGATATATGGCTAACACGTGTGAAAATTGCTAATGATATTTCGTTATATGTTTGTCATACTATGCGCTTAGGTTTGGAGAACAATTTCTAAGCGATTAGATGCATCATATAATTTAGAAATCATTTCTATTTCAGCCATTGTCGTTTATGTAAACCTAGTTATAATATTATCAACTTTATATCGCTATGGATGATACGGAATTAGTTCAATTCATTATTAATGAAAGTAGTTACAATGATGAAGAATTAATATTCGTATCAAGATTGCTGGATCACGTAGAATAAACAATGAGAGTGAAAGCGTTTCAGAAATTTGATGACGATAATAATGAAAATGACGACTCTTACATTTTCATGATATTAATATAAATAATGATAGTTGATATAATTCTCGTCTATTAATCTTGGAAACCTTTGGTCCGAAACACTTAAAAAATTCAAAATAGAAACAAAAACAAAATAAAAGAATAAAAAGAAAAAGGAAAAAAACAAAATGTTTACAATTTTTTTTTGAACTTTTCAAACTACATCAGTTTGACTCGGGACTATTTGTTCAGGCTCAATTTTTTTGTCGACACTGAAAGGGATATATATATATATATATATATATATGTATATATATATATATATGTATATATATATATATATATCTACACATTTATATATATATCTACATGACTAGAGATAAATCATCGTTCGTGCTTTTTGGTAAATTGTATTATAGCGAGCAAGAATTAAGATAACGGAAAAGTGTCAACTATACTATTAAGGAAAAAAAAAAAAGAAAAGAAAAAACAAATTCTATTCGCGCGCTACGTGTCACGTATTATGTATTAAATAAGAATTAAAATAAATATTACAGATTAGAAATCAAATATCTACAGAAAGAAGAAATATCGCGGAAACGTGCGTCAAAGTGCGAAATATGTAAAATTCTAAAGAGGTCTGACACAATCGTCTGACACATTACGTGAACAAGTACGTTGAACAATGTCGTCATTATTATTATAATTATTATTATTATTGTTAATATTATTATTGTTATTATTATTATTATTTGCGTTAGAAGTTCACTTTACATCCTCTTATATTCGACTTATCTATATTTATTCCGAACGGCGCCTTCGTCCTGGACCACCGGCGTAATTCGCGGCTGCGAGACCCATCAAATGTTTCGCTGCTTGAGAACCACTAAATCCACGGCTCAAACCTAAGTCCAGTCCGCGTTTATTGCTAAAAGATAATTATATAAAAGATTAGTTTCATCATCAGAATAAAAAAATATTATCTGATCGACATGTTTAAATTATATCAATATAACAGATACAGACTTTTCGAGTTCTTGATTTCGCATGATCGAATGACGAAGACGGGCGAGCATATCAAGGAGAGCTTCAGGATCTTCTTCTTCTAATTGATTCCAATAATTTTGTTGTCTGTAAAGTATACAATGAACGGTGATTCGATAGTAAAAATAATAGTAATAATAATAATAATAATAATAATAATAATAATAATAATAATAATAATAATAATAATAATAATAATAATAATAATAATAATAATAATAATAATAATAATAATAATAATAATAATAATAATAATAATAATAATAATAATAATAATAATAATAATAATAATAATAATAATAATAATAATAATAATAATAAAAAATATATAAATTATAATTGGTCGGAGAGAAAGCATCGTTGATAGATCGATTATTTTCTAGTGAGATGCATTCTTTAACTCTCTTTCTATCTCTCTCTCTCTCTCTCTCTCTCTCTCTCTCTCTCTCTCTCTCTCTCTGTCTCTTTCCCTGTCTCTCTCTTTCTCTCTCTCTCTCTCTCTCTCTCTCTCTCCCCCTTTTTATTTATCTTATTGCAATGATGAAGAATGTCTTCTAAATGAACTCGATATTAGTACTTGAAAGATAATAGGTTTCAAACATATTCCTTTAAATAAAATTTACCTCGACTCATTTCTTTTTCTCCATCGACTTTATTGGATGCTTATCTTCAAATCAGAGAATCACTTTAAAAGAGACCATGATGATTTATGAAAAGAAACTGGGTTAAACCATCTATTGCAAACAGACGCATCTCTCTTTTCTCTTAGTTTATCGTCGAAGGATATCGAATGATCGTCCTACCGGCGAGGCAATCATGATATCTATTAGACGAATTAGCTCAATTGTCACAGTTGTTCGTTATCCATTTACACTATCTTTATTCCCTCTCTTTCTCTCTCTCTCTCTCTTTCTCTCTTTCTCTCTCTCTTTCTCTCTCTCTCTCTTTCTCTCTCTCTCTCTCTCTCTCTCTCTCTCTTTTTATCTCTCTATAAACGATACTTAACCCTTTGACATACAAATAAAAAGAAATTTGACGTGCCCGAAAAATACTACAGTGTATATCATTTCCCTAAAATGGATTCATTTTAAACAAAACAAAATCAACATATGAGTGAAATAATTGAATAATTTAATAATGTATTGTACAACGTTCACTGGAGACCGTTCCTGACATCTCGGAGATGTCTACAATAGCACATGAAATGAACGTCTCCCAGAAGTCATTGTATGTCAAGGGGTTAAGAGAAAAGTTATCACTTTCTTTTCTATTTTGTACAGTGGCGAGCAAAAGTTTTTGATCGATTTTAAAAGTCTATTATTCTTTTTCGAGATTTTCCTTTTCTTTTTTTTTTGAAAGCTAATTTTATCTTTGAAATTGTATGATTACATGTTTAGTTTTTGTTCATCCAGTATCTATTTGTAAATTTTGTTTAAATTGTAATACTTACGAAAACGGAGCAGCATCCGCCAGAGGACTTGACACCACCATAACGGTGATGGCTATCAGGATCAAACAGGAGATTGCGATTTGTCTCTGCATCTTCGGTCAGGGATAAATCGTTCACTTGCCCTAAAAGAAAATTACGCGATTTTATGTATGTGTTTGTGTGTGTATGTGTGTATGTATGTACTGAGAAATTTTAATGATAATGTCTGAATATTTGTAATTGTTTATAAATGTAAGACAAAGATTTTTATAAACGAAAGACAAAGAATAATAATCTCAATCGAAATTTTCTTTATATCTTTTCAGATATTTTATATTTCTTGAAAAATATTTGTATGCACTCGTAACTAACCATAAAAAATCGATATGTAAATCCGTTATGTGCGTTTAGAAAACAAAAAAAATAAGAGATTTATATATTCGATATACAAGAAAAATTAGAGATCTATTAAGATCTATGATCTATGATTTTGATAATTATACTAACATACTTTTCGTCATGAATATACATATGAAAAATTCGACAATTAGATAGATATTCATTGTGTATAAAATTTAATATATATATATATATATATATATATACATATATATATATATATATATATACATATATATATATATATATATATATATATATATATATATATATGAGAAAGAGAGATAATAAATAAAAATGAAATATAGAAAATGATAAAACCCGTGCAATGACTAATTTGTATTGTAATAATGTATCAAATTGCAATCGATCCAAGTAAAATAGGTGCAAATCGTCCTTAATGAGAGAGCAGAGGATAAAAGCAAAATATAATAATCGTTGAAGTCATTGAAATGAAAAATGTCTTTGACGAAGCGCTGATTATTTCACGAAATTCATTATGCTTTCATTTATGACTTTTGTGGTTTATAATTTGATAATATTGAACTATCGTATAATAAGAAAAAAATCGAACGAAAATCTTTTTAATTTTAAATTTCAATATTTTATCAAATAATAAGTTGAATTTTATTAGAAAAAAACGCGTTTCCGTTCGATAGTACAGGAATGTAAAGTTTTCAAATCTTTAGTTTCAAATAAAGAGTCTTAAATTAAATTGAAACTTAAAAAATATTACTGCATTTTCCGATGAATTATTTATTCGAACATCGAGATTCCCTTAATACATGTGCAAGTATATATTAATTATTTTTCTTATATTATAAATGGCGAATTAAGAAAAAATAATCTAACAATCATTCTTTGTTTTTTTCTTTTCTTTCTATTGTCTCATCTTGTCCATATTTCTACATTTAATATGAATAGTATTTAGTAATATTAGGGGAAAATAATTGCTCTTATGATATTTCACACTATTGGTACGATAAGTTTTTAATAATTAACGAAAGGTATAATAGTGTATGTAAGGACAAAGGAATTACAAATGTACCTATATAAATATTTGCATCAGATTAATATTACTTGTAATATTACATATAAATGTAATATCAATGCGATGAGATAGTATATTGAATAAAAAAAATTATTTTTCTGATCTTTTTTTTTATTATGATTTTCTTTTCCTTCTCTTTTAGAATATCATGTTTTTTATTCGGTAGGAGTATATATATATATATTTATATACATATGTATATATATATATATATATGTATGTATGTATGTATCTATACTTAACTCGTTTTCGTGTTACTCGGTTTCGAATATTTCTTATGTGGACATAAGATTAAGTAAAGGAGGGAGTTAAAAGAAGCAAAGGAGAAAATAGAGTTGTACGAGATGACGGTGAGGAACGAGACAATACGTTTTCCACGTCGTTCAGAAAAGTCATTCCAATGTTTTCAAAGAACCTGACTAACAAACTATTCAACTCTGTTCTAAGTATCTGAAAGTTCTTTTATAGATTTTAAGTTTTATCCATCGCTTACATACATATGTGAAACTCTTCTCAAATATGGGGTTGACCAAAAGTTCCTAGGTAATTATAAAAATCGATTACTCCTTTTTGAGAAATTTTACGTTTATTTTTATTTTCAGATTATGAAACTACAAGTTTGAATACTTTTTTACAATTTGAATAAAAAAAGGAAAATTAGATTAGAAAGTTTCGAAAAGAGAGTAATTGATTTTTATGATCGTACAAAAACTTTTAGCCCAAACTGTATAAAAGAACGAAATGCGGAGAACTCTCGGATGAATTACAAAAGATTCAATCGATCTCTAATGTTTTAATCAAATTTTCAAATATCTTCTTTTCATTTTCAATATTTTTTTTACCGTGTAAAATGTAACACGAATTAAAGAATTTTTCCAACGTACATACTTTCATCGTTCGTTCGATTAGCATTTTATTATGATGCAATCACGTTGCCTTGAATAGATTCGTTGTAGGAGTAGATAATTGGACTCATCGTTCTCGATAATCGATGCTGATGTATATTTATATGTATGTATATATACGTTTACATACATGTACACTTATTTATATGCAAGAAAGAAATATAAAAAAGAAATTATCTATTTCGGTGTAAAAGAAGATCCTATTTCTCTTAGTTCGTTTTTCTTGTAGTAAAAAAAATATTCAGAAAATATTTATATATAAATATATAATATATAAAAAGTGTATTATATATAATACAAATAAAAAATTGTATATATATATATATATATATATATGTACATAATAATACAAAGTGGGTAATAATTTTGATCATGTTCTTTCTATAGATATAAAGTATTGTTCTCAAAATATGTATAGTACGAATAGTGCTATAATACTAGATTTTCTATTCCTTATTTTAAATAAACAAAAAAAATTTTAATGATTTCGTTAAAGTTATCACCTTATTATGAAATAAAAGAAAGAAAGTCAATTTTAAAAATTATTAATAAAATTGATTTTATTATATCGATATTATTGCAATATATAAATAAATAAAGATTAATGCAAACTTGAAAACGATACTTTTTTCAAATCTTTACGATTTTTTGTTCCAAAGATATTCGCTTCGAAAAATTTTCATTCATAATTCGTATACACCTGTTGGTAAGAGCAGTAGTAGTAATAGTAGTAGTAGTAGTAGTAGTAGTAGTAGTAGTAGTAGTAATAGTAGTAGTAGTAGTAGTAGTAGTAGTAGAAGTAGTAGTAGTAGCAGTAGTAGTAGTAGTCGGGTCTCCTAACTTTTCGAAACTTATATAGGTCAGTGTGTCACCGAACAAATTTGAATGAAAATTATATATGGGTCAATTTAAATGTCTTTCATTTACATAAGAATATCTCCGAAATTAAAAGTCATAAGAATCAAATATCGTTTTAAAAATTAGAACTTTCTCTATCTTTTTTGATGTATTGTTAATAATTAATTAAGAATTTGTTATAAACAAATTTGTACTGAAACTAAATTCATTTTATTTTGCTAAAAAAAGAAATAAATTTAGATTTTCGACTGATTTATAAAATTACATAAATTAATAAATAATTTATACTAAATTATTTTTTTACATATATAATTATTATATATATATATATATATATATATATGTATATCACTATATATGTATATCACTATATATGTATATGTGTACCTATATACAACGATGATAAAAGTACGATGAATAGATTATTCCATAATCGAATGTTAAGATGCTTTTACACAAACAAGATAACAACGTAGTTTCATCATAGGTTAACGTTAGAACGTGTTGTAACGAAAAAAAGAAAAGGGAGAAAATAAAAAAGAAAAAAAAAGAGAAGAAAGAGCGGAGGGTGTGAGAACGACGCTATATTTTCATTACCCGACTTATATTCTAGCTCGTAACTGTTCGACGTGATTCGAAACCGTATCAATTCTTGTATCATATTGCATGAAATAAAGTCGGAAAATTGTGAATTCGAATTGTCAAACACGTTCCATTTTTATAGGAATAACTGTGTGCTTTCTTTGCATACCTATATAACGCGGAAACTATGATAAAACATTAAAAATACATGGACCAATTTTTTCTTCTTTTTTTTGTGTATGTGTATGTATATGTGTATGTGGCTCTTTTTTTTCATTATAGTCATAGATTTTTCGAAAAATATAAAATGACACTACTTTGATGTACTGAGGACATACATAGTTAGCAACTCACAAAAAATTGAATAAATCACAAATATATGCTTATAATGATATACTCGTTGACTATTAATAATAAAGATATGATTTTCAATTGAAAATTACTTTGCAATAATTTGGACATGTAAATTAAAAGCTATTATACATTTAATTTGAAAATCATTTCAATGTAATGGAGTTTCACTGAGTACGTTATACTTTTATCACATGTCGAATTTATCAATAATGTATTTTTCATTGTTAAAGAACTAATAATAAATATTGACTCAATTCTATTTAGAGATTGCAATACATTAACACATCTTGCGATGTCAAAAAAAATTTTCTATAGAAAGTTCTTGCGATCATGTGTACATGTATATATATATATATATATATATATATATATATATATATATATATTTTTTTTTTTTTTTTTTTTTTTTTTTTTTTTTTTTCTTATTGTGTAATAAAGTCGAGGGACGAAATATTATTAAAGACATCTATATCGTATCCCATCGGTTAAACCTGAGATTATAATAGTAATACGTTTTACGAGCTGATCCGCACAATTTTCTTATGTTTGTTCAGCCTACGATGACAATATTATAGCTTTTCCTTAACTTATGTTTTGATAAAGAATATTAGTTCTTAGGGAGGATCTCAAGAATTCGACGGGAAGCAGAAAAAAACATACACTGTTATCTTTTTCCTTATCCCATCCCTTATCCCTTTCCTTTCATTTTTTCTCTCTTTCTCTATCTGTCTCTCTCTTTCACTCTCCCTTTTACACATACACACACACACACTTTTTATACATATATATACACTTTTGGCCTTGGTTGTGTTATAACTACGAAGTAAACGAAGTAAATGATAAAAAAAAGAAAAAAGAAAAAAAATGTGGTGAACGTCCATTTCTAAATAAAAGGGTTAAAATGGTATTGTGCGTAGATTAAGATGAGGGACAAAAAATGTATTTCTGTTTTCAACTGGATCATTCGAAAGAGACGACAAATTTGATATACAAAAATAAGATGAATGAGACTAAAGAAAACAAACGAGATGGATATGGTGCTTTAAGAAAAACGTTTCTTAAAATGGGGGATCAAACAAATTGTAGGAATTGCTGAAGTATTTTCTAAGATGTAATAACTTTTAGAAGTTAGTGATATGTGTGTGAAAGTGCGGAAAGAAATCGAAATGGAGAGAGTAAAGGGATTTACGTTCTCAATTAAATTATCGAACGTGGAATTTCGTATCCCACATGATGTGTCTTCCTAACACAACTTATATTTTTTTTCTTTCTCTCTTACTCTCGCACTCTCTTTTTTTCCCTTGGTCTCTCCCACTCTCTATCTCTTTCTTCCTCTCCTTCTCCCCTTTTTTCTTTCACTTTCTCCCCTTTGGGAACACGACGTTCTTGAACACGTGCTACGTGACCACCGAGTTTTCTATATTTTATAAAGTTCCGAGATATATACCAGAAACTTGTGTGTGTGTGTGTTATGTTTACATACATTTAATACATTGATGATTATATGTATGCTATAATATATGAAAACTAATGCGTTTTGACTATATTCATAATTAAATGAAAATATTATATGTTCAAGAAAATTGATAATATGTATATAAAAATTAATCGAACGCTATATCTAACGGAATATAAATTATATCATGATAACGAAACACACAATATTGTATATTATCATAATTAGATAGATCGTGCAGATGTATGTGCAAAAATACAACTGTACCTATTTACTCGTGAAAATGGTCAACGATGTTTCAACTAACAAAATTTTAATTTACTCGAAAAAAAGAAAGAGAGAGAGAGAGAGAGAGAGAGAGAGAGAGAGAGAGAGAGAGAGAGAAAGAAAGAGAGTGTGTGAGAGAGAGAGAGAGATCGTAAGAACTCTTTTTCTTGATAACTATCAAATGTTATTACATATATAGATATTTTATGATCGATCGAGTGATTAATATAATGGATAAATATCTCGAAGAGATTAGAAAGATAGATTTAATGAAATATGTATTATTTTTGAGAAAGATGGGAGGGAGGTAGGGAGGTAAGTTGGCAGGGGGGTTAGTTAATTAGATTGTTCTTTGATGGGTGGTTTCTCGTATGAATATTAATGATATTACTTCCGGAGAGGAAGATCGAAATAGTCTCGAAGAATATTTTCCTCGAGGGAGGAAATTACGAAGACAAGAGGTTATAAATTAACTTTTCTCTCTTTCTCTCTTTCTCTCTTTCTCTCTCTCTCTCTCTCCCTCTCTTTCTCTTTCTCTCTCTGTCTCTGTCTCTGTCTCCCAAAACATGGTGGACCAATACCCTATGAAAAATAAATATATATAATGATCTGGCGTTGATAGATAGATTGGTGAACAATCATCTGAGTATTATCGAGACTTTTTTGATTGTTCCTTACTCAGTAAAGAATACATGAGTTGTCATATTCGAATAAAAAGCAAGAAAGAAAGAAAGAGAGAAATCTTATGTGACAAAATGAGAGATAAGATCGTCGATATTTTTAGATCTTTTTTCACATTCTAAGTCAGCTGAAATCACGATGAAATATATTTATGTACGATGATCAATCGAATAAATACCGAATTCGTAAGAAAAGATAAAAGAAAAAAGGAAAAGAAAGGAAAATCAAGGAAAGATGATTGAGATCAAAATAATTCATCTAATAAATCGTCTTTTCAAATACTTTTTGTTTGATGACTTTATAATCAGAATCTTCGGAAGATAAGGACTTGCGAAGATTGAAAGAAATCGATATCGTACTATTTTATAAAAAAGAATTGATTTATCTCGAATTATTATTATTACAATTTTAATTGAAAGAAATTATATATATATATATATATATATATATATATTTCTTTGTTCATTTACACAGCCCTTAAGCATTAAATGATAAAAAAATAATTTTGTATGATCTAAAAAAAAAATAATTACGATTTATTTCAATAATTCAATTCAATATTTTGGACATTTTTAGATCAAATTATTCATATTATATGTATTCTTATTATAAATGTTAATAATAATTAATGAGAATTAATTTAATATATCAAACGAAATTTTATCGAAATATTTTTATTAACACTCGTCTATAAATATCAAAATATAATACTTGGATCAATAAACAATATTTAAATCCTTGTACGTTACCCGGATTATTCAAATTTTATTCACCGATTTAGATAACCAAGTATTGGAATATAATAAAATTTGAATTTTGCTATTAACTCTGATAACAATAATAATAACTATTATTCCAAAACTTTTTCAACGTATATTAGTTATCGAAAAAAATTACGTTATATCGATTTATGCGAAATTTGTTTAGAAAGTCAAGGCTACAATCAATTTTTTCGATATAGATTAATCGAATTGGATTTTATATACGTCACAATATGACAGCGTGTTGCTGTTGATAAGTCTTATGAAAGAATAAACGACTTCGAAAAAAAAAAAGAAAATAAGAAAAGAAAAAAACAAATAAATTAAAAATAAGTAAAACGTTTATCTTCGTTGCACGAACGATTTTTTATGGTCAGTTTTACCAGGGTTTTCTTTTATTTTTTTGTTTCTTTTTTTTTACCCTTTTTATGGTGTCATCGTTCGTATAGAACTACAGGATAAATTTGATAGAAAAAAGAATTATGCGTGCGCGTTACCCGTAAAATCTTCTCCGTTATGTTCTAAGATCGAGTAACTGTCGAGTATAAGAAAATCGTTCGACCGTGTTATCGTTCATCAAATTATATCTAAAATTGGAAGCTTGACCGTTTAAGATTAGAGTTACCACGACATCCATTTAAACGCATCGCGTTTATTATCCATGTCGAGTTACTATCATCCCTACCAAAATTATTCATTAATGTATTCATTAACACGTATCCCATACATACATATACATACATATACATACATAAATATACGTACATTGAGTTTTATATGAGAAAATTATTTTTATAAAAAAGGAACAAACATATGATTATCTGATATTTTCATTGAAAATTTATGCTATATACATACTTGCATATATATATATATATATATATATATATATATATATATATATATATATATATATATATATATAGTATAAATTTTCAATGAAAATTTCAAACAATCTATATGTTTGTTTTTTTAATTTTGTTCGAAATGTAAATACAAAATAAAATCAATGTAGTCAATACAATATATAAAATCAATGTAATCAATACACATATATATATTTATAACCAAATCCTTAATATGCGAATCGATCAGATAATCAAAAAATTTAAATAAAACAGAATTTAAAAAAAAAATTTGAAATAATTAATTCCCATCCCGTACTTATAAATATATACATAGATATATAAAATAAATTGTTAGAAATACGTGTTAGAATGCAAGAGTGATCCTTATATACATACATGTTTCTTTATCGATAATATTCAAGCGATTTAATAATACTAGTAAAAGTCAATAAACTTGAACGCGCCGGTAGCATAGTTTAGTGATAGTAAAAGCGAATGCGATTATAGAATGTTCACGGTAAGTTTTCCGCAAGAAGTAAGCTTTCGAAAGTGTTGACAAACTCGATAAATAAAAAGCTTCTTTCCTCTTTTTTCACCTTTTGTACTCTATACGTAAAATAGCGTTTCTCTTTTGAAAAGAAATCGAGGTTAAAGCCATCGGGATGTATTTGTCACTTTTTCGTAGGATTTTTCATGGAAAACTCTTTCATTCTTTCTCTCTCTCTTTTTCTTTCTCTCTTTCACTCACTCTCTCTCTCTCTCTCTCTCTCTCTCTCTCTCTCTCTCTCTCTCTCTCTCTTTTTTTCTCTTTGTCTCTCTATCTCTCTATTTCTCCATCTCTCTTTATCGTTTTATATCCTTGTGTGTTTAAAGTACAGAAGTAAACTGTAAAATCGTGTTAGTGGCTAAAATCGAAAGGAAATTTTGTCGTTGAAGAGGATGAAAAGGATAAAATAAACTTAGGGAAAACGGAATTTCTTGTTTGTTTGTTTGTTTGTTTGAGAGAGAGAGAGAGAGAGAGAGAGAGAGAGAGATAAAGAGAGAAAGAATAACTAGAAATATTCGTACATTTTCAAAGCAAAACGATAAGTGCATAGCAACTTATGTAAACGCATCTTCTCTTACATGGCATTGTAAAATTTGTTTCCTTAAATTGGATTGTGTTTACTATATCTTTTGCGTCCATCGCCATTGAAAGTTCTCGGAAACATGGTGAAAATCGTTGGAAAACGTGGCGAGAATTAGCGGCATGAGAATCTCAAGCATTACGGAATTTCGAACATTTTCGAGATAGAGAGATACAGAGAGAAAGAGAGTGATAAAGGAAGGGAAAGAGAGAGAGAGAGAGAGAGAGAGAGAGAGAGAGAAAGATGTATGCAAAAAGCCGGAGGCATCATTCCCCTCTTTAACTTCGTTGAAACAACCGCGTACCTTTACTTTCTCATAGTTGTCATTGTCTAAGTTGTTTCAATGCTTTAATAAAGCCTAACATGAAAGAAAATGTTCGAATGGACGTGTTCTATTTAGTAAAAAAACAGAGAGAGAGAGAGAGAGAGAGAGAGAGAGAGAGAGAGAGAGAGAGAGAGAGAAGGAAAAAAATTATAAACAGATCATATATCTTCATGCAATACATATTTTCTTATCGCATGACGAGAAAATAAAAAAATATACTTTATATATATATATATATATATATATATATATATATATATATATATATATATATATATAGGTTTGTGTGTGTGTCTGTGTGTCTGTGTGTATATATATATATAGAGCGTATATTTTGTTTTACGTTAGAATCGTCACATGGGAACGATTACATCGAAATCGGATACGAATGAGTGGATGTTATGGAAAATCATAAATATAAGTACGTTCCAGTCTAGTATGATAAATTCAACTTCGTCTTCTATCGAAAATGAAACTTTTTATTACGTTCAATCTATTTTCAATTTTTGAGGACTTTAGAAATGAATTTTTATCAGTACCTCCGTACAATTTCATTTTGATAAATTACGAAAAAAAGGAAAAAGTACGTTGAATATCGTAGAAATGAAAATAAAAATGAAAATTTCTAATAATAAAATTTTTATTGAATAATATCTATATTTTTCATCGGTGCTTTCTATCTCTATTTATCTCTCTATCTCTTTCTCTATCTATCTCTCTTTATTTCCCTCTATCTCTCTTTATCTTTCTTTTTTTTTTCTTTTTTATTCTTTCTATGCGGTTTTATTAATAATAAGATTTAATTGCACCGCTTCCGCCTGCGTCCTCTGTTAAATCAAATAACTAGATACTTCCAATTAGAAGTAACTACTTTATTAACCCTGGAATACTTGATTAAGGTTTTCTGGTACCATTGGAAACCGAGTTTCGAGCAAACATTAAGTAAGCTTATTTCTCTCGTTTGCGAACCGTAACGGTGTTCTTAGAATATCGACTTTTATAAGTTCTCATGATTCCCAAGTATTTTATCTTATTTCGATAGAAATATATACGTTAGATTATTATCTTATTCGGTAATCAATAAAACGTAAATTGAGAGATAAAGTTGGTGGAAACATTGGACATCATGACGTCGTTAAATTTTTATCACCTTATAACGAATATTATACGTCTGACGCGAAACATTTTGTTTCGTTAAGTAAAAACGCAAAAGGCTGTCACTCTATGAAACTCTACTATAATTTTGTACGCTCGAGTTCTACTGTTCGTTCGTGTTCTAACTTTATAATACCTATCTGGAACACGCTGGTTTCCTTTTCAGTAATATGCGTTAGAACAAATATCAAAAGTGTTGATAAAATTAAACGAGAGAAAGAGGGTGAGAAAAGGAAAAGAAATTAAAACAAAACAAAAAAAAAAGAAAAAGGGAAAGAAAATTTGAATAAAAGAGAGAGAGAGAATGAGAGATGAGAAAGAGAGAAAGAGAAGAAAAAATAAAGAAAACTGGAAACGATAGAGCAAGATGATTTTAATTTTCGATGTGAGAACTTTTATTATCTTAATATTCACATTGCCATACTCAAAAAAAAAAAAAAGAAAATGAATATCAGCAAAATCATTATTTACAAGATCGAGTTGAGAGTCTTGAACTTCCTTCTATCAGAATCAAGAAATCCTTTGGAATAATACGTTTATCTCGTTATCTCGTTTGCCATCACACAGAAAAGGTAAGATTGGTATTACTCTTATCCGAAGATAATGCTTTCCTTATGAAATTTACTTTACAAGTTATATTCTTAAAATGTAAAAGATGACGAAAAGTTTTCATTTTTAGTTAAGAAAAGAAAAATTTGATTAGAAAGCTCTCGTAATAGTCGCAAAAGGGAAATCGAGTTTACGTTCATTTTGTTTTTTTTTCTCTTTCTTCTTCTTTCTTTCTTTCTTTTCTTTTTTGTTTTGTTCTGTTTCGTTTTCTTTTCTCTTTGTTTGTTACTTTTCTCTCCCCTTCTTCTTCCTCTTTCACTTCTTCTATTACTCTTTTCGATAAACGAGATAAAACAGCTTTCTTCTTGCTTTAACCATAACGCTATCGTTTTCTATAAAAACGAAGTAGGTAAATGCCATAGATATGGTACCTTGAAATTTGTTCGACGCAGCTGGAACTACATTTTGCGAGAACATAATATGTATGTATGTATGTATATATGCACACGAAAGCAATGGCTTTCAATGTATTCTTCTTGTACACGTTATATAAAGCTCTAAGGTTTCACAGGTATAAGTAAAAAACTTCATAAATATATGTATGTGTGAAGAGAGAGAGAGAGAGAGAGAGAGAGAGAGAGAGAGAGAAAGTATTTTATAAAAGGAACGTAAACGTAACAACGTAGGAAAAGGAACTTGAATGAAAAGTTGTATCTATTTCTTTTCATTTATAGTCTCGATTGATTTCTCTATAGCTATAAATCGATATTTTGCAATGGCCTATTTTACGGGTAAGCTTCTCGTCACGATATTTCTAATGTATTCTAAAGATCATCTAAAAAAAAAACGAAAGAAAAAAATATGTATATATATAATGTAAAAAATAATCTATAATATAGTAAAAATCTTGTCTATATATATATAAGTGTGTGTTTATGTGTATGTGTATTATTACAATCTATTATAAATTTTTAACGAAACAATCGATTCGTGAAAAATTATAATAATAATTATTATTATTTTATTAAGAGCATATAATAATAATTATATTTATTATATTTCTAATTATATATAAATATAATTATTATTATATGCTCGTAATAAAAATTATTGATTTAAAAATTTACTGTTAAAAAAAATATATATATATATAGACAAGATTTCAAATCAATGACTTTTGTTATGTGAATAATAATAATTATAATAATTGTAACGAATCGATCGTTTCTTTAAAAAATTTGTTTCAATGATCTATCGAAAGATTTTTTATATTAGTAAACACGTATCTGTTATTTGTCTTTTATATAATAGAACAAACATTATTTACTCAAGTATGATATTGATCGATACGAACGTGTTGCTGTCTCACGCATAATTTTATGGACATAATAAATTAAATATCGTTCACGTTAGTTAGATCATCCACTAAAACGTGATTAAAATTAAATGAATATCTATAAGCGGACAAAGGTTTTTGCACGTGTGCTCTAATAGAACTTGAACTTCGATATTTCGCATAAATAGTTATTGTCTTTACTTATAGAACCATCAGCGAATTTTAAACTATGACAAGAGTTAGAATGAAAGAGAGTGAGAGAATTAAAGAAAGATAGAATATTTTTATATCGTAGCCAAGACTTCTTTGATAATACAATCTATCTCGTTGAAAAATGTTACAAACTATTATAATAAATTTTAATTTGACGAGATGTCTCTAATTCTATTAGTTTGTTATTTTTTCTTTCTCTCTTACTCTCCCTCTCTCTCTCTCTCTCTCTCTCTCTCCTTTTATTTCTCTTTCTCTATACGATTTATTCATTATTGAAAATATATCTTTCGAAATAAAATAATTCTCTCATGAATTTGTAATATATTTGTAATATATTTTTTATATATATTTGTTTTATGTTATTTTATGTTATTTTATTTTATTTTATGTTATTTGTTTTATGTTATTTTATTATATATATTTGTAATATATTTTTATATATATAAATATTTTTTTTTCTAATATCATTAATAATCTTCTAAATGAATGAATTTAAGAATTTTAATATCCATAAAAAGAGATTAAACGAAATTTTCGTCCATTAACAAATCGAAAAGATATTATCAGACAATAAATCTGTGAAGCATTTCACGCGGCGTGAAATCGAATAGATAGTTCGTAAATTGTTTTCTATCTGTGACAGAGTTGATTTCACTTTAATACAACGTTTATTTAAATTGTTATTCGTATTTGCAATCTCGCTTTTCGCTTTGCGTAACCTTCTATATGTAATACCATATGTAACACATATCTATATATATATATATATTTACTACATATGTAGATATATATTTGTAGCTGATACTTGTTTTCATACATTGCCTCTTCGACTGCCAGGTAAATAATATAAAAATTGTAATTCGCGTTTTATTAGTCAAAAGCTTTTTTATATAATTTACATACAAAGCTTATTTATATAATTCACATTAATTGAAATAGTTATTCTATGGTTTCTTAAATTCAAAATATAATATATAATAGATTGATAAATATCGAAAAAATAAATAAAGAAATAAATTAATAAAAGTACTCAAATAAATTATTCTATAATTATTGTAAAAGAGAGAGAGAGAGAGAGAGAGAGAGAGAGAGAGAGAGAGAGAGAGAGAGAGAGAGGAAGATCCCATATCGGTATATAATGTATATTCTTGTAAATTAGAATTCATATCAGTTCACTGAAATCTAATCTCTCAACTACGATATGTGATTTGCTAACTATCATAAAATATAATTGTTATTACGCGTTTAAATTAACGTGCAAATAGATAGATACGAGTTTTTCCCTTTTGCCAATGGGAATAGTTTAGCAATAAAAAACGAATATTCTATAAATTTTTATGACGATAAATTATTATCATTGATTTCACTTTGAAAAACTTGGAATAAAATATTTTGTCTATTTTTGTTTGCATAATGTTCTTTTCTAAAGAAATTCTTTGATAAAAAAGAAAAAAGAAGAAAAGAAATTAGAAAAATATTATTATAATATTTTTTCTTCGATCTATCTCTACCAACATTTATAACGAGTCCTGAACATTCATAATGAGTATAGAATTTCTTATGGACATTTCTTTAAACTCATTAAACACATTTTCTACTTTGATAGATCGTCTAACCGGTGTTAAATATCCTTTTTGCTTTTCACTGTTACTACTCTCCTAGCGATGAAGAATATAGTTATATGTTTTAGAGAACAACGGGACAATTTTCTTTTTAATTAATACCATTAATCTTCAAAGTCTCGGTTGCAACGAGTTATCCGATGCATTTTTTTGAAACTTGAGTTTTCTAAAAGAAATATTTGAAATATTACTATATTTTAGCAGCTCTTCTGATAATAATTGAAACGTTACTCTCTATTCATTTCTTTCGGAAGCATTGCTTTTATATTTTATTTATTTATTTATTTATCTTTTTTCTTATTATCTACAACAAAATCTATAAAAGATAGAAGTCGTCGTTCCAGTGCACAATATGCCACTGGTTGCACATTCGATGAAGTAAAGCATGTATTTATAAATTAATCGTATTTTGAATCATTCTCGTGTTCTGGATAATATACAAACGTAGTATGTTCTCTCAATATCGAACAAAAGATATCGTTAGCGTTTATAATAGCTACAGGTCCCGTAACGAACTATTCTTTTCTTCTAAGTCTATTCTTTTTCTTTTCTTCTTCTTTTTTTTTTAATACTTAATATCAGATTATTTTTCTTTTCGTTCAATTACAATCACACTGATTTTCTTCGTAAAACAAAATATATTTCTATTATCTCAATAATAATAATCATAATCATAATAATCATAATAATAATAATAATAATAATAATAATAATAATAATAATAATAATAATAATAATAATAATAATAATAATAATAATAATATAAAGAATAGTAATAATATATTATCGTTAATAATGCAAATAATAATATGAATAATAATGACAATAAATTAAATAGTATATTAAACATAATAATAGTAATAACAATATTAATATCACTACTAATAATAATATTATTAATAGTAATAATAATAATAATAATAATAATAATAATAATAATAATAATAATAATAATAATAATAATAATAATAATAATAATAATAATAATAATAATAATAATAATAATAATAATAATAATAATAATAATAATAATAATAATAATAATAATAATAATAATAATAATAATAATAATAATAATAATAATAATGATGATGGTCCACTTTAACAACAATGGTTCCAACAATTACGGAGTTCAATGAGTTCACGATACTCGACATGGCGTAATAGCATTGTTACTAATTATTGTTAGCACTGCAATCGTCCTACGTAATATACATACGTAGATATATAGATACATATACATGTATATATGTAGATATGTCATATGCATTGACTGGAGCGGCATTTAAAGTTCGTCCGTTTACACGCGCTTGTTTCACTTGTCGACGAAAACTTGACGGATACTACTGAACCAATTTTATTCAAACATCAAAAATATAAAAATCTCAAAAAGCGATGAAAAATTCTCATGTTCATTATATACGTCAAAAAAAACTTTGACAAATTAGGAAAGGTAAAAAATATTTCAATAGAAAAATTTTAAACGATCGTAAAACATTTTCTTTCTTTCTTCATCGTTTTTTCTCGCAGTTTTCTCTCTCCTTTTTTCTTTTTTGTTCGATTACTTCGTTTACGTCAAACATTTTATCTTCCTTTTTCTTTTTTTCTTTTTTTTTTTTACAGAAATGAAATCTTCAGCGAGGATATCGACGCGAATGAGAAACGATTGAATTAGGTATCTCGATCGTTTTTAACGAGTCTTGATGTGATTCGATGATTCAGCAAAAAAAATATTCATCCTCAAAGTGATTAAATTATTTATTTTTAAAAGAGAAAAAAAAATCGTATTACTACAAAGAGAGAGAGAGAGAGAGAGAGAGAGAGAGAGAGAGAGAGAGAGAGAGAGAGAAAGAAAGAGAGAGAGAAAGAGAGTGTATAATACTACAGAAAAAGAGAAGTGACTCGTTTCCCTGTTTTTATTCGGCTCGTAACATACTACGAAAGTGTCTACTTATTTTACGATTGCCCTAATAGTAAGACAATAAAATTGTCAAGACTATTAACTATAGGATACAATCTAACATTTTATCGAGTTTATTCGAAAAAACAGAATAAAATGAATAAGCGGATAGTAAAAAAAGAAAATAAATAAATAATTACATAGAAAATTGATTAAACAATTTTCATCTATGTCGATGTGAAAGAAAATAGAATGATTTTCGAAAAAGAAAAAAGAAAAAAGAACGATTATGGAACGTACACAATACGTACGCGAAATATCGAATTTATAAGCAATAATTTTTGCAACGTTGTCCCTTACCTCGATTTGAGAATAAATCTTCGTAATGAAACTTTTAAAGAATAACGTCGTAGAACACGTGATAGAGTAACCGTAGTTGTTCACCGGCGGATGCGGTTCTTCTGCGGTCGAGAGAATCCCGCGTCCCGTTTATATAAGCCGAGAACTTAGCGACTCTCCTGATCGCTATCCCCACCATACTAGTACTGTCGTCCAATCAAATGCCTACTCCTCTCTTCCTCTTCCAAGAGCAACCCTCTCTCTGTGTTAACCTCCGCAATTCTACCACCCCATACGAACTTGAACGCGATCACCAACACGTTCGCGAATCCGAACTAGGCTACCAGTATCTCTTTGCGTTGCTCCTGACACCCATGAATGCATTTATTCTCTAACGCCCACGCATCATTTCTCTCTCTCTCTTTCTTTCTCTTTTTCTCAATTTCTCTCTCTCTCTCTCTCTCTCTCTTTCTCTCACTGTCTTTTTCCATGATTCATGGTTGTCACAATACTGCTGCATCGTGACATCAATCGAGAGAACGGGCAACAATTGACATGAAAGAAAATCGTACATATGTATGTATTTAATTATTTTTATACATTTTTTCCAAGCGATAACATTAATTTTTTTATTTGCACTTTTTTTTTCCTTTACTTTTTTTCCTTTTTCTCAAAATTTCGTTCACGTAAATGTTAAGTTTATATAAATGTTTATGGGATAAAGAAGGAATCAAATGAACTTTGTAATATTACGATCTTTATTATTGTTATTATTATTATTATTATTATTATTATTATTATTATTATTATTATTATTATTATTTTTATTATTATTATTATTTTTATTTTTATTTTTATTTTTATTTTTATTTTTATTTTTATTTTTATTACTGTTAAAGTACAATTTATATTTTTATCATGATTTTTTTTTATATGTATATCTTCGAATACTGCATTTCATTCACGATAGTACAACAATTAAAATTATATTTTTAACACATTGTGAAATTATACATGTCTGAATGTATAATATTACAGAAGCATTATAGTGCTTCATTGTTGCTTGTCAATTTTTATTGTAGGTGTCGATATTTTTTCAAATCCATTTCAATCCATTGTTGCGACAATCCCAATTAAACATGTCATATTTATTCTCGTGAAAGAAAATTATCCTTTCTCAGAAATTAATATTCCTTTTCAACGTACTTTTCTCAAGAGAATTTTGAACACTTGATGTGCGATTTATTTTACTTATATATGTCATTCTTTTTCCGAGACGACCATTTAAACACTTTTCTTACTCAAAATTCTTCGATAAGTTTTCACGTGTATACTTTCTTATTAAAGTACGTTGCACAACAAAGGTTACGAGTTTTGGTCCACTTGTTGCATTTTTTCTGTTTTCTTTTTTCTTTTTTCTTTTTTCTTAACTACTCTCTCACGACAACTTTTTCTTCCCCAAAGTATTTATTTTTCTGAAGTTTCTTTAACATGATTTATTTATCATACTTCTAATGAATTTTATAATTGTTTAATTACGGTACTACGCTACCATAGACTTGTTTCTATTCGATAAACTTGAAATCTTCGAAGATGATTTTCCTTCATTGTAACATTTAAATATTAATTTTCTTTTCGCTGTAAACACTTGATTACCTTTTCCGACTTATTTTACATCGATTATTTAACTTGTTACAATGCAATTATAGCATAATATGAAGAAATTAAATTAATTAGTATTATAAGAAAGTTCAACATTAATCTTATATACCTTTCTAAGATCTTATTCGGAGATCTATTCGTTTATAATTTTCACGCATTTACAAATCCTATCATTAATTCAAAATTAGTATCTGTAAAGATAGAAAAAGGTTATATAATGTATCCTTCACAATTTACAATTTGATGAATAATACTAATGAAACTCTCGAAGTAGTCGATTGTCGAAAATTAGTCTGATAGTTTCGTTAATAATATTCTTCTCATTTAATGTTACAATTGGCATAGTATAATTGAGAAATCAGAATTGATATTCTGTAATCATGATATATTCAATCGATGCTCCAATATTATATATTGAAAATAAATGTCTATAAATCATAGATCTATCTCGTCGGTCATTTAAATATCACCGAACTAATACATATGTTTTCCTTTAAAAAATCGAATTTTCAGAATCGTGGTGAGGATGAAGAAAAAGGAAAAAAAAAAGAAAAGAAAAATATATAAATAGGTGGTACACGTTTGTGTATATTTTATACAACAAATAAAAATATTGTGTAAGATAGATGTAAAGCTGAACTTTAAAGTCGAAATATTATGTCGAAAGGAAATGGATTGTAAAATGTCATAAATTGTTTTGATATATCGCTTCGAATAGCTTTAAGCATTCGCTTTCATTTCATATTCACTTTTTCTCAATGTACATTCCATGTCTGAGAGGGTGAAGGACTACAAAACGAAATTTCGAGTCACGCATGGCCTATAATCCTCGAACATCTTTATCTGTCTCTGTTCCTCTCTCTCTCTCTCTCTCTCTCTCTCTTTTGTAACAGGCCGAAGGGAAGAAAGCTTCGTAGTGGTGGAAGAATTGTGAGAATAAAAAGAGATGCGAACCACCTGCTGCTTTCCTTAGAGATAGATATACCTATGGACCATACTGCCACTACTACCAACACAATCACTGTTACTACCAATACCAGTAACCAGTACTGAGTTACATTGAGCAATTTATACTGGTGTACAGTATACGAGAGAGTGTGAGAGAGAAAGAGAGAGGGAAAGAGATACGCGTTATACTCGATTATTCGTCTATTCGTTTTACTATTTCAAGGATATATAGTCTACTCGTTGCGAAATGCGTGGCCATCGCCGCTTAAAATCGAAAACTTTAAACCCATTTCGTTTTCAATCAATCGAATTTTATTATAAATTATTGTATTATTTTTACGTAGAAAATACGAGCTTCGAAGGATGAAAAAAGGAAATAATAATAATAATAATAATATTAATAATAATAATAATAATAATAATAATAATAATAATAATAATAATAATAATAATAATAATAATAATAATAATAATAATAATAATAATAATAATAATAATAATAATAATAATAATAATAATAATAATAATAATAATAATAATAATAATAATAATAATAATAATAATAATAATAATAATAATAATAATAAGATCATTCGAACGGTTATCGTCTTATTTCGCAAAATCGTATAATAAAATATCGATCAAGTTAAACGAGTCATTGGAAGAGATAGAAAGAGAGAGAGAGAAAGAGAAGGGGGGAAGACTGAAGCAATGAATAGGGTTGGAAGCATTTATGTGGAAGTAGAGAAAAAATGAGATAAAGTACCGACTCCGGACTCATTAGTCACGTCCGATCCATTAATTCTTCGAGTTGAATTTCAGTATCGTTGATGTTACGTCCGAGCAAACGTCAACTTTTCTACTTACTAAGAGATATCGAGCTAGCATCGGTTACGTTTCTTTTAAT